>NC_067234.1:20392976-20992976 GCF_019924925.1 Ctenopharyngodon idella
ATATAGTGATTCAGAATCACACAGCAGGGTCATCATGAGGGTAGTTTAATTAACACTATCATAAAATAGATATTACCAGTCCTTGATTATGGCCAGCTGATGGTTAGGTTTAGTGGTGGACCCAATGGTTAGAGAGTCAGACTTGTAACCCGAAGGTTTTGGGTTTGAGTCTCAGTACTGGCAGGAAATGTAGGTGTGGGGAGTGAATGTGAACAGTGCTCTCTTCCACTCTCATTACCCAAAACTGAGGTGCCCTTGAGCAAGGCACCTAACCCCCAATCACTCTATGGGTGCCGCAGCAAAAACGGCTGCCCACTGCTCCGGGTTTGTGTGTGTTCAATACTCAGTGCTGTGTGTGTGCATATGGATGTGTGAAATGCAGAGCACAAATTCCGAGTATGGGACACCATACTTGGCTACACGTCACTTTAGATTTGTGTTTTTGTATGAAAGAAATTGTACAAAATGAATACAAATTTGCCACCGTTTTGCCAAAACGGAAAATAGTTATGTTTTCTCATGAGATCAGGTTGGTTCAAATGAACTGATTGACTAGCATGAATTTGATTTTCCAATGGCAGGCATAAGAGTGAGGACAGTAGGAACTAACTAACTCGTTCAAATGAATCAGGCATTCCATCTTAACATTCGAGAAAGAAACAGTCAACGTTTAGGTGAGCATGTTTGATTATTTCCTAAACTGAGGTATTAAAGTATTAGTTTACTTCAGAATTGAAATGTACTGATAATTTACTCACCCCCATGTCATCCAAGATGTTTATATCTTTCTTTCTTCAGTCGAAAAGAAATTAAGGTTTTTGAGGAAAACATTCCAGAATTTTTCTCTATATAGTGGACTTCACTGGGGTTCAACGGGTTAAAGGTCAAAACTGCAGTTTAAATGCAGCTTCAAAGGGCTCTACACGATCCCAGATGAGCAATACAGGTCTTGTCTAGCGAAACGATCGCTTTTTTTCTAAAAAAAAAAAAAAATTTATATACTTTAACCACAAATGCTCATCTTGCACTAGCTCTGTGATGCGCCACGCATTACGTAATCACGTTGGAAAGGTCATGTGTGACGTAGGCGGAAGTACCAATCCAGTGTCTACAAAGCAAACATGCAAAGACTAAGCCAAACGCTCTTTACAAAAAAAAAAAAAAAAGGTAAAACAACAATGTTGGACGATTTTGAAGTTGGAGGAGAAAATGAGATGGAGTTTTTCCTACTGCGTTACTTCTGCCTACGTCACGCGTGACCTTTCCAACGTGATTACGTTGGCGTGTCGCGCATCATAGAGCAGTACAAGATGAGCATTTGTGGTTAAAAAGTCTATAAATTTTATGTTTTTTAGAAAATGACAGATCGTTTCGCTAGACAAGACCCTTATTCCTGGGATGGGATCGTCTTTCCCCGCCAACATTTATAAAAAATTTTTTAAAAAAAAGTTGCCAGCCACTGCCAGCATTTTTTATCATTTTCACAAAAATTTCATGGCCCCCAAAATATTTTGTTGTATGAATATCTGAACATGCAATATATCAAAAGAAAGAAAAAAAAAGATACGTAATAGCGCCCCCTACCATATAACTGGGGCAGGGACAATACATCGAATCTTGATTCACGATACAAAGAATCTGGAGTGATTCTGATATTTTCTGATGTATCGCCATTCTCTCTCGAATCGATTCTTTTTAAACAGCAGATGGCACTACTATACGTGCTTTAGAAACACTCGTACACTGCCTGCTTCCAGTTCCTTTACACACACCACTTAAACCTAAAACAATTATTCAGAAAGTTTGAAAAGGTTGAAGCAAATTACAAATCTCGCATCATAAAAGCATTCTGAGCCGAGGTGCAAGTATATTTAACCACTTACATGACTTAACTGAACGCACGAGCGCTGTCCAGCAGTCTTCTTCGTCAGCATTTCACCGTGCGGTTAAAAACTAGCCTAGAGCGCCATCTGCTGTTAAAACTAAGCTCAGAATTGATTCGAGAGAGAAAATATCAGGATCAATCCAGATTCATTGTATCGATCAAGAATCGATGTATTGTCCCAGCCCTACGTATATCAGTGACCACATGGAAAGCCGGAAAACTCTGTCAATGGCGGGGAAAGAGTTAAAAGCATTTGGTCGTGCTACACCACTAATTGCTGGGTAGGCGTATAGTTTGTGGAAAAGCTATGCCACTTCAAACAGCTACTCTCAATGCTACTGAAAATACATTTAAGTTGCTAAAATATGCTTAACGACACAGTAATAGCTGTAACAAAAAAAAAATGTTGCTGTACAGAAAAGAGTTATGTGAAGATTCGTCCTTTAGTGTTCCACAGCAATAATAACAACATACGGGTTTCAAACGACATGTAGGCAAGTAAATAATGCCAGGTTTTTCATTATTTGCTGCATATTCTAATTTTTCTTAGGAAGTATTATAATTAATGATTACTCTGATGCATTTTATGTCTACAACGGCATAGCAATGCTCTTTTTCCATAACTATACAACCTTTCATACCGTGCGTAGTTGGGATTCATGATCAGCTAAATTGGTCCAACTATCGACTTATAGGTCCTATTGAATACTACATATAATAAAACCGTGTTAAACCAGTTAAACTCAAAATAATGGATTATTGCACATATTTAGCACAGCGGTTGGGTATAGAAAGCGAAACAATGGTGTAATTCTTTGTCTCTCTCCCTCTCTCTATCTGTTCATTCTGACTTGGGATCAGCAGTAATTGGTAGCATGGCCTAATTAGAGCTAGTCATGTTCGGCAAGGGAGACACTGCCACTGCAGCTGGGTGGCAAATTGACACATAATCCAGACTATGGTGGGCCTTCGATCCGAGTTAGCAACTGTCTTGTGTCTCATCTGGGAAAGGGGGATGGAAAGTATAGTGTGTCTGTGTGTGTGTAAGGGGCATTGGGGACATCCAAGCCAGGCTTAATCACGCAGCCTCAGTGGATTCTGCTCGGACTTATTCCGCATTTGTTTTCCTTGTCTTGCTGTAAAGTCGCCTAATTGCATTCCGGTTGCATCTCAACTCAGTTTTCCTTTGTTTTTAAGCCCATTTAGCTTCAGGGAAAATTTGCCAATGTCGCAGGTGGTCTCGAAGTGTGTAACTTTTTACATTTACTTGATAAAAATACAATAATATTATGAAATAATCTTGCAATATAAAATAACTGTTTTCTATTTTAATATATTTTAAAATGTAATTTATTCCTGTGATGGTAAAGCTGAATTTTCAGCATCATTACTCCAGTCTTCAGTGTCACATGATCCTTCAGAAATCATTCTAATATACTGATTTGCTGCTCAAGAAACATTATTATTATCAATGTTGAAAACACTCGTGCTCCTGGAAACAATATATATATGTATATATATATATATATATATATATATATATATATATATATGTGTCTTTAATGTCACTTTTTATTAATTTTAAGCATACAATTTTGGAATAAAAAAAAAAGGGGGAAAAAAAGATATTACTGATCCCAAACTTTTGAATGATTGTATATATGCTTTTATCTTCTTACAAATTAGCTGAATATGTTCATGATGCAAAACTGATTATCCTGTCGAAAAATATTTGATATAATATAATAAATATATTAAATAAAATATTATATACTCAAAAAACATAAAATAATACATATTAAATAAGTATTTTCAGACAGAATATCCAGTTCTATTTACAGCTAAATCGCAGGAAGTGTAAAGTGGCTCGTAAATCAGTGTGTTAGCATGCATGAAATTATTCACAAGCTAATACTCGTCTCGTGGCAGTAGGGGATCACCGTGTGGGCTTCCCAAAAGCGCCAGGCACTGCTGCGTTCTCCTGAAGGTGACATTGGGATCTGTCTCATTCAAGGCCCACATGCTATGGACGTGTTGTACCGACCGCAGTGTCGACTGCCTCCTTCATTATTCCAGAACAACATGAACACATGAGGTGTGAGGTGTTCTTGAAACTGACACGGAGTGTGAATGTTAAATAGTGATGCTGGCTGACAAATCAAGTGATTAGACTAAGAATTAATTGGAAGGTCAGAAAAGAGACTAGGATTATGGAGTTTTACTTTCATTTCCAGCAGAGGAGTAGTTTAAAAGAGAAGTGTGCAGTTTTTTTCAATGTTAAAATACTTTCTTCACACTTAATATGCACAGACATCTGTGAGTGAACCATTTGTACTATAGGGTAATTTTTTCAAAAAGTGTGGGGCTATCAAAACATTGCATCCCAACCAACCTGACACAGCAACAGTAACTCAACCAATAGCACAAATTTGGGGTGGGGCTACTGTTTGTCTGACCAATGGCAGCAGGGGGAGTGTTTGATGCTCCTACATCCTCAAGCCCATGACCTGGAAACTGTTCAAACTCAGCCATCTTGAAGGACATCTCAATTATCTAATTGCACCATAAAGAAGCGAGGAATGAGGAGCGAGGAAGCTTCCTGGGAAGTCATGAGCGAGGATACACTGGTATTAAGATGTGTTTTGGTCGATTGGATCACAAGTGGATGACACTAAATACAGGTGTAAACTTTCAACCACTTCCAGAGGTAGTCGACAACACATTGGACCGGATTGCTTTCATAGTGTAAATGCTCATGTGGTCGAATGCGTTCGAACAGCCACAAAAGACCACCTACTCTCCGCCTACTGACGTAATGCGTAAACATTATGGGAAGCGCGCTAGCCAGACAGGATTTAAACTTTGTCATCTAGAGACCCAAGTTTGGTTTGAATACGAAAAACATACCAAGCACAACGTTCCTGATTTCTAACACGCACTCAGCACATTCGCTGTGGTCTTGAGCAGAAACGAAAGCTGCTCTCCGTATTTTTTTCTGTCGTCTCCGGACGTGTTCATATGTAAATTGAGCGAGCTTATTTCGTCCATTTGATCGAAAGATCTGAAAAAACTCAGTCCAGGGACCCTCCCCTTGAAGAAATCAGGACAGATTGGTTGAAAATGGACAAAAGAGACGGATTAAAACACCAGGTGTAAACGAGAATGTGTCTCTCTCGTCTACTTGTGATTCGATCGACCAAAACACACTTTAATACCAGGTGTAAACAGGGCAACAGGTGTATCCTTCCTTTGAATCTTAAGGGGGAGGAAAAGGAAGAGAGGAAAGGAAAGGAAGCGAGGGAAGAAAACGAGGACACACAAATAAGAAATGCGATTTTTTTGCGACTCCACTTAAGGTGTAGTCACATCTACCGTTGTTCGGCAACTTTTTAAAAAACTTTTCGGCAGTTATTTCAACAGTACGGAGCCCTGCACATGACATGAGGACAAAAATACATATACATCGTGGCCACAAATTAAGAATTCGTTCCCACGAATTAAGAAATCATTCCCATGATTTGATCGCTTTATATGATGAACAGACTGAATTTAGGCTTTTCTTCACATATAAACATTGATCGAACATAAACAGAAGCTCAACCGAACCTGCTTGACGCGCGAGAGCAATTGAGCAATTGGATTAGTTTTATGATCTCTTTATGAATTTTATGAAGTGTCAAATTGGACATTGACTGTCAACGGCAGGACAGGAATCTCAGATTTAATGAAAAATATCTTCATTTGTGTTTCGAAGGTGAACGAAAGTCTTATGGGTTTGGAACAACATGAGGGTGAGTAAATGATGACAGAATTTTCATTTTTGGGTAACTAAAACAAGGGAACGAATTATTACAACATGGCCATAATTCAGTAAACCGAGAGAACTAATTATTATATCGTGTGCATTATTTACTTAAAACTGGGGAACGAATTAGTGAAACTTGCTCACGTATTAGTAAGTAGTGGGAACGAATTATTAATTTGTGGCCACGATATTCATATATTTTTTCCCCACATGTTATGTGCAGGGCTCAGTACAATAGGTAATCCACACAATCTGGAATTCTGCATGAGGGCGAAAGATTTCCCCATGCAGATTTTGCGACGGGTTCAAGTTGATCACACAGGTTTACCACGTTGAATAACAGAAAGTTGCTTGGTCTGAAAGTGACTTTTGTGGAAGCTGTGTTTCAGACATTGTTACTTTATTGACAATGGAAGGGAAGAAAGTTTTAATTTTAACATGATACACCATCATATTCTTTATCCTAGTCTAACTCTTGTAATTTCAAAACAGCCTTTTCCTTAATCCTATAGTTCATGATTTATACAAAGAGTGTTATCTTTTGAGACAGGCTGCTGATGTAATAAAAAAAGTTTTTTTTTTTCCCTTTCTTATTTCTTAACTGATGAACTACATTCCACACAGAAACTAAGTTTTATCCAACTGTATAATAGTTCAGAAAGAACTTGAGAAAAAAAAAGGTCTATAAATCTCAAGTGTTCATTTTACTTTTAAGATAAACTCTGAGATTTTGATGTTGATCTGCTCTGTAAATGCAAAGATAATGTCATAGCAGTGTGCCGGTCCTATTCAACACAGTTCAACTGAAAAATAGATCAGAACATCACAACTGGAGACACTCATGTAGCTCAAATTGTAGAACATGGTGCTAGCAAGATAATGGGTTTGATTCTCAGAGAATGTTAACTGATATAAAAAAGGTGTTTCTTAAATGCATGTCGCTTTGGATACAAGTTTGTGCCACAGACTTGAATGTGAGGCATATAAATGATGCATTAGCTTCCTTTCAAAAAAGTTCTAAAGTTATGTGACATTGCGATGAACATCTTACAGTTAAACTCCATCAAATCAATGAACAATTAACTACATTTTTCATAATACCTGGATTCAGAAAAAAAATATTTAAACGCCAGCTGTATTTTTTTTTTTACTGTTAACTTGATGGCTTCAATCTCAGATCTCCTTGAACTCTTTTTATTGCCGCTCTTATGCCGAGAAAATAAAGAAAGACGTTTGTGTACGGGCTGTTAAATGCTTGTCCCTGTGAGAGCAGACGCTGCTGTGCTGGTACAGGTGGACGATGGGTCAGCAGCTTACGTTTCACATTTTAGTCCAAACCACTTAAAGCAGATCCCAGATCAGCTATTCGCTCTATTTGACCCTTTATTACAACAGGGCAAAGCTTCAGCATCAGTAAAATACTGCCCAAAGGGCCTTTTGTGTAGTTGTGGCCTGTAAATGGAGTAGACTGACCTGAAATCAAATGAGGAAAAAACGGACTATACAAATATATAAAAGCTTTTAAGCAACTAAAGACGAGTCATTTATCAACTAAGTCAGACCTTAATCTGTATTCTGCTCATAATACATATGATTTTCGTAAACAATTTTCGACAAGCAGCAATTTTTGATATGTTTAAATGGTGTAAATGAATCAGTTAAAACAGCAATTCACTAATTCATTGTAGTCTCTACATTGAAATTGATGTTGTGATGGTTTTGGTCTGTTTTCTATGTTTTTGGGTCATGCCTTTTATTTTGAAGTCTATCAAGTTCCTGTTTCCTGTGTATTGGTAGTCTAGGGCTGTGTCCGAAATCCTCCCCATACCCTCATTCACCATTCCCTAGTAGTCCACTAATATAGTTCACTTGAGGGAGCGAATGAATGAGTGAGTGAATTCGGACACCGAGTGTGCCAGAAGCTGCCACTTTTGCATAATTTGTGCTTTAATAGTTATTTGAAACTTAGCAAACTGGCAGCTCCAGTAGTAATGAAAAGATTTATCTTGAACTCTGTCATGGAAACTATGTATAAACCTTAATTAAACAATTTAATAATCAATTAAATGGAATTTAATTGATTACTTGTACAATTAAATTCACAATTAAAGTACACTTGTAGTGTACATTAAATCTTAAAAGTATATTTTTAAAAACCACATCATATTTAATAATTAAATAAAAGGCCATATGTGTACTTAAAGAAAGTATGCTTTCATTTCATGTTTTAAATGAAGTACACTTATTTTGATGTGTTGACTAACATACTAAAGCCATAAATGTACTAAATTGCAACTTCATCATTACTAATGTGTAACTACAAATATATTTAAATACATGACGTACGAGTTTCAAAAGAGATGACATTTAATTACATTTTAGTTGCCATAAATGCTTGTCAGTACATTCAGCAGTAACCATATTTCATAGACAATAGAAGTAATTATGAAATTACATATAAAGATGTACTTAAGTCCCAATTAAATGGGTTAAAAAGGCTTTTTAAAACTATAATACAATTTTATTTAATTGCAATTACATACAATTAAGCTTCAGAAAACATTACATTCAGTTTGTACTTAATATTCTTTTATTTCTGTAATAATCTTTTTAAAAGTATGTTAAAGTGTACTTCTTTTTCACAAGGGGTTGTATTTACTGTCAGATTATCTGTTCAGTTTAATCCTGTCATTATAACTGACATCCTCATTGTTTTTGTGCCAGATAAATTCTGCTTTAATGTACTTTTTGTGAATGTTTTTAACAGACTAGCTTGACTGCTTACAGTTTCGAAGCTTCCCCAACACTGTTCTTATTGAATCAACTTAAAGACTCAAATTTCTCAGTAGGGGAATTAAAGTGCCGACATATCTCATAAACACTTGTGCTTAGGTCGAGCAGGAAGCAGCAATGAATGAATGAATGAATGAACCGCACATCCAGAAAAGCATTTTTTCTGTTTCAGCTGACTGCACCACATAATGGAAATCACTCGTTGATGAATGACCAGAAAGCAGCCAAGCAAGCCACTGTACATTGTATGCTTTGGGCACCACCAAAAAAAGCTAACAAATAACCATGCAGCAGCCAGAGGAACAACCATCTCAATTCATTACACAGCGATAACACCCCCCTATCTGGACTAATGTGTCTGCCTTAGTCATCAGCATTAAAGCCAGCAGTAGCATTTGTAGAAATGTTGCACAACAGGATTCAATGAAAGCTCAGGGCGAATCTCTCTGCGGCAGCTGCTTTGTGATTCTCAGTAGCCCAGAGGAAAAAAATGTATCGCTCAGAGGTTGCGCTTTCAGAGCTCATGAGACTTCTCAGTTATGTTTTATTATGTTGGATTGACAAAGTAAACAGTACAAAACTTGGGTTAAGGTTTCAAAATCATCAACCCAAAACCAACATTTCATCTTAAAGGGGGCTTATTATGCCCTTTTAAAAAGTCTTGATTTTGTTTTTTGGGGCTACTAGAATAGGTTTTAGTGTTCAAAAATTCAAGAATGTTTTGGAAATCTCACGCCCCTTACCATAATTGTTGCTCGATTCGGAACCACATACTAGCATACTTCTCTGAGCGAAGTAGTCACTGAGGCACCAACAGACCTTTTTCAAGATTTTCGGGAGGAGATTGGAACTTTAACTTTAATTTCACACCGACATGAATTGTTCTGCAGTAAACTATACTAACTGATTCTGCGGTGTGGGCGGGGCCTTGATACCGCGGCTCCACTTAATGCTCACTACCGGGTTCCAAGATCTCAGCGCCATATTGGGATATTGGCGGCTTCACTTTTCTACAACGGAAAAGAGTGCAGGTGTGTTGTCCATCTTTTTACAGTCTATGGTTTCAACATACCACTAATGCAACTCAACCAGGCATCACCCCTTTTTTTTGCCTATGCCTTGGGCGGGAATTATTTAAATAAGGGATATTGTGATGTACATTCATGAAGAAAACTCAAGACTAGTCAAGAGTTCAAAAACAGTGCTTACTGATAAAAAGAATAACTCCCTTTGGAGTGACTTTGTGCTTTGTAACTTTGCAGATCTTTTATATGCTCAAACAGCAACATTGCACATCAAAAAAAAGTTGAAAATGTAAAAAAGCACAATAGGTCTTCTTTAACTTGCCCTTGTGCAGTGCTTCTCAACTTTTTGACCCCAAGATCCAACTGTTCAAAACAATATTCAATTAATTATTTTAAAATAACTCCCACTTAGAAGTTTCCCGAAGTCTTGTTTGAAAACCACTAGAGCTTTTAACCTCATATCCACCAAACTCAGCACAGTCATTCAGCCTGTTCTGACGTATTATACATCTTTTCAAACCAGCCGTACTCAAAATAACTTATGCTCACCTACATGTTGACAAAATTAACTTTTAGCTGACATATACTTTCATCATTTACAGTCTTTCTCTGCTGTGAAAACGGACCACAAATACAGACGACTCGTCTCTTGAATCTTAAAGATGCTGTATAAATGCTTCATAACCTTCAAACTTCAAGGCTTAAAACTTTCAGACTAGGCTTTGCCAAACCAACTTTCAAAGTATGTCTTGAAAAACTTTCCAAAATCTTTCAACTCTGTCTCAGGTTTTTCCTCCTAAAATCTCATAGGATTTTAATGAACTCTTAGGATTTTATTAAATCAAAAAAAAAAATGTTATAAAATTAATGTGGATTGCATAGTGTAGATTTCATATCATGTTTTTTGAAGAATTAGATTAGAAATTATAAATAAATTCATAATAAACTCTTAAAGGACACTCATGAGATCTGGTTGTATTTCTCAGAAGAAAAACCTGAGAATCAGGAGCAAGTCTCCAGTTGTTCTCCCTGTAATGTAAATGTGTGTAAAATGTTGGTAAAATCATTCTTTACATCAATTTAGAGAGAAATAAGTTCTGTTCTGACTGAGGTCTATCCATGTCAAACACCAGCAACTGTGATTTTTCCTCCCATTGGGAATGGTTAAAGGTGCAGTAAGTGATTTCTGGTAAAAGCTATCAATTTTTGAAATCACCAAAACAAACACGCGCCTATCTTGATGCCTCCACCCCCACATTCACGCTATACAACACAGGCAACAACTATGACGGATTCTGCTGTGTCTGCCGCCCAAGGGGAATCATGTCATCAACATGTGAAAGCAATTTGTGTTACTATGATAATTTAGGTTGAACATCTAATTGTTATTTAGCTACTCTACTCCTTCGATGGCAAAGTCATCCCTTCCATCCCCCCCAAAAAAATGAACAGTTTTCACGAACAGCTCCCTACATAAGACAATAGTCCAAGCAACTAATATTTTACAAATGCGACAAAATTAAGGGGTTATAGCGATCACTAAAAGGGGAACCAAAAGAAAAAACCAACGTCACTCACATATCGAGAAGAAATAAAGCAACCTCGGGGTCCTTTTTCAGGCCTTCCCGCTCCTTAAGGTCTCTCCAGCGCTGGAAAGCTTCTCCGATATTAACGCGGGTCCTACCTCTTGCCTGATCGTAATCCTTCTTTTTAAAGTTATATTGTCCTGGCCTTTTCCTCATTTGTATTTTCTCTGCCATCTCTCTCTTTCTATAGTCATTCTGCTAATGTCTGTCTTGCGCACTGAGCTCTCTCTCCTCATCCATCATGACTGGACACGCCCCTCACTGCTGATTGGCTACAAGTGTGTTTTGGTGCTTGGTCCAATCCAATTTTCAATAGTATTTTACCAAAAATCGCTTACTGCACCTTTAAAGATTACAACTGACTTAAAATATTTATGGAACAGAAAGCAGTGGTATTGTCTCCAGTCTGGTAAGACCTTTAATATAACTGTACAGTATATGAGGTCACAGCAGGGGTCTAAGACAGATCCATTAAGGTATTTCTAGCACATATTTCTCCCAGATCAAAAGACAGCCACTGAAAAACAAGTCGGCCGAACAGCTGTTATTTCTTATTTATTTTTTCCCCCCTGTGTGCACTTATGATTAGTGCCTTTGGAATGAAAGGCATGCTTATCTGATCAATTCTCTTTTCGCAGTGAGTCTGTGGCTTTAAGCTGGCAGAAGATTAAATGAGAACTAATGCGAGAGGTAATATCATTTTGAATGCTATGTGATTGGTATGTCTGTCAACCTTTGCTGGGCACAGGAAAATTAAAATTCATTACTTGTGAAAGAGCCCCCATGCTGAGGTAATGAGAGTGAGGATGAATTAGCTTTCATGCAAGGCTTCATTTTGGTATTAATACACGTGCGCCTGTACACACACACTCACACATGCAAAACATGATCAAATGGTCTAAATGCACCAAAAAACATCCCAAATTACTGGTTGAGAACTTGCAACGTGATGAAATTACATAAAAGATTGTCTTGCAATTGCTACATTTTTTTTTTACTTCATAAAACTGGCAATACTGGCACATGCACGTTTACAACGGAAACTTTTTTGTTTTAATACCTGGTCACATTTTTCACACACACACACACACACACACGCACGCACGCACGCACGCACGCACACACACACACACACACACACACACAAATGATGCTAACTGAATCAAAAATGGGATTTTTGTGAATCCACCGAAGAAAAGAGTAGCATATGCAACACATATTGATGATAGACAAAAGAAAGAACAAGTCCTATAACAAAATTCCATTTTTTTAAAAATGTGCTAATTTATCTTCTTCTTGTTATTTTAAATGGGTTCACACGCATTTTTATCCTGATTATATTATTAGGCTCAATTAAATAATGTTGCACCATTTGCTCTGCAGACAACTAAAGAAATTAGTGAAAATGTGTGTTGATTTTAGTCAGCTTCCTCCATTCAGATGTAATAAGCATGAAATATTTAATAACTAAGTGGAATATGTTGAGAAATATACATGACCAATTAGTGTTAGTTTTGTCAGCTATTTTTAATTAAGTCACAGCAAACAGCGCAAGCGGCTCGTGAAGGAACACAGACTGGATCTACAGTTTAATTTAAACAGAATATCTCAATGGAGAACGCTAGTCAGTTTCAAAAATAAATACAAAACCTGTCCTAATTGAAAGAAAACTAGTTGACAAAAAGATTGAATTCAATATTTTGTGATAATACGTATAGCATAACGAGATTTATAAGCTATTTTTTGCAGGCCGTCATTTTTGACCGGGAAAACAACAAGTGTAACAAGGTGGGGAAAAAATCCTAAAAAATTATCCACAAAATTTTGGGAAGTAATTATACCCTGTGTGAGCGAAGTCAGTAAGTTTAAGTCCAATGCGATTACAATACAGAAAAAAAAAAAAAAAATCCTCTCCAGGTCAAAATGACCCCCAAAAAAACCATCATACTAATGCATCATACAAAGCTCCTTTTGGGGGATTTAAACTCTTGATATCTGGCAACCGCAAGCATGAAACAGCCTGTAATATTTTGTCTCTCTTTTTTTTTTGTAATAAAAATCAATGAGAGATTTTGGTAAAGTTTTTTTTAACTACATTTTAATTTCATCTTTTTTCGTCAACGATATTACATGTTGATATAGCCACAGTTATCGTTTAACGACATTGGTGTCGTCTCGTCCCCAATGGAAAAAAAGGTCACTGATGAACATTTTTCGCTATGAAATTAACACTATGACCAATGTTGGCATGCTTTAGAAAAAAATATTTTTTTAAATTGTGATTTAGGTTATTTTAGGGCATAAATGTGAGATATTTAGATATGATGTATATCTAAAAATATTTTTATATTTAAAAATTTGTTGTTTTTGTTTCTACCCTTTTGCATTTCATACGTTGAATACTCCCTTTTTGCACCCTTGGGTATCATTACATATTTGTTTTAGTATCAATTTTATACTGAAATACTGATAACTTTTGACACCCTGAGTCCAAATATCCGCTGAGGAATAGAAAGATAACATAGAAACTACAGGGACATAGACGACCAAGTTGACAACCTAATTTTTAATCACTGAACATACAGCAACATCACATACTTTAATTAATTGGCTGACCATGAAAGTAACCATGGCCTATTTGCTAAGATGTTTGGGGAGTAAGTCTTATAGTGTGGGCTGAAGATGAATATATTTAATTAGGACTGGAGGCCCTTTTGTTGTGGCGGCCTACAATGGGATCGAAGGGTCTAGTCATATCCCTGAAGAGGATGAGCTGGTGTAATTTTTCAGGCCACCCTTTCACGTACAACAGCAAATTCTTAGTTAAATTGGAAAGCACATGTAGAGCGAACGCTGAGCTGGCGGTTTCTCTGGGGACGCTCCGGTTTTGAGTCTCCAGCTTTTCTAGAGGAAGACAGATGCATTAGGGGCTCATTAAAACCTCACGGTGTCTTTTGCTTCCTACAAAGCAGCCCCACATTCATTAACAACTCAGGAAGAGGTCTGAACAATTCAGAATGACACTTATAAAGGCATCTATAGGGGCTTTGGCACCGGAGGAATGTTTTCATAGATCCCAGAACTATTGGCGGAAGTTTCCGTTTTTTGGCATTTTCACACCACAGGAATTGGAAGCGATTTTAGTTATAGGAACGCCTTTTAGGGGGCACTAAATTAGCTCCTACATCAGAGTAGGGTCTAACCCAGCACAATAGAAACTACCAGTGAGTGTACGCTGACTGGTTAAACGCATCCTAAACACTGGGACCAGCCATTTTTAAAAAGCAGTGTAAACACACAGTTTATAGCCTATATATTTACTTGAACATGGAAAACAGAGATAGATCGACCGACGTCCAGGCACTTCTCATCTTTTACGCTAAGGAGGAAATCCAACGTGATTTTGAAGGGACCAAACGAAACATGATTATATATTTCTGCTCAGCTAGCGACAATGGGCATCAACCACACGGCAAACGCTATTAATACTTTTTCGTATACCGTTTACTTTCTTTGTTTAACGGTTCTAATAATGTATTAGATAGGACTGTTAAACAGATTATAAACTAATGAAGACTGTGTGCTCAGGCTCTGGAGTTCTCAGCACTGTCAAAATAAAAGTAAAAGGACATTTAGTTCTCGGGGGACCGCCTTGGTGGCTAGTCCATCAAACATGAAGTGGCGATCCAACATAGTACCATGGCTGGCGTTGCCCCCTCACCCGGACTATCCTGCCCCCTCAGGCAAGATGAATGTGAAAATGGATTTTTATGATGAAACAGAATGGACAATTTAAATTAAAAATAATCATAATAATCACAAAATGGTTCTAGGGGAAAATTTAGTTCTCAGGGGACCGCCTTGGTGGCTAGTTCCTATAACTGAGCTCCTATAACTACCCAGTGTGAAAGCTGCTTATCACTGATACACAGATGTCCATCAAACATGAAGTGGCGATCCAACATAGTACGATGGCCAGACCAAGCAACACATGATATATATATCTGCTCTGCTAGCGACATCTGGCATCAACCACACGGCAAACGCTTAATACTTTTTCGTATACCGTTTACTTTCTTTGTTTATAGGTTCTAATAATGTAGGTTCTAATGTAATGTATGTCTAATAGGACTGTTAAACAGATCATAAACTAATGAAGACTGTGTGCTCAGGCTCTGGATTTCTCAGCGCTGTCAAAATAAAAGTCCGCCGCACAGTCAGTTCCTACTGGTGGTGCGAATGTAACCAGGAAAATGGTTCTAGGGGAACATTTAGTTCTCGGGGGACCACCTTGGTGGCTAGTCCATCAAACATGAAGTGGCAAACATAGTACCATTGCCGGTATTGCCCCCTCACCCGGACTATCCTGCCCCCTCAGTCAAGATGAATGTGAAAATGGATTTTTATGATGAAACAGAATGGACAATTTAAATAAAAAATAATCACAATTGCCAAGTGCTTAGGATTTCTAGCATTAATTTTAGGCTACTATAGCAACATTCTAATTAAGGACAGTATATCAAAATAAAAGTCCCGCACAACAACCAGAGCAGCAGGACGTAAGTGACGGCTTAGGCCACTTCAGAGTTCCTACTGGCGGTGCGAATGCAACCAGGAAAATGGTTCTAGGGGAAAATTTTGTTCTCAGGGGACCGCCTTGGTGGCTAATTCCTGTAACTGCCCAGTGTGAAAGCTTCTTATCACTGATAGATAGAGAGGAGACAGATGTCCATCAAACATGAAGTGGCGATCCAATATTACCATGGCTGGCGTTGCCCCCTCACCAGGACTATCCTGCCCCCTCAGTCAAGATGAATGTGAAAATGGATTTTTATGATGAAATAGAATAGGCAATTTAAAAAAAAAAAAAAAACAAGAAAAAAAAATCCTCAATTGCCAAGGCTACTATAGGCTACTATAGCAACATTCTAATTAAGGACAGTCTGTTTCACAATGTCACATTTTAATTGGCAAATTTAACACATTAACCTACGGACTTCCTGCGGCACAAAGGACACAGCTCTACTTGAGTAGGCTAAAGGTATGATGATTTTTCATGTTTAGAGGGCTAGATAATTGGTTGCAGTTAGTTGATTATTTGACTGTAATGTTATTGTAATGAACCATGTTGTCACAGGTTGCAGTTCAGGCTGTTCTAACTTACCACAAATTTACGCATTTGTTAAACACGTCGCAATGAGTGTGTGTTCATGATAAAACCACGTAAATTGTGTATATAGGACAGATCTATCTGGTGGTCTAAAACATGTTTATTTCATGGATATAGATGAGTCAAATATTCAAATATGTTGGCCTACGTAATTTTCCTTTTTGTTTTATGTAGTAATATTGTTAAATTCTCTGCCATCTGTATTTGTTCAGTAGCTTTTAGTTTCATAGTTGTAGTAGTGTCAGGTTTGTTTACGGTCCAACATATATGTGAATGGCCCACAAATGTATGTTTTTTCTAGCTGGGGTTACGTCATTGCCCCCTTTCATTACTTCACACGCCCACTCTTCAGTGCTCTGCTGGCACCGGCTCTGCATAGTACCATATTTATCACCAAAAATGTCCCCAAACATTGAATATTTGAATTAGCAGGAATTATTTAATCTAATAATAATTAAATTGTAATAAACATATGATGGCACCAATCCATATTCTACAGTTTGATAACCACTGTAACATACTAAAACATCAAGTCTATTTATGTCTTAGTACATTATGTGGAATATGGGATATTCATGTGTCCATTACATAAATATAATGGATTCTTGGTATGAACTTGCATGAAGACATTGCAATGCTTTGGATAATGGAACACAATTCTGAAAAATTCTTCACATATAATCTCATGGTGTCCTTCTGTTTGCTGCCTTTCTCGTTATGATAGCCTTTTAAAATTCATTTTGAGCAGATATTAGAAAATCCATAGGTAATTATCATAAGAGCGGAGACTGGATTACTGTTGCTTATGATTACTGTAGAGTGAATCAATCCCAGTTAATGATTTTGTCAAAAATAGGCCTGATTTTTTGCAGGTTTAAAAACAGGATCCGCATGTTCAAAATTATAAAGCATGTTTTCTGTGCTCCAACATACACTGTGCCACTTGTGCTTTTGTGTCATAATGATATAGGACATACAGATAGACACAATGTGCACAGTTTTCCTTGTTAGTGAAAAACTGCAGATCCTAAAGCAAGTCACAAAAGAATTGTGATTATTCCTGTGTGAAATAGATGACTGGTTTCCTAAACAGCTGCTTTAAAATTGTATAATTTCACTAAAACGAAATACAAAAATAGTGAACTCTTTTGGTCGCTTTGTCCATGTTCACCGTGAGTTTGAACATTCATAATGACTAATCATTGTATGGAAATACAATTAAAAAAATTATTGGACATGAGGGCAGAATTTTAATTTTTAGGTGAACGGTTCCTTTAAAACTGGTGAGTACGTTTTTAAATGTTAAAGTGCTACCACATTAGCAGTTGCCATTCATTAACATCTATTGTATGATGCAGCAGCTTCCAATTTGTGCCTTAAAAAAGTAACAATGTTCACTAAAGACACCATTTTGAGTGCTATATTGCTATTTCTATTTACAGCTAAGCTCGACAGAGAGAAGGTTAGTGTTGACTGCATCAGGAGCTAGCGGCTAAGGAATAACCAGGAACTGCTCAGAATTCAGTTTGCTCATGCACTAATAGCCTGAAACTGGCTGGGTGGATAAATCCTGCTGCAATTACTGCTGAGCAACAATAGAAGTGTGACGTAGCCCATCTGCACAAACACACACACACATACATATACACACATACATCCCTTTTAATGGTAGGGCCATGTACCATCCTTCCCACTAAATTATCGCCATGGGGGAGCGAGGGAACAGGGAGCAGAACAGAGAATGGATTTCCCCTCTCTAGGTTTAAAAGCCTTCAAGTGCTTTTCTCTTCCCTTAAAGAGACAGAGTGACACACTAAAACACATCTAGACCAGAGAATAGCTCTGAATGCTAATGACAGAGCTTAAAACACCTCACAACTGTATGATATTACAGAGACAGTCAGGCACTATTGGGGTTAAACCTACAGCTCTTTTACCTGCATCATTTAAAATATGCAAACACATTTCTGGCATGAAAAAGTATAGCTAGATCTTATAGCTACCCTTTGAAGTCAACATGAAATCAAAACTGATCCTATTCCTGGTCTTATTATGCATGATTCATGTTATTCGACAGATACAGATGAAAAATCTTTTTAATATTTCAGTAACATACGTGCCTGTATAACTGATCCATTTCTAAAAGATTTTCCTCATTGGTTGATATCACCTAGATCAGGGGTGTACAATCCTTCTGGAGGGCCACTGTCCTACAGAGTTCAGCTCCAACCCCAACTTAAAAACACCTGAACCAGCTAATCGAGGTCTTCAGGATTACTAGAAACTTCCCAGTGTTTTGGAGTGAATCTCTGCAGGAAGGTGACACTCCAGGACCAGGGCTGGGCATTCCTGATCTAAGCCAAGTACATAGATATAAGCCACACGTCTATGAAAATAATGTTAATCAATAGCCAAATAGCTATTTAGACATTGTTTAGACTATTTTGTATGTACTATATAACACAGTCTTTCAAAAACCTTGCCAAAAGTTAATTCAGAGCTAATTTAGTGCTTGTTAAAGTCAAAAGGTTACAGCAATATTAACAAATCACAATAAATTTGTAGAAGAACCATTGCTAGTAGACGTTCCTTGCACTGTAAACCCGAATAAGTTGGGCTAACTCAAGAAATTTGAGGTAATCAGTTACATCATTTTTTTGAGTTATGATGTTCCCAATTTTAAGTAAGCAGAACTATCAAGTTTTGAGTTTGTAGTACTCATGCATGATAATTGCTCTTAACTTGAAGTACTGAGTTAGCTAACTCATACACTTTGATAGCAATTAATATAAAACATTTAGTTAATTAACTTTTTTATTTTGAGGTCTTCCAAATCAAATGAGTTATTTACTTCACTGTAAACCCTAATAAGAAAATTCAGAAAATGCCAACTCGCTAATTTGCTAACATGTTAACAGCAGCATGGTATAACACTTACTGAAGGAGTACAGCAACTTAAAACATGTAACTTACCTGCTCTCAAACCAAGCCACATGCGCCACTTGTCACCATGATGGTAACTCTCCAAAAACCCACATTAACAGAAACTCTTCTAAATTAGCATAACAAAACATTAATCACTACTAAATCTCCCTTATCCATTAATGTTGCACAAAAAACATTATATAACACTTAATTTTAGCATTTACTCTCCCTTTTCGAGTGCCATGGGAAAAGCATGCTGGGAAATAGAAATCCCAGCATAGTTTCCGTTAAACTTAAGTTAGTCTAAATTAAAAGAAATTAGATCATACAACTCAAAACAATAAAACAGTTCAGTTTACTTAATATATCAGTTCTGTGAACTCAAAAGAAAAAGAAAGTTCTAAATACTCATAACAGTTAATTTAACTGAACTAATTTGTTAAATTTAAGTTTGTCCTGCTCAAAACAATTAAGTATTTTGAGCATTAGGATTTACAGTGTGGTCAACACTCCCATTGATAGTCGTCGCATCACTCTGTAATTGCAGATAGTTAAATTCACGTCACCAATGTTCTCATTCTCCAATGTGGACACAAATTGCCAAATCTCAGTGAAAATGAATGACTTCCGGTTGCCTTGTCGCTACAAATTAGTGTCAGTGTGTACCCCCTTTACACCAGAACAGTCATTTGGGTGCTTCTTTTACCTTTGCTATGCTGACAACAATCTCAAAATGGCAAGGGTCTCTGTATGCCACTCTGACATATCAAACTGAATGTCCACCCACAACCCTGAGCTCATACCCTGATGAGTTTCCTCACTCAACCTCTCGCAGTCTCAAATCTCAGCTGAAGGTCAAGCCGCTGTTTGCTGTCATCCTAGATCACCAGCTGTCCTTTGTAGACTACGACAACTGCCTGGGCTTTATGCCATTCCATTTCAAGAAAAATTTCCATGAACGTCTCTATACTCAGCTCCTCATTTACACCAGAGTCATTTCACTGCCAGATTATTGCATCTTAAGCTTTGCCTACCAGCAAAGCGTACATATTACAACTTTGCTCAGATCTCTACAGGTAATTCAGGTAAGCTTGACTTGCCTTAAAAGCTAAACCTAATGATATCCTATGAGTTTTAGAGTCATCTTTAAAGACTCATCTGTAGGAACCTTATAGTACCATTCCGCCTATACATTAAAAAAAAAAGTTAAATGTACTTGTACTTGTTGCAAACATTTTTTTGGAAATACATTTGCTAGAATAAGAAATACATTTGCTACAATCTGGAGTGTTGATTTTGTGGTCTTGGTCCACAGGAGAACTCTTGAGACCACATAAACACGGCCTTTGGTCTGGATCTAGCATTATTTTAAGACCCCACACAAGGGATAGATCTCACATCTCATCCCCATCTCTTTGGTGTACCTCAAATATAACTTGGATGGGAATATGAGTTACTAGGGCTGCGACGATACATCGATTCTCGATCGATACAATGAATCTGGATTGATCCTGATATTTTCTCTCTCGAATCAATTCTGAGCTTAGTTTTAACAGCAGATGGCGCTCTAGGCTAGTTTTTAACCGCACACTCTCAAACGCTCACGAAGAAGTCATGTAAGTGGTTAAATATACTTGCACCTTGGCTCAGAATGCTTTTATGATGCAAGATTCGCTTCAACCTTTTCGAACTTTCTGAATGATTGTTTTAGGTTTAAGTGGTGTGTGTAAAGGAAATGGAAGCAGGCAGTGTACGAGTGTTTCTAAAGCACGTATAGTAGTGCCATCTGCTGTTTAAAAACTAAGCTCAGAATCGATTCGAAAGAGAATCGCGATACATTGGAAAATATCGGAATCGCTCCAGATTCTTCGTATCGCGAATCAATATTCGATGTATTGTCCCTGCCCTATGAGTTACTGTATGTTTGGGTCTCGATTTGTCCAGTCATTATCTGGTATTGGTCTGGTCTTGACATTAACTCTAATTAACTCTAAAGAACCTTATGTAAATGATTTAGATTTGTTAAGGACAAACCCACTATAACGCTACAAAGCTCTTTTAACACTACAAAGACTTAATAGCCTTGTTTTAACACCCGATTCACTAAACAAATTATGAAAATCAGGTATAGACACAAACTCTTCCACAAAATTAAAACTAAATGCAATTTGCATGGAATCATGGATCTAAGTGCTGGTTGTGGATGATATGGCAAAGTACCACAATCTGGCAAACTTTACTGAAACTATATAGCACCACTGTGATCTAGACACCTGAATCAGTCATTAAAAAAAAAAAAAAAAGCATATTCGGCTACACCATAAATCTGGATATATGCTCTTCTCCATCATTGGATCATCATTGGATGAATAACTGCTGCCATGATCAATAGAAAATATACACAAACTTTCTTTTAAATGAAATTCCATTTGCCGCCTACTTTCTGTGGGAAGTAATAACGCAACGTTAATTGCATCAGGCAAATAGCATTGCAATTTGTGAATAAGGTGCCTTCTATAATAAGCATAATTCACAGGCCTTTATTGAAAGGAGGCGTGTTTGCACTGAAGAAAATTACAATAACTTAATTTAAATACGCTGCAGCTTCATTTAGCAACTGGTTAACCTGGATTGTGGGTGGTTTGTGAATAAGACGCAG
The DNA here is from genome assembly GCF_019924925.1 of Ctenopharyngodon idella. Taxonomy (NCBI): domain Eukaryota; kingdom Metazoa; phylum Chordata; class Actinopteri; order Cypriniformes; family Xenocyprididae; genus Ctenopharyngodon; species Ctenopharyngodon idella. The sequence goes on from NC_067234.1 coordinate 20,414,825, forward strand.
GTTTTTTAGCTAAAATACCACATTCAAAAGTGGCCGTCTGTTTAGAGAATTCATTCCTGTGCCACACATCCAAGACAAAAAGTTTCCACTTTTTGTTAGAGTAGCAGTTCTATGCATCAGCATTGGTAACCTGTACAAAATCCTACAATGGCATCTTTCTCCTAACCGTGTAGCACAAGTTTGCTGTAAACCCAGGAAGCATGTAGAGCGGATTCAGCTCATAATGGATATTCCTAGGGCCAATTCATCAAAGGCTCCAGGTTTGCTTTCTCACAGGCAGGGGCTATGTAAATGCATCCCAGGCTCCTTTGGGAGATAAGAGGGGGCCGAACGGCACATTGTTTATTGGGAGTTGTGTTCAACATAAATCATCCAGCCGCAAAGACAGAGAAGATAACTCACCTTTCACTTTGTTTTTCGTTGCCGCCTCTGAGAGCATGAAATGGAGAAAAGAGATGGAACAGGGATGAAGGGGAAAGAGAGAGAGAGAGAGAGAGAGAGAAACAAGAGTGATTAAACAAGCCTCAAAGCATGAAATCCTCAGCATATACTTCTCAAATCTCCCATTAAATTAAGTAACAGTTTGCCCCAAAAAAAGAAGAAGAAGAAGGAAAAAAACCATCAACCCATGTGAACTTTCTTCAGTGGAGCACAAAAGGTGACAATTTCCCCACACCATTACAATGAATGGAGGCTTTCAAGCTTCAAATCAGATGTAAAAGCACCATAAAAGTATCTCAAATCTTTCCCCGCCAGTGTTTTTAAAAAGTTGTTAAAAAGTTGCCAGCCACTGCCAGCATTTTTGATAATTTTCACAAAACTTCCATGGCCCCCAGAATATTTTGTTGTATGAATATCTGAACATGCAATACATCAAAAAAAAAAAAAAAAGAAAACAAGAAAAGAGCCTCTGCTCTATGGGTACATTTCATAAAAAAAAGCAACATTTTGAACAAAAAGCTGAGAGAATCACGCCCCCCAACCAAAGAATACAATGTGCATAACAATGCTTTTATCGCTTGTTTAAAATTAAAAGAGTTAAAATTAGTCCATATGACTTTTGCACTAAGTTTCTTATAGTCTTCTTAAATTATAATAAATACTGATGTTTTTCACTCAAAATTTTGACTTCCATCCTAATTCTTCAGTTATTTGGTTCACAAAACAAGTCTGAATGTTTCGTTAATGAATCAGCCTGATCTGATTGTTGAATTAAACTAATTCAGCATTGACTGAGAACCACTGAACAAATGATCAGGTTGCAACTGTTATCAACTCATTGAAGGTGAAGAATCTCAGTGAATAAAAACTTTTTTCACAAAAGCTGTTGTATGACTTATGAATTTATGACTTGGAACTTTGAACCCAGTCCTCATTCATTGTAACTGCAGGGAAAAGAGCGACTAGAACATTGTTTAAATCTCCTTTTGTTGTCCCACAGAGGAAAGAAAGTCCTACAAACAAATTTTTTAAGTGAACTATCCTGTTAATGCCTAGAGTTTACAGATGAAATACTACTTCTCTTTGTTCAGAGTTTAAAGTTTGCTCATGTTTGAATGCATAAGCTTAATACTTTCATTATGCCTGACCTTCTGCTTTGCAAGCCGCCTGCCATAAACATTGCCTTGATGAGGAGCGTAACGGACATATTTTATAGCATGCACCATCTGTATAGACTTCTTTACAGACCCAGCTGAATAATAATCATATACAACCTTTCATTGTCAATATGCATATGGAACATCCAAGATGAGGTGAGACTAAGAACCGAAACGACACTGCCACCATTTTAGTTGCACGAAGGAAAATGACAGTAAAATCCCCATAAATGAATTTGCGCTCCTCAACGTCGCATGTGATGCATCCAAGGCAATGAATAATTCACTGGGAACACTTTTTCTGACAACTTTTCTGACTTTGACAGCACATAGGGTGAAAAGTTCATAATATTTGTATGTGACAAGTCTGAGGCAGAAGATATCACAAAAATGCTCTGTAAATAGATTCTGCACAACCTGAAGAAAGCTTAAAAGTTGTTTAGTGAAGATAACAATGGGAAGACTAAGTGAGTGAACTCAACGTTAGCCTAATCAAAAATATGCAAATTTTTAGGAACATTTGTATTGCTTATACTGTAGGAGTTCCCAATGATGTTTTCAGAAAAACACCTGAGATCTGAATAAAAATAGACACAAATAAGACAACTGTTGTCATACAAAAAGTGTAGATCTATCAAATTATTATGAATAATAGAGCTCAGACAATTTGGTCTTTAGCAAATCTGAGCACAGTTTGAGAATTTGTTAAGAACTTTCGAAAAACATGAGATTAATATCTGAGATAATTGAGCAAAAGTGTCAATTTAATCTCATGTCTAGCAGAAACAATTGATACATTAAAGACTGCATTTGTGATATTTGCGAGATTCCCCCACACAATGATGTTAGTAACAACAATTTAACTTGAGGGCAAATACTACACTGGTTTTTGGAATAACCTTGATGTCTCTTTTGTGCCACTGCAATTATGTTGTGTGATATTAATGGCAGTGTACTTGAGTATGACATTGAATACTTTCATTGATTTCTATGAAAATAAGTTTTCTCTATTCATGTTGGATTCATAATGGTTTTGAAAAACTTTAGACCACATTAAAGAGAAATTTCTAAAAAATGTCAAGTGGTATAACTATCAAGTAAAAAGAAATGACACTTTCCATCTTTAAAACATGTGTGTAGACATCTTAAAGAGGACCTATTTTGCCCTTTTACAAAGTCTTGATTTTGTTTTTGGGGTCTAATACTACTGTCTCTATGAAGCCCCTCCTTCTGAATAGCGCAATGTGCTCTGATTGGTCGGCTGGACCAGTGTGTTGTGATTGTTCAACCGCTTCCAGCGTGTTTCAGCAATGTCACACCCTTACCATAACTGTGAGTTTCAACACACCACTAACGCAACTCAACCAGGCCTCGGCCCCTTTATTTTGCATATGCCTCAGGCAGGAATTATTTAAATGAGGAATAATGTGATGTGTTCGTTCCTGGAAGAAAACTCAAAACTACATTTGAGGCGTTTCAGGGAGTTCAAAATATAGAGAATAACTCCCTTTGGAGTGACTTCTTGCTTTGTAATTTTGCAGACATTTTTCATGCTCAAACAGCATGATTACACACTAAAGAAGTTGAATTATTATTTTTTTTATAAATATCATGAGTTGGGGTCGACACCGCTTTGTTGTACATGACCAATTCTAATGATACTCCAATATTATGCAAATTTTGGATCGAAAACCTTAAATTCCCACCAGTTCCACAAGTAACTTGACCCTCACAAATAACAGTTCTCAGGCCCGAAACCCAACATTACTCAAACCGCTGTGAATTGGCACGTCGATCTAGAGTTTAACGAAGGAGTCATTGTTTTTCACACTCGTTAATCTCTCTCATTCTTCCGCCACCCCCGACCCCCCTGCCTACATGGAAGTTATTAATCTCTGACTCTCTGCACAGTGTCGGAATCTAATAGTGTTGACAAAGTCAGACTCCATGATAAGATTCTCCTTGCTGTAAGCGGAGAATATTTGCCAGATCCTGAGAGGAATACCAATGGATACAAGGATCCACTAGAGAGCAAAAGCTCTTAATCGAACTCTATTTGCTCGGCTTTCACTCTTTTTTTAATATCTGTTTCCCCCTTTTGGGTTGTTTATGGAAATTAGCGTGACTGGCAAATAAAAAGAACTCCAAAAATGACATTCCAATAAAGAGGACAAATGCTACGACAGATTCAAAGGCTGTGTGCAAACATGAATTATTAATAATCTTGTTTGACACCTCACCTCAATCAAAGAAACATGAATTAGCAAATTACAGTTTATTGGATTCCTGGCGATTCCTATTTCATGGCTTTTATTCTTTTCAACACTGCAGGAAATGTCTTCCAGTCAGATGCTGAATATCATAAAACTTATCAAACTCCAAAATCAAAAGAATAGCAAATTACAGTATTATTTTGCTTAAAATGAGGCCTATTTTTACTTAAAATTAAAGGATTCAACTTTATACAACTTTAACTGCTCTATTATCTAGCATTTATGGTATAATGATACTCTAGAAAATAATTTGACTTGTCTCTTTTTATATTTTAAAAGCAAAAACCCCATTTACAGGAATGCACTTATAAGAGTAAACCATTTCAGAGGCTTCAAAAGCAGAAATGGAAAGCTTGTATTTTTGTTAAAGCACTAACACTTGTTTCTTTTTTTTCTTTTTTTTAGCTGTACCATCTTTTCGCGGTGCTAATACTTTTCTAGGAAATAGAATGGTTAAGTAGTATAAGTGTAATTCCTGTGGGTAGAGTTTGAACACAAATCACCAGGTATACCGCCGTCACTGGTGTCATGACAATGGAGCTGAAAAAATGTACACAATGTCAGGAAGTGATTTTATCAAACTAGTCTAATGCCAACACATCAGTCTCAAAGGCTATACTTTCGAAACAGTGTCTATATTAATGTTTATAGCTAACATTATGCTTCAAATGCTGTTAGCTACTAGCTATCTGACAGCATACTTTGCCTCAGCTGTTAAGGTGCAGTCACATTTGTGCTCTGTGAAATCCAGTCATTTCAATAGGAATCCCTAACTCAGGAGATTGGCTATTTCATGTGAGGGCAATGTTCAAGTTTACGTGTTGACCATCAGAAAGTTACTTGGTTTGAAAGTGACTTCGGTGTCAGCTGTGCTTTAAAAATTGCTACGCTATTGACAATAGACAATGGACCTTTTTTGGCCATGAAATTTTGAAGATGTGACCGCAGCTTAAAACAAAAATCACCATGAAAACCATTTTAGAAAACGGTCTTTAAATTCGTCTCTTTTAAAACAGCACTGTCAGCAACAAACATTTAGAAAGACATTTTTGGCTGCAGACTGTTGCGTTTTTTGCCACCATGAAATCAAAATAGCCAATTCTTTTTTTTATTTATTTTTTTTATGAATATTTATTCATTTATTATAAATGATTTATCCGTGCACATCATTTTTTTCATTAAAATAACTTCCACTCCCTCTTGCAGCGACATCTCTTCTCTGATGACGTGTTTGCTGGTGCGAGGGCGGGACAACCTGTCACTCACATGAGATCGACCAATAGCAAACCACAACCTTCCAATCAATTCCCCATGGACAAAATCAAGTCATACCCTACCTTTTTTCTTATTTGAGAAGCTGTTTCACTTGGATATACGTCACAATAGGGAAGAAAAGACTATCTCAACTTCCATTTCATGCTGACTCACATGCCGGAGACACCAGTTCAAATCCCACCCAGAGCGCGTCGCGTAGGACCGGTTACATTTGGTGCCGTGACCTGGATGGGAGTGAGGTTTAGGGGGGTGAGTGTAACAGAGGCCAGCTAGTAAGAGCTGTGTGAGTAAACCTCACTCCCCTGGCCTCAAGGAGTGCACTGGCGACTGACGCTAGAGACTGCAGTCTTTAGCGTCCTTGTTAGTGCACCCACCTCCCATGCCGGAGATGCCGGTTCAAATCCCTGCACAGAGCGTAGGACTGGTCACATTTGGTGCCGTGACCCGGATGGGAGTGAGGTTTAGGGGGGTGAGTGTAATGGAGACCAGCTAGTAAGAGCTGTGCGAATAAACCTCACTCCCCTGGCCTCAAGAGTTGCACTGGCGACTGATGCTAGAGACTGCGGTCTTTGGCGTTCTTGTTAGTGCACCCGCCTCCCATGCTGGAGACACCTGTTCGAATCCCGCGCTCAGAGCAGGTTGAGTAGGACCGGTTACACACAGAAGCCAATAAAGAACCTTTATTTTTAAGTTTGAATGAGCATTTTTAAAACGGTGTGTCAAGTTACAAATATTGTCAATTTTTTTCAAATTAGCCTAATTACACAGTCCTTGAATGATTGGTTGTTCAGGCAATCCCACAGACTAATCAATTTGGAAATCTCGGCCCAAAATGCAAAAAGGCTTAATGGTCCTAAAAATAGGATTCAGCTTATGCAAATTTTTTCCTTTGACTCTTGGGGCGAAATCTGACACGGACAAGTTTTCATGACATTTACCTGTCTATAAAAATGTATCTCGAACAATGGCAATTAGCTAGATTCTGCTCGTGGAGGTCCCTGCCTCTGGGCTTCTCTGTGGTTTGCCTTAGTAACCACTGCATCTCCTTCAGCTGCTCTCCTCCCAGGTTCTAAGAGACTGCAATCCTTTCACACACGTTCATTTCTCTCTCTCCAATGCTTTTTCTGGCAGGGCCTATTTCTGATACCTGCCTGCAGGCGATGTGAAGAGAAGGGGGAGTCGGTCCCCACGGTGATTAGTCTAACCAACCATGAGAAAGGGTTTGTCCTCCAAAGCAGAGAGAACGAGGCCCTCCAGTGAGCTCACCAGGCGGCCCGAGGAATCATACCTCACATTGCCAAACAGCGAGAGTCCCTCAGGCACTATGGCTGCGACTGACCCAACGTCAAAGAGTAACCCATCATTCTCAGGCCAGAGAAATAAAAAAAGAATCCATCAGACAAACGCAATAAAGCTTGACGTGAGTGTTTTGATTTCTGGCATCGTAAACGTATAGCTGTATTTTTTGAAGTATTTATATTACCATATTGGTCATAGGTTTTCAATTTTAAATATTGTCTGAATGAAACATTATTGATTGCTTTACATAGCATTTTCAAATACGGCTAGCTAGCAACGACATGTGTAAAACTAAGCATAGCCCTCATAACCAGAGCTGTCCTGAATGTTTCTTTCTATGCCTCAAAACTTTCTGCAATGTTGCAAGATTTTGAAGCTTTCCCTGGAGAAACGACCTGCTAAAGCAACTGAAATCAGCAGTCGGCGAGTGCCCACTTAAGGAGACCTCCACAGCCCTGATAAGAGCGAGAGTCTGAGGTAGGGAAGATAGAAAACACTCCATATGTTCCATTAGGAGGACATTACAAATACTTGAATGAGAGCTTGAAGCTGGCATGTGTACAGTATGAATCAGTACATTTTCCTGTAGCAAAACCATGTTGATTCCTCTAGAATCATGAATATTATTTATTTAAAAGATTTTCTTTTTATGTCACTTCAGACAAATTTAAATAGCAAATAGCAGCAATAATAAAACAAAAATAAAGCTTTCTTAAGAAAATGTGACTTGCTTTAGCATGCAAAACCATGTTGATTCAACAAGAAACATGAATTTTAATTTTTTATCACCTCAAACATATATAAATAGAAAACAGTAGCAATAAAATAAAATACATTTCTGGAGAAAATGTGACTGCAGATTTTCCATGCAAAAGCATGTGGATTCAACAAAAATGGTGAATTTTATTCATTTATAAAATTTTTATATCACTTTTCACAAATTTTAATAGCTAAATCAACAAAAATTATCTGTCTGTCTGTCTGTCTGTCTATCTATCTATCTATATATCCGCCTGTCTGTTTGTATTTTGTTGTTTTAGACCCTACTGACTTTGTATGAATACAAACAGCTGATTCTAATTGTGGGTGAACATTTCTTAAGTGCAGTAGTGTTAGTGAATTGAACAAACCCCTCACCCTTGAGCAATAGTAGTAGTAGCTCTTGCCTTAGCAAGTCGCGCTAATAATAACATGCTATTTCTGTCTTTATTAGTTCCCGAGGGAAAAACACCTGACAATATAGGCATACCCACAACACCTGAAGCAGAGCAGCAGTTTTTTACTCATAACATCCTCCACTGCATGAAGTGACAGTCTGCTCAATGTCACCCCATGCTGTCCTCCTCACCTGTGGCCAACGGCATGTGAATAATTCAACATCTCTGTATTATTAATGAAGAATGAGCTGTAAGTAATGGCCGATGCCTGGGGCCATTTACAGTGACAATGCTGAACACAATTCCAGAAGCGAGGAAAAACCCATATAAACAACTTGCCGTTTCCCTCAGGAACATTTAATGCCATGTACATTTACCGTTTCATTCCCCGCATTATCATAGCTAGAGTTACACTTAAAGGGCAGACAGGAAAGAATGAATTGGTAAAAGGTTAAAGCTAAATTACGTTAGCTGGGCAAAATGTCTGAGGCGCATTTAAAGGACAATCACACACTGGTATAAAACCTCGCAAACATCTTTGTGTTCTCCTTATGAAAGAAGGGTAACATTTAAAGATATTACACTGACAGAGAGGAAAAAAGAACAATAGCAATGAAAATTTGTGAGTTACAAATAAGAATTCCATACTTTTTTCTGAGAAAACGCCACAGAAAATACAAGCACGGCTGATGAACTACAAGGAAATCTTGGTAAATGTCAAACCAAATAACTTTGGTGGCTGTAGCATTAAAAATGGCATTTTCCCACAAACCTATATTAGCTGCCAAAGGCTAAAATTATAGTATAAAGGGCCCCTTTACCTCAAAATGAGCAACACATTGGTATATTCTGTAGCTCTGGTATTTTCTAGCAGGAGATTGTAATAAATAATCTCATGTAGCCAGATTTTTGATAAAGTTTGGCCCAGTTTACAGCATATTCTGGCCAAGAACCGCCCACTTAGACAGGAAGAGACCTTCTGACTGGCATGCGAAACAAGTTCACTTTCTTTTTATGTGCTGTTTGGGCCAGGTAAATCTGAAATAAATATAATAATACCACAATAATAGAAAAGATTTTAAAAATTAAAAATTAAAAAAAAAAAAACAATAAAAGAATGCACCAGTCTCCATGAACAGTTCAAAGCCATTTTTTATTTGTAACACAAAAAACAAACAAAATTGCAAATTACACAAAATCAGCCAATTTCAGTCAAGCTGGAATGTTTATTAATAGTTTGCAGGAGCGTGAGTATAAACAAAGCTGAAAAAGCAGACTAGTTAGTAGATTTCTTCAAACAATACCATGAAAAATATATAAAAAAATATATAAAATATATATATATAAAAAAATAAAAAATTGAGGGGGCTATTACTAACGTAATTTATGTTGTTGAATAATATGTGAAAATATACTTAGCATGTGTTAAACACAGACCTTCCTTCAAGCATGTACCTAAAAACCCATTGACTTCAGGATGATGGAACCTGGAAGTGCAAAATTGCAAACTTTGACTTCCCAGAACTTACGAAATAGCTGCTGATTGAATCTTTAGCAAGTGCTTTCCAATTTTGTATGCAATATGCATCAAACAGTCCAAAAACATCAGTCCGTTCAGACTAGCTATAGTCGTCCAGATAACACGAAGCCCTTTCAATAAGCAACTTTTCTTATCTTATTGAATACAGAGACAACAAATGTGTAACAAATCTGTTTTGGACATCTCTGTCACCAATATTGATTTTTATGGTTAAATTGCATCTCAGATGACATTAAATGTGTCTAAATCTTGTTTACAAGTCCTAAATATTATAAATACATATTCTTCAGTGTCATTTTGATTTATTTGTTCCTGTATCAACAGCTTAAAATTTCATTTAACGCTATTCCTCTTCTGACACAGAGACACTACTTCTATGACAGAGACACCATGGTGACTCACCACGAATGTAAACACATCACCACAACCTCAAACACAGCATCAGTGTCACATATAAAGTCATTGAAACAGAAAAAGTTAATTAATTTCAATCTTCATTTCTCCAGGACAGCCATATTAGACACAGGGCTGTCATACAGCGGGTGGACATTGGTCTTTCAGGTCCGTCCTCGAATATAACCACCTTTTATTTGGCACATGGCTGGAGCTTTAGAAAATGCTTTGACATTAAGCTCCCTTTGCATGCTTCCCTGTGGCACACGGCATGCAGATAAGAAAGAAACGGCTTCTAAACTGCAGGTAATGGAGTATTCAACCTTCTGCAGTCCTTATCTGACACCTCCCCAGAGGAAAGACGACCCGTCAACACTGCACCTCACGCTCAACCCTGACTTATGTCTACAACACGGATGACATTGGTGGCTATGTGTCCATACACAAATAAACCATGTTAAGAAGTGCTGATCGGCCAAAGTGAAAAAGCTGTGCTGCTTCCTTGGAGTTGTTGCATGTACACGAGTCAAGAACATGCTGTTGGAAAGACATTTTAATACTGTTGTGATGACCACACATTCAAAACTGCTCAGCTTATGAACTACTGTGGGCCCAAAAATTTTGGTATGTCATCAAAAACAACTATAATATCCACAAAAAACAATGCTAAACAGTTTTCTGAGCCATTTTTTGCAGGGTGGATGTGTAAAATCAGTTCTCCTCATGTTCACACAGGTGAGTCACCACAGCTGTAGTTCCTCATATTAACTATGAACATATTCCACTAATATTTGACAAGTTATGCCATAATTTTGAACAGCAGGGGAGGAAGGAGTAAGATGTAACTAAGGCCCTGTTTAAACCTCGTTTTAAGATGCATTTTAGTAGATTGGATCACAAGTGGTCGACGTTAAATACAGGTGTAAATGGGGTCTAGATCGTTTTGAGCTTGTCCACTTTCGACCACTTCTAGAGGTAGTCGAAAACGCATTTGACTGGATTGCTTTCATAGTGTAGATGACAAAAAGCCACAAAAGACCGCCTACTCTCCAGAAAATTAGAGCATACAAGTTAGGAATGACTTGTGAATAATGACATTTTTTTTCATTTTTGGGTGAACTATTCCTTTACCCTCTTTCCCAACAACCCCCTAACCCAGTCATAATAAACATCCTCTTCTTGAAATACCTGAACGAGCCGTTCGTAGACAAGGAAGCCAGTCTAGTTTGGCTTCGAAGTTCTGGCCTAAAAGGAGAGACGGAGAGCCTGATCAGGGTTGCCCAGGATCAAGCACTCAACACCAGGTACCACCAATGCAAGATCCTCAACTTGCATGTCGACAGTAGATGTAGAACATGTGGAGTATTCAAGGAAACAGTCAGTCACATAACTTCCGGTTGCCCCACACTTTCTGGCACAGACTATATGACAACGACATAACAAGGTTGCCAGCTACATCCATTGGACAATTTGCAAGGAACTTAGTGCTGAAGTGCCCAACAAGTGGTATGAGAATGTCCCACAACCAGCCATCATATGGGACAAGGGTGTGTTTACCGACTCTACCATTAGTGCAAACCACCCGGACATCATTGTCAACAACAAGAAGGACAAGCTGTGCCTGCTCATCAACATTGCGATCCCAGTGGACCTCAACATAGGGGAAAAGGAGAACGACAAGCTCACCAAGTACAAGAGCCTGGGAATCGACATCACCAGATCCTGGAACACGAGAACACAGATAGTGTCAATTGTGATAAGAGCCCTGGGATGCAACAAGAAAGGTTTCCACCGATACTTGGACCAAATCCCAGGGAAGCCAAGCGCCTTTGAAGTGCAGAAGATCGCGCTGTGTGGGACCGCACACATCCTACGCAAAGTACTCTCTTAGACAGGAACTCCCAAGGACTCTGGTTGAGTCCCGGATAGTGACCAAGGGATTCTCGAGGAAAAAATTAAATAAAAATAATAATAATCACAAATATATATTATTTTTTTTATATAAAAAATAATTTCACACATCTTAATTTTGTGAAATTTTGCCTGAAAATTATTATCCCAATAAATCTCCTTTTCTGTTCCACAGAGAAAATTAGAGCATACAAGGTATGAATGACTTGTGAATAATGCCTTTTTTTTTTTTTTTTTCATTTTTGGGTGAACTATTCCTTTACCCTCTTTCCCAACAACCCCCTAACCCAGTCATAATAAACATCCTCTTCTTGAAATACCTGAATGAGCCGTTCGTAGACAAGGAAGCCAGTTTAGTTTGGCTTCGAAGTTCCGGTCTGAAAGGAGAGACGGAGAGCCTGATCAGGGTTGCCCAGGATCAAGCACTCAACACCAGGTACCACCAATGCAAGATCCTCAACTTGTAGGTCGACAGTAGATGTAGAACATGTGGAGTATTCAAGGAAACAGTCAGTCACATAATTTCCGGTTGCCCCACGCTTTCTGGCACAGACTATATGACAACAAAATAAGGTTGCCAGCTACATCCATTGGACAATTTGCAAGGAACTTGGTGTTGAAGTGCCCAACAAGTAGTATGAGAATGTCCCACAACCAGCCATCATATGGGACAAGGGTGTGTTTACCGACCCTACCATCAGTGCAAACTGCCCGGACATCATTGTCCACAGCAAGAAGGACAAGCTGTGCCTGCTCATCAACATTGCGATCCCAGTGGACCACAACATAGGGGAAAAGGAGAACGACAAGCTCACCAAGTACAAGAGCCTGGGAATCGACATCACCAGATCCTGGAACACGAGAACACAGATAGTGTCAATTGTGATAGGAGCCCTGGGATGCAACAAGAAAGGTTTCCACCGATACTTGGACCAAATCCCAGGGAAGCCATGCGCCTTCGAAGTGCAGAAGATCGCGCTGTGTGGGACCGCACACATCCTACGCAAAGTACTCTCTTAGACAGGAACTCCCAAGGACTCCCGGATAGTGACCGAGGGATTCTTGAGAAAAAAAATAAAATAAAAATAATAATAATCACAAATATATATTATTTTTTATATATATATATATATATATAATAATTTCACACATCTTAATTTTGTGAAATTTTGCCTGAAAATTATTATCCCAATAAATCTCCTTTTTAGAGCATACAAGTTAGGAATGACTTGTGAATAATGACAATTTTTTTTCATTTTTGGGTGAACTATTCTTTTACCCTCTTTCCCAACAACCCTCTAACCCAGTCATAATAAACATCCTCTTCTTGAAATGCCTAGTTCTTCATTAATTTGTTTTTTATTACACAGAAAAATCCAGCAGAGCATTGAATGACCCACATGCAGCAGGTACATGGGCTCTCTTGGCCCGAAGAATGGTGAGTTCAATCCATCTCTTTTCATGTTTCGAGCCATCTCATGTCATTGTGACCTTCTCAAAGTCAGTGCCCTAAATCGGTTTTCATCCGTGTAAGCTGTGACCTTTCCAGCTTGGAGGCTTTTAGCCTTACCTGCAGCACCACACAGCTCCACCACCTGCTCCAATAGCACAGCCTGACAGAGAGCTAATGCTTCAGAGATCAACCAATCTCATTCACATCCTCGACGCCAGTCCATGGCATTTGTGTATTCAACCTTCTGAAATTCAACTTCAATAAACGGGAAGGATTTTATGACACCTCATGACATGATATGATGGCACATACAGCTATGTGATCTGCTGCTCGCATTTTAGAAGCTATTAGTTTTGCTCTTTTTGTTTAGAAGACGGCAGAAAATGGAAAAATTCAGTTGTAGTGGATAGATAGATAGATAGATAGATAGATAGATAGATAGATAGACCATGGAAAGGTAGTTTGAGAACTGAAAATATTCTGCTATAGTATGACACACACACAAATGTTTGAAGCAAATAAACAGATTGATTTGATTAACACAGCACAGCAGGGAAACCAATCAGTATGCCAGTGTTGTTATTAAGGACGGAAGTGGATGTGTTTGTACACAAGTCCAGAAATACTGCAATTAGCAAAGCATAGAGAACAATTATAGCATAATAGTTTCGATTACTGGTAATGGCTGACACATATCTCTGCATGGTATCTATTAAAGTAGTGATGCCATATTGCAGAGAATGAAACAATGAGGACTTTTATCTGGAGAATTATTACTGATGCTCTCTATGCATTTGCTCAAAGGTAAAGTAGTTTGCTGTCTTTGTCTTTTTTTTTTTTTTTTCAAAAATTTTTTATATCAAAAATAATTATAATAGCTTTTTTTTTTTTCTTCTTCAAAAAGGCCTGGGTATGTAATTACTCACATATTGTTGTGAAAAGGGTCAATTATAAATAATAATGTCCAAGATGACAAGAATGAAAAATAATTTTAAAATGTATCTTACAAAGCCAAATTCTTAGAAATGTAGTTTTTGTATTCAGGTTGCTCTTATGTATTTGAAAAACAGTCAAACCAATTTTAACAAAATATTCAATCAGTCTAACAAACAATGTACATATCACCTAAACAGTAACAACAAATGGTAGGCTATTTTCTTTACACCTTGAATACATGCGAGTTCACGTGAGTTTTTATCATCATTTTCAAACATATTTCACAAGGTATTTTAACAGCTTACAATGTTCTTGAATCATGAATATGAATTTTTATTTGAGTTATACCATTTGACAACCTAAACTATGTCATAAAATGTCAAATTATATGGCATTTTTATAAACTCTAACTAGGGGTGTGCGATATAGCGATTTTTGATTGTGGACAATTAAAATGTCTCCACGATCTGCCTATGAAGAAATATCGTAGTATCGTGCTACAGTGCTTTCTATCAGTTGCAGTTCCAGCGCCTCCGTCTCAGCATACTGTTCAATGTGACGTACATTCACGTCACATTTTAACGCAGCGATAGAGTAATATTCGCGGGACACTTCAATCCACAAAAGTTCATTATTTCATGTGCCTTGCCGGTTAAACTTTTCTTTCGCGTGCTGATGTGCTGTTCTGACAGTTTTCAGAAGCGCACAGGCACTAAAAGCCTGTCAAACAGCGCCTGATTACTAAGTTATCTTTAGAGTCCGATTGCTCTAATACTGTCAAATACGCACAAAGTTTACATAAACACAGTTGGTTATGTCTAAAGTGAAAGTAAACATTTGAGAAAAAATTGGATGCGTGGCTGTATATTAGATATACATGCAGGTCTTTAAATTGACAGAGCAGCCTAATATTAACCATGCTGCCGCTTGTCCTTAAAGGGATAGTTCACTGTCATGTTGTTTCAAAACTGTATTAATTTCTTTCTTGTGTAGAACACAAAATAAAATATTTTGGAGAATGTGGGTTAGCCGGACAGTTGGTCTCTATTGACTTCCATGGTAGGAAAAACATAGTCACTATGGACCAGCAACTGTCTGGTCACATTCTTCAAAATAACTTTTTGCTCTTGACTGAGAACTTTAATACATTAGCTTTATTAAGAATCAATGTATAATTTATATAGTGAAGTCTAGTGTTATATTTTTATATTTGTTCATTTAATTTTTTACTTGAATGCTACTGTTAAATACATCTACTGTAGCTGAAAAAATAAATCGTTTTATTAATTTCATTTGAATAATGTGTAGCCTATGTTCTTCTTCTTTTTTAATAACAAAGATAAAATTAATAACAAATAATAACGAATAACATAAAAAATAATGACAAAGATTTTTATCTTCGCCACTTTGGCCTAAATGTCTGCCATTTTTAATTTTACTTTATATTTTGTTATTTTGTAAGGCTTTGTTTTTAAAATAGGGAAATTAGTTTGGCTGTAATGCTCAGTCACTTGCAAAATAGTAAAAACAACATGAAGAAACGTGATAAAAATCGTGAATCGTGATTTTCCTTAAAAAAATCGTGATATGATATTTTTGCCATATCGCCCACCCCTAACTCTAACACAGTCATGGGGGTCTACGGAGTTCTCTTTGTGATATCATTTCCTGTTTATGGGTTTCTTGTCACGTGACAACAAAATGGTTTCCTGCAAACTCTTGGTTACACCAAACTGACTTTGATTTGATAAGCTTTTTTATTCTTCCAAATCAACTACTTTTTTAAAGTACTTTTAATCCACAAGAATTTCTGTTTTTTACAATCCTAGGACAGTTGCACCACTTTGTCATTTTTTTACTTTATGCAATGAATATTAGTTCAGTCATTGTCTGTATGAACTGCATTTCTGAATAAATGAATAGATCCATCAACCAAACATGAGTTATGTAACTTACCCGAAGTTCAATATTAAAAGCACCCAAAATGAACAAAGGAATGACAAGTTTCTCTTTTGTTCATCATGATGTTTTGTCTCCTGCTCTTTCTCTTTCTATTTTGACCAACAAAGATGTTGTTTCAGGCCAAAGCCATGTAACATGACTTCAAGTGCCGACAGCATATCAGATTCCAAACGTGATCCCAGCTCTCCATCGCTCATGTTTGGATGTGCACAAGCGGTTATGCTTTGATACAGCGCCAGCCATAAATCTCTCATTTAATTTTCCTCAGAGAGACAAAATCAGAAAAATGGTCAAAACACACATAGGTCAGTTTTCGTGAAACAGATTAAACCGAGTACTAGAGCAAACAGCAAATTCATTGTAGAAACACTATTGACAGTGCAATTTAATCCAGGACTAAGATTAATCTGTGTCTGGGAAACCGGCCCTCAGAAGTTCATGCACTGATGTGGACGTGTAGAGCAGGCCGGCTCTTTCCCGGTGGGGTTTCTAGACAAACAATTTCTTATGTCATGCTTCCGTGAACACACATCTAATATGTACTCTTGGCATACACTGCTGGCTGCAAACACATTGAAAGGCAACCAGTGTTGATTCCACTGAGACGGAGGTATTGGGGGGGGCCCGGCAAAGTGAGCTGGGCCAAGTCCAAATTCAGGTGTAAGCACTTTTTTCAGGTAGTTTTCTGATTTTTTTCTTTTGCGGAGGTGATTTATTTTGAGTACGAAAAGAACAGAGGCTATGTATAGGAGCAGTTTGAAGTCTGCTCTTACATAAATGCCCTGTAGGGATAAAAGTCCTACACTAAACTGCAGTTTCTTGTGCTGCTGTGGATTGAAAGCTGATCCATGTTATTTTCTAAGCTGTCATTTTATAGGGTCTGTCAGGTAAAATCTAAGTTACATGTACACTGATCATTAATCATGTGTGAGTGAGTAAATCTGTGTATTTTTCAGTAGGGCAGTCCACACTAACCCTAAATCTACACTGTAAAGGACAGATTTACGTTTAATATGAGGCACAGTTGAAGGACACCAAGAGAACTGATTGGGGCTTTATATCTATTACTGTAATGCTCTACTAATGCACTGTGTTTGGCTTGAAATGACAAAATTACAGTTACTAATTTAGAGCCCAAACATCTAAACCGACCTAAATCCCATACCTCGTCCTGACCGAATTTTATTCACACTACCCATATTCATACTATATAGAGCATACCTTTTTAACGGTCGCGGCGTTAATTCAAATTCAAATGTAGTACCTACTCAGACAGTACATGATTTTGAATGCACCGACAGTCCTGGATGCAGTTTGCCAACTATTATCAGTGAAATACTGGATCAGGATATCCCCCCATACTACGGAGCTCCTAATATGAGATGGGGGAAAAATTATTTGTCAATGCTTTTGCATTCTCTTGCAAATGTTATGCGTTCCCTGATAAACTTCGCATTCACTCGCAAAAACGTTTGCGTTCCACCAATAAACTTTGCTTTCGCTCTCAAAGAGCTCAAAAGGTTTTGCGAGCGAACACAAAAAGTTTTGTGAGTGAACGCAAAGTTTCTCGGGGGAACCCAGAACATTTGCGAGAGAACGCAAAAGCATTGACTTATTAATTTTCCTCCCATCTCATATTTTTTTCCACAACCATGTCCCTTGTTTCCATGCCATATAGTATATGCCCTTGTGAAAAAGTAGTACACTTTAAGGTGACCGTCGCAGGTCTTTCAGTCAAATAATGCGTGTAAATGGGAACTCCATTTATAAGAGACAAATAAACATGACAGACAAATCCAAATTAAACCCTGCGGCTCGTGACGACACATTGATGTCCTAAGACACGAAACGATCGGTTTGTGCGAGAAACCGAACAGTATTTATATCATTTTTTACCTCTAAAACACCACTATGTCCAACTCTGTTCAGCATCCCGTTAGTGAGGTCAAAAAAACGCGCTCTGATGACGGAACTGATGTCTCGCGCTTTGCTTCAATGAGTGCGAGAGATAACTTCCGTTGTCAGAGTGCGTTCAGACCTCACTAACCGGATGCTGAAGGCAGTTGGACATAGTGGTGTTTTAGAGGTAAAAAATTATATAAATACGATCGTTTTTTATGTCTTAGGACATCAATGTGTCGTCACGAGCCGCAGGGTTTAATTTGGATTTGTCTGTCATGTTTATTTGACTCTTATAAATGGAGTTCCCATTTACACGCATTATTTGACTGACAGACCGCGACGGTTGGAGTTAAAAATCATCATTTGTGTTCTGCTGAAGAAAAAAAAAAAAAAATCACCTACATCTTGGATGCCCTGGGGGTAAGCAGATAAACATCAAATTTTCATTTTTGGGTGAACTATCCCTTTAATCCGACAGTACCCCATACCTAAACTTAACCACTACAACAACTACCTTACTAACTATTAATAAGCAATAAATTAGGCAAAAGTTAACAGTGAATGTGTTCCCTAAACTAAAGTGCAACCATTAAAATGAATATCTGCAAGTACAGATTAAAAAAAATAAATAAATAAATACTTTTAAGAACATATTTTATACAATTAAGCACACTACTTTTTTAACTTTTTTTTTTTACATTATGGTCATTTTGGCCTTAAATGCTCAAATAACCATCATTTACTCACCCTCATGTCCTTCAAAACCATTGTGACTTACTTCTAGTTAAACACAAAATGAGAAGTTTCACACTGTTCTTTTCTATAAAATCAAATTATTTATTAGAGGTGGTTTATCACTTGGCACATTATTATGTTGCACTTAGTTATTTATTAATTTATTTTTATATAGTGTGTCCAGGGGTCAGCAATGACTAGCTCCACTCCTCCAATTAGCATGCCAGATGACAGCAAGGTGAAAAGGTGAGATCAGCTTTCCTAAAGTCGTTCTTAAAATTCAACGCTCTCCATTGCTCACAGGTCTCCGGAGAGCAAGTTTTAGCTCGCTGATCTGGAAGCGCAAACATTAAACATAGACAAAGACAAAAAAAGAAACTCATCAAGACGATGCTGAAATTGAAAGAGCAAGAGTTCAAGAAACTCATCAAGTTTAACTCAAACAAGGTCAACGTAACGTTTCACTCCAAAAAATGACACCAGCCTCTATTCTCATCTGGCTCGCGGGCGGCAGGAGCCGAGAGCACGGCGGCTTCAGGTGAGTCTCAAGGTCGCCCATATAATGGTCAAACCCCACAGAGTACAAGAGAATCTGTCTGCAAGTGAGCCAACAAACACAGCATCTGAAAACAACCGTTATTATTTGGCCCTACGCGAGGAGACTCAGTCCTGCTGACATCGGCGGCCCATAGGCTCAGACGCATAGCAACCACTTAACTGGGCCCTGGGAATCCAAGGCAACTGCACGCCTCGCTAACACCCCTGTTGACAGGGCGATTCCCAATAACTCAATTTCCGGCCCAGTAATTTACTCCCAGTCCCTAGTGCCTCCTCTGCTCAAAACAGCCGATATATCGCCCAAACAAGGACTGACAACTTTTTGTTTACATAGGCTTCTTTATTTGCTGTCGTGAATATTTATGAACGTCCTGCGGGGTCAGTCGCGCTAAATTACCATGGGTTCTTATAAGTGTGCAGAAGCGGGGATCTCAAGTGCTTGTTTAGTTTATGAGCAAACTCGCTTGTGATCCAGAGAGAGCTAAATTCAAGCGTTCGCAGCCCACGCCCCCTTCAAACAAAAGCATTTGTCTTTTTAAAGGGGTGGTTGATTATGATTTCACTTTTTTAAACTTTAGTTAGTGCGTAATGTTGCTGTTAGAGGATAAACAACATCTGCAAAGTTACGATGCTCAACGTTCAATGCAAAGGGAGATATTTTCTTTTAAAGAATTCGCTGTTTAAGGACTACAACAAACGTCTGGTAGGGACAACAACGAGCTTCTTCCCGGGTTGGTGACATCACTAACCCCAAAATTTACATAAACCCTACCCCGAGAACACACAACAAAGGTGGCGAGACCATGTTGGGCTGCTTTAGAGAAGAGGAAGAGTTGTTGTAGTAGAGTTGTAGTAGACTGCAGAAACTAGAATAGTAGAGTGTTGTTACCATACCGTCATTTTACGTCGTACTGCTTCACAAACGAGGGTCAATTCAACAGTGGATTTACACAAAAGATTAACATGAGTTGAATGAGTTGAATCAACTCCACAGCAACTACATAAATTTATCCACTAACCATTCAGAAATGTCCAGATGCATTCTAAAAGTTGTAACTTCTTCCTGAGTCTCTCCAGCAGTGTCCGATTCTGGTTTGAACAATGTAAGGCTGAACACCGTTACTGACAATCGTCATTTTGGCTGCGTGAGATTCTCCAGCTTTGTTGTTGTTGAGCAACCGAAGCGTGAGCTGTTAAAGCTCCGCCCACTTCTGGAAAGCAGGCCGGGAGCAGCAGCTCATTTGCATTTAAAGGGACACACTCAAAAAAGGTGTGTTTTTGCTCACACCCAAATAGGGGCAAATTTAACAAGATATAATAAATGATCTGTGGGGTATTTTGAGCTGAAACTTCACAGACACATTCTGGGAACAGCAGAGACTTATATTACATCTTGTAAAGGGGGCATTATAGGTCCCCTTTAATGTTTCGCATACATTCTTATGGGTTATTACGGATTTTTCTCCACTCCGAGCAGGTTGTCTCAGATCCTACCAGTTGCGGTCATCAGTTACAATCTAGAGATAAATTACTGAGTGACGGCAAGGCTGCACTTACGCCGCAATTCGAGATATAGGAACGAGGGCAGAGATTCAAGGTCAATAAAAATCCCAGTGCTGTTACAATCCGAGCAGCTCACATAAGATACATGTTGACAGCTAACAATTACAACCGCCATGCAACCAATACAGTGAAGTGTCAAGCCGTGTCAGTCAGCTTGTGACGGATACAAGCCTTCACATTTTTTCGTATGCTCCAAATAAAATAAAGCCGAGTTAAGAAGTGGACGGTCACATTATTGTCTGTGGGCAAAGTGATGAAGTACCATTCACATCAGTTAGGTAATCTGTCTATTATTAATTTATCTTTTTAAAAAGGTGTCAAAACTGTGGCTTAGCTGTTCACACACATGCTCGGTCACACTGAGCAATATCGCTCTCACACAAGATGTGTGTTTGATTCTGTCTCACATATTTCCTGATCCCCTATAAAAAAAAAAGAATGCCTTTTCAAAAAGAAGTACAAGTAATAAAAACAGATGTAATTTTGAAAATTGTTTTCCTGTTGGGTACCTGTATATAATAAATAAATAAGCCTTTGTTTAATGAGGGACTGAACTCAGAGTTAAATCAGGCTTTAGAAATGAAGTTAATATTATTATTATTTTTTTTAAACTATCTTATAGTTTTTTAAACTTATCTCATATCAGTGTATCAAATTCTGTAATTTTTAAAACCGGATGGAATGTTTTAAAGTGAAAAAAGCAACTAATACCACAAAGGAATTAATTAAATTCTGTTCTGATGTCTGTGCTGTTGTTTTTCCACCAAAATGTCACTTCTGGAATTATTTACACCCAAAAAATTTATTTTAAAGACTGGATTAGAGAAAGGAAATAAAGAAAAAAAAAGAAAAAAAAAAATACCTGTAATATTTCTAAATAAATAATCACTTTTTTATGTTAGAAGTTAGTGTAGCACCCAGGGACATGGCAAAAATGGCAAAATATTTAAAATATTAAGTACTGTAAGCATTCACCCAATATGTTTACTGTACTCAATTGCGATATTATGATATAAGACAATAAATATAATTTCCATCTTTAGCAACTGATGAAAACAAACAAAAAAAAAATCTGCATAACAGGAATGACCCACCTGTCGATGGCCAACGGTGTGTGTTTGTGCTTTCATTTCAAGTGCATCTTGAAAACTTGAGTGCATCTGCACTGCAATTCATAAGAGCTACCAGTGTACCTTCACCTTCCCATCATCCCTTAACCAGAAACCCAGCGCACTTGTCACCAGGCGAGTCTTTCAGCATCCCTCCTTGACTGTGCGAGTGCCCTGAGGGAGAAATCCGCACACCAAATCCTCTCTGAATGAGAAGAGGCTGTTTTTAATGGCTCAGAGCGCTTAGCATGGCAGCAGATGGGAGTCCAGTTGGCACGGCTCTCATTATTGGAGCTTGAAGCCATCCTCCGTCCCACCGCCACCTGTCCGGCAGGTCTAATGCCACCCCAGCACCTGGCCAAACCATTACATGTTATGATCAGGGTTTGAGATGGGCGGCATCGCAACTTCTTGCTTCATTTGTCTGATCACTGGAGAGAGGAAAGCACTAATGGCGGCATATGCAGTCACCTTACTGAAGAGTGATGTTTTTCATCTGTGAGACTTCTTCGCCAAAGTTTTTCTTTGTTGCATCATTTTCCGTCTATTTCGGCTTATAATATCAAGCACGAATCCTCAAAGACCCAAATATGTCTAATGCACAGATGGGGATAAAAATGGACAGCTCAAACTGTGATATTTCTCTAAACATCAGACTGAACACATAAATCATGTCTAGCAGTGATTTTATGCCCTATGACTGGACATCATATCATCAGACGGTTGAGTTTGATCATTCGTCAGAGCTCACTGGGTTTAGTAACAGCTGATTCCAGCGGTTTCTTCGAAACTCCCAGACTCTGAAATGAGGCACTTTTAAAAAGCTGACAATGCCCATCCAGCATCCAGCATAATTACCTCCTCATTTAGATCACTAAACAGTCCTGGAAAAAAGCCAGACTTTCTCTCTGTCACTTAAATATACTTTCCACTTCTTGTCTACTTTAAAGTTTTCGGAGCTGTGCTCATGACATTAAAGGGCTGTTGGCTCACAGGGACCCAAGTTTGAATCCTTTAAATAAAGGCAATGTCACAAAATACACTTCCATAGTGTTTTCTTAGTTAGTAAAAGGGTCAATAACAGGCTATTCTATATATATATATATATATATATATATATATATATATATATATATATATGTATGTATGATGTAGTTAAAGGATTAGTTCACTTTCAAATGAAAATTAGCCCAAGCTTTACTCACCCTCAAGCCATCCTAGGTGTATATGACTTTCTTCTTTCTGATGAACACAATCGGAGAAATATTAATAAATATCCTGATGCATCCGAGCTTTATAATGGCAGCATGCGTTACCAAATGAGTCTGAGCTGAAGAATGTGTTTATGATGGATGGATGTGGATGGAGACGCTTTCTTCAGCTCATACTCGTTTGGTAATGCTTACTGCCATTATAAAGCTCAGATGCGTCAGGATATTTATTAATATTTCTACAATTGTGTTCATCAGAAAGAAGAAAGTCATATACACCTAGGATGGCTTGAGGGTGAGTAAAGCTTGGGGTAATTTTCATTTGAAAGTGAACTAATCCTTTAACAAATGTGGTTAACATGCTTTATATATATTTTTATTACATATTAGTTTGATTTTTGGGGGGCACAAAGAAAGAAACTGTTATATAACTGTCATGAGCTTATAATGAAGACAAAACATCTCATTAAAAAGTTTGAAATTCTTTTAAAAATTATATATTATTAAATGCTATTTATGTAAATCATTATATTTGTAAAATAAAATACAATAAAATAAAATAAGAAGGAATGCAATACCTTTCAAAAGTTTGGGGTCAGTAAGATTTTTAATGTTTTTGAAGGAAGTCTACTGTGCTCACCAAGGCTGCATTTATTTGATGAAAAATGCAGTAAAATTGTAATACTGTGAAATAATATTACAATTAAAAAAAAAAAAAAAACTTTTTAATCTGAATATATTTTAAAATGTAACCTATTTCTGTGATGCATCACAGCATCATTACTCAAGTCTTCAGTATCACATGATCCTTCAGAAATCATTCTAATGTGTTGGTTTTCTGCTCAAGAAACAGTGTTAATAACAGTTCTGCTACTCTTTGCGGAATAAAAGTATTAAAAAAAAAAACTTTACTGACCCCAAACTATTTAAAATGTTTTTCCTTTTCATTATTTCAGACATCCTTGTCACAGTTTTTGAGAATATACAGCAGAATTCTGATTGCCATCAAGAGCTCCATCAGCAGAAATGATGTTCTGTCCCTTTAAGTTTATATTTGCTGATGTCGTCATAACCAAGATTGTGTTTGTGAGTTAAAGAGCATCTGAGGCGAATATAGTTTTTTCCCAGGATGTCTCCGGGGATTAGCCACTATATAAGAGATGCATTTCTTGTAGTTGGAGACACAATGAAAATAATACATTGGGCATTTATCCAATAAACAAGAACAACACAAAACAAATTGAGATGAATGATGCAATTTCTTTCTCAGCCCCTTTAGGCATGGAAGTTCCTTTACTTAATTAGGTACTTAACATATGCCACTTGCATATACCCAAGACGCACAATGTATTTACACGTATAACACGTATTGCATTCAGATTGGTTTGAGAAAGTACAGCCGGAAGCTTCTTTGAGCTGAATATATATCTTGTAAAGTGCAAACCTTAACATTCAGGTTATTACAGAAGGGCCGTGTGATGCAACGACTGCGACAGTGGTGCAAACCATCTTCATCCATCATACACGTAGGTAATCTGCCGCTTTTTGCCCAGATTTTGGGTGATATCCGGCGCCGAGAACAAACAGCCCATCTGTCACAAAGACTCCGCCTCAGCAAACCACCTCTCTCGACCTCGGAGAGTGGCCGCAAGATTGTGAAAATATCAGTACAATATCAACATCAGTCGCTAGTGATATAGTGCAGGAAATGAAGGAACGGAGTGCTGTCAGATGGGGACACATATATTAGGATCTGCCAACACCCAGATGACCTGAACTGCATGTAGTATCAGCCACTAAAATACTTACAAATAAAAAACATTGCAAGTAGGACTTGGCTGTATGATGGTATGGTAGGGTATGCATTCTTGATAGCTGTGATGTACTTGCTCATGATATTACAAAACATTACAAGTTTGAATTCTCCTGAATTGGTCTGAATTAGAAGGAAATGGTGATAATAACTGTGATGAGATTGTAATGAAGAAAAAAGCCTGAAATTATTGTGAAAAAATAACTATTTTATAAATATTTTATAATATTGATACATGCTATTCATGATTCAGAAATGCATGATATTTGTAATATAAATTAAATACAGTAAATAGATACACTACTGTTAAAAAGTTTGGTGTTATTAAAGTTTTTACTGGTTTTGAAAGTCTCTTCTCCTCACCAAGACTGCATTTATTTGATCAAAAATACAGTAAAATCAGTATTATTGTGAAATACAGGTGCATCTCAAATTACAACGTCGTGGAAAAGTTAATTTATTTCAGTAATTCAACTCAAATTGTGGAACTTGTGTATTAAATAAATTCAATGCACACAGACTGAAGTACTTTAAGTCTTTGGTTCTTTTAATTTTGATGATTTTGGCTAAACCCACAAAAACCCACCAATTCATCTCAATAAATTAGAATCCTTCATAAAATCAATAAAAAAAGGATATTTTAAACAGAAATAAAAAAGTATGTTCATTTCTATGCACTCAATACTTGGTTGGGCCTCCTTTTGCATGAATTACTGCATCAATGCGGCGTGGCATGGAGGCAATCAGCCTGTGGCACTGCTCAGGAAGCCCAGGTTGCTTTGATAACGGCCTTCAGGTCATCTGCATTGTTGGGTCTGGTGTCTCTCATCTTCCTCTTGACAATACAGTTCAGGTCAGGCAAGTTTGCTGGCCAATCAAGCACAGTAACACCATGGTCATTGAACCAGCTTTTGGTTGAAATCAGCATCTCCATAAAGCTTGTCAGCAGAAGGAAGCATGAAGTTCTCTAAAATTTCCTGGTAGATGGCTGCGTTGACTGTGGACTTCAGAAAACACAGTGGACCAACACCAGCAGATGACATGGCAGCCCAAATCATCACTGACTGTGGAAACTTCACACTGGACTTCAAGCAACATGGTTTCTGTGCCTCTCCACTCTTCCTCCAGACTCTGGGACCTTGATTTCCAAATGAAATGCAAAATTTACTTTCATCTGAAAAGAGGACTTTGGACCACTGAGCAACAGTCCAGTTCTTTTTCTCCTTAGCCCAGGTAAGACGCTTCTGACGCTGTCTTTGGTTCAGAAGTGGCTTGGTACGTGGAATGTGACAGTTGTAGCCCATTTCCTGAAGACGTCTGTGTGCGGTGGCTCTTGATGCACTGACTCCAGCTTCAGTCCACTCCTTTTGAAGTTCTTCTAAGCTCTTAAATTGGCTTCGCCTGATAATCTTCTCAAGCCTGCGGTCATTCCTTTCACTTGTACACCTTTTCCTACCACACTTTTTCCTTCCAGTCAACTTTCCATGAATATGCTTTGGCACAGCACTCTACGAACAGCCAGCTCTTTCAGCAATGACCCTCTGTGGCTTACCCTCATTGTAGAGGGTCTTGATGATCGTCTTCTGGACAACTGTCAAGTCAGCAGACTTCCCCACGACTGCTGATGGGATTACTTACCTAAACCCAGTATTTATACCCTGAGAATGGTAATTTATTAGAACTTGAAATTAAATATTCTAATAATTTGAGATACTGATTTTTTGATTTTGATGAGCAGCAAGCTGTAATTATCAAAATGAAAAACTGATGCATAAGGCATACAAAATGGGAAACACTTCAGGAGTTTCAAAGTCATTTGATTGGTTGAATTCTACAGAATTTCCAGGAGACGTCTGTGTCGCGTTCTTTAATGGTCTACCTGGAAACAAAGCTGTTGTGAAGCCAAAACCCCCTCGTGGAAGAAGAAAGCCATCGGTTTTACAACTGTGACAATAAGTGCTTATCAGAATCAACTCAATGCTGGATTTTCAAAAGTGTGCGAAGTTTACGGCACCATTGTTGCAGTAAACTTGCACAACGTGTTAGATGCACATCGGTCTGTTATTATAGGGACATCAAATTTACATTTTCACGCCTCTAAACATGATGCTGAACAAAACTATGATTGGTTGCTTTACATGTCTGTCAGACGGCCTCTGGGCGGTCCTTAGCCAATGAAAGCTGCTATGGAGTCCAGACCTTCTGCCGTCAGTCTGAAGGTATGGTTACATGAGACTAAGACTGCAGTAGATACAGCACATAATGCTCATGTGTTCTTTTTTGTTCTAAGTTTACTACTACTTTTTTTTTTTTTTTTGAGTTGAAATATTAAAAATGAGATTATAAATTTCTAATTTAGTACTGCCCTGAAGAAGCTGCATAACATATATTTTCACATATTCCACCAGACAAAATAATAACTTAATATATATATTAATAACTTAATATATAATAATAACAAAATAATAAACACAAATTATCCTGTTTAAATTGTTAAAAAAATAAATAAAATAAAAAAAAAAAAAAAAGTTTTTTAATATCATTTGCTACGCCCTCAAGCATCAGTCACTGTTTGGTTATTTCAAGTCTGAAATAAAGCTGTTTTTGCATTGATGATAGACATTTATTAAATTTAAATAATCTTATCTTTTGTCCTGTGCCCATCAAGTTTCAATTATTATTATTTTTTGTTCCTTTTTTTTTTTTTTTTTTTTTTTTTTATATAAGTTTTTAAATTATTCATACCATTATATTAGATTTTGGCTGATCTCAAACCAAATGCTTCCAGTATAGAAGTGAACCCACTTCACTCATAACTGTTTGTTTGCTTTCAATGACAAATAAAGAACATGACTAATGCACTGCAACTAGAAGCAAAACGCATCTGTACTACCTTCATTTGAAGTTTTAAAATTAATTTGGGTCTGAAGGATTTCCGAGAATGAGGGTTTAGATTGACAGAGACAAACATGACACCATTAAAGCTGCATTTACACTGCAAAGCCCTAATGCACAAATCTGATATTTTGAATCATATCAGATTTGTTGTCCTGTCAGTTTTATGCCATCTTTTGACATATCCACCAGTTTATGTTATTACCATGCTATTGTGTACTACTTCCATAATTCCCTGGCTTATCTGTCAAATTACAGTAAATATGAAGTGTGTAATAGTGTCTGTGCCTCTAGTGACAACAAACAGAGTTCCAAAAATAGCAACAGTTTCTGTAACACTCCCCTTGCCTGTCATTGGTTGGACAGACAGATAGCCCCGCCCTAAATTCACACCATTGCTTGAGCCGCAGCATTTAAATGTTTTAGCGAAATCAAACGACACAGTTTTCAACTAAAAACTGAATGCGCTTTGGCCTTTCATTTAGATGACGACAGCGTTTTGGGGGACTGAAAAAGGCAAACTTTTGAAATAGGGTTTCAAAGTGCAAATTTTAAAAATGATAGCGTTATTTTCTCTATGTAAACTACAAAAACGCAAATTTGTGAAAACGGTGATGTCATGCGCATGAGTATTAAGTGTTCAGTCTATAGGCGCGTAGTGTTTCTTTACAAAGTGACATTGCCAACTACTGGCCTAGCATGAACAATACAGCGTTTTTAGTCGCTTTCGCAGATCCGTGTAAATGGGGATAGTTTTGACTTTATCGTCTGTACGTGAAAAATGCAAAGAAAAATGTTTCCATTTTTAGTACATTGTTGTCACGTTAAAAAAAAAAAAAAAAAAAAAAAATCCAAAGTGTTTTGGTGTTTACATGATTACAGTAAGATCTTCTATGCCAGATGTCTGTGAAAAAAGAATCTCATAAATTAATAAATAAATAATTAATTATTAACGCATTAGAATAAATATAAACAACAGACAGAAAACAAGATAAATAAAATAACGTATAATAATAAATATATCATTAATAATATTTTATATACATAATTTTTAAATAGAAATAAAATTAGCCTATTGACAATTATATTTGTGAAATGAGTATTCAACGCACATCGTTTATTTAATTTCATAATTTACAAGCCTTACTGGTCACTGAAACAGTGTAGATAATGCAGTAAATGCAGAGACCGAACCTCCAAACTATAAGTGAATACTGATCTACTGCGTTTGACCACTGAACACCACATTCAATGGCTGTAATCTGTCATACAGCTTGGGAGTTGAAGTTCTCCATATATCGCAGCTATTCTATTCCTGTCCTCCTGTATTTGTGTATTTACCACCTACATCTATCAGTATTAGCAGGTTGAGACTTCCACCGAGAGACTGTGTGCGAGAGAGAGAGAGAGAGAGAGAGAGAGAGAGAGAGAGAGAGTGGGAGCGAGGGACTTGTCTGCATTTGTTTATGATCAATCAAACTAATAGGTCTCCTTGGGCATGTTGTTTACAATGGACTTATTTCCCCCAGTTCGATCATGTATTCACTGCTTTTCTCTCCCCTGTCAAAAGGAAATATGACTCTTACTGCACTTGATTCCACCAGTGAACTCACATAAGCAACTTTGGCTTGTTCCTGACATTTCAACCCCTGCATTTTTTCTTTCTAAACCAGTGTCTTTTTCACTCGTCTCGGAGCATGCTGCAAAACATGTAATTTCTAGCTGTCCGAACTGATGGCCGTGGCAGCCTGCCCACCCCTCAAGACTAACAATCATCAGATTTGCTCATGATCCATGCAGAAGGAAAAACAGCTGCCTGCATTTGATGGGCCCTGTCAGATCCTCTGTCCTCTTGATACGGCCCTCCAAGCTCACTTCTTCCATTCATTTATTCACATAATAATATAGCTCAATATGCCAATGCAATTCAATATGCAATGCAATTCATGATACCTGTCAGACACACATGCATTATTTATATATATATATATATATATATATACACACACACACATACACACATATATATATTAGTATTCTGTGAATCAATCAATGTTATTCAATGATATTCATTGTGAATCATCACTGAGAATAATAGAAATATAAGAGGCAGCCTAATTTTAGGACCAGAAATTATTTGCTTTATGACAATTAAGCAAATTTTGTTGTCAAGTGAAAAAATCTAATATCTAAACAAATAAATCTAAAATCTAACAAACTAACAAATAAATAAATGAGAATCCAATGAGAATAATGAAAATTATAATAAACCTTTTATATAAAAATAATGTCTCAATGCAAAAAAAAAAAAAAAAAAAAAAAAAAAAAGTTACATTTTCTCAATAACACAGCTAGTGTACAACTATTACTAACATTACAAGGAAGATAACAGTTATAAACCCACAGTGCTGTGGAGAACGGCAGAGCAAGGAGAGAGAGAGAGAAGAAAATGGAGAAAGAGAGAGATGCCGACGAGTCCAAAAATGTCTCATCTTCAGCCCTCCATCAGACAGCAGGGGAGATGGACAGTATGTCGACTCTCTCTCCTAGGAGACTGATTGCCTGGAGTTGGCTGTCGGGAGATATTAAGCTTTGTGGCTTCCCCAAAACACGTCTGAAATGATCTTTGTAAAGTATCAGCCAGCTGAAAACATGCCTACCCAGCCCAAAACAAACTCTCACAGCTGCAGAAAGAGCCTGCAGTAATGCCAAGTGAACAGTGAAATCTTTAAGACTAACATGAGTTGGCGATAACATAAATACAATGGGGTCCAAACATCTGAGACCACTACTGAAAGTGCTTTTTTCCATTTTTTCCATTACAAGTTATAATATCAGCATAACAATTTGAGTGAAAATTTGAATTGAATAATTATCATGAATTTCATAATGTCTTTGAATTTTGTTTGACCTTTTTTGCTTTAAGGACAGCAGCTCCGACTTGATGATCATGTTCTCCAGCATGATTTGAAATGATCCAAATAGCATCTCGAGCTTCAGTGGAATAACATCTGACTGTGTGTACAAAGGAGTGCACATGGTCAATGTCATTTTCCAGAACCTTCACTCTCTCTGCTGCCCTGTGGTGGAATGAGTTGCCAACCTCCTATTCCTCTTTGCATTTGTCCTCTGCTCTAGCTTGTTTCTTAATCTAGCTTTCTAATAAACCTGGCAATGTATACTACAAATATTGTTTGCTCTGTGACTAAATGCTTTTGTTTTTCTATTTTAAGTCAATTTGAATAAAAGAGTCTGCTAAATGCATAAATGTTTCACACTTTTCACACTATGCTTAACCCCAGGTTATTATCGTTCTAAACCCCGCATTTAACCCAATGTTTTACACTTGTAATTAAGAAGCAGGTTTGACACCGCTTTTTACCTGGAGTAATGAATGTTAGCACTGCTTTTGTGGTGTTAAATCTGCATTGTGGCGCTAAACGTGTACAATGTGAAACTACAGCTCCGTCCTTCAAAGGCTGCATTTGAAGGCCGAATTCGGCTGTCCCAATTCGAAGGCTACTTCGAATGCGGCCTACAAATGCGTCTTCCTGGGCTACAAAGGGTAGAACGAGTGGATCCTTCGCAGCCTAGCTTATCCCAAGATTCACTGCGCACCGGTGATGACTGGATTTTTTGTTGTTGTTTTTGAGAAAATGCCAGATTACACTTTTTTCATTGTAAGTATTGGGTTTCAACTTACCTGAATATCTAACGATACAATTAAAAAAACAAAACAAAAAAAAAACTTTAAATTGGTTAAAATGTTGACATGTCTTACTAAAATGTGATTTTATAGATAGTTTATACTTTTTATAACATACATGAATGGACCAAGGTGAACATATTTATACCCTGTTTTGTTTCTTTAGACATTTTAATATAACTTTTTAAAAAATTCAGTGCAAGCGTTACTGGCGCGCGTAAACGGCTAGACCATCCGATTTAACAACACTTGGTTCGACCGTCACGGACTTCGAAAGCATGGCCTTTAAAGTCTGCATCCTTCAAAGGATGCAGCATTTTGAATTGTGACACAGCTAATGTGATGTTAAAATGTTATGACTAGATGCTTAACAACCGACAACCAATCGCGTGCCTCATATTCATGTGCTTTGTACATTCACGGATATACTGCGTCTTGTGTAAACAGTAATTTCAGCGATTAAGGGGGAAATGCCAAACGTCAAAAGAAAATGTGTTGATTGGAGTGAAGAAGAGACTGTTTCATTCTTACCTTTATAGGTTGAAAATATGCAAATATGCAAACAAAGACATTAATCCAGGGTTTAGATATGTACGGTGAGAAACGTCAGTTTATGAGTTCCTAGGATTAGTTGTTAACCCCGGGTAAATTATGAGCAATGTGAAGCAAGATAACCCTGGATTCGGTTAACCCAGGGTTTAGAATGACCTAACTGTAAATTCATTTTAAATTCATTCATTATTCATTTTACATCTTAAATGTAGTATATTCCCAAGTTTGAATTATATTTTGAATCCCAAAATTTCAGGTATAGAGCTATAGTTCAAGTGTGATGGTCTTCAGTAATGGCCTGTGCTACAAAGAAATGTTAGCATCTGTCTAGCCACGTAGAGCAGCAGTGACAGGGCACAGCGAGACAAAAGCACTTAACTCTGACATTTTGCAAGGCTGTAACTTCAGTTATGATAGAACGAGAGAAGGATGGAGGTCTGTGTTTATCTGACTCTTCAGGTCAGGCTACTTAAAGGCTGAAATTCCTCCAGGCATGCGCTCCTGCTTCCCTTAACATACACATGGACGGTTAGTCTCAGAATTAAAGGACTTTTCCCCACAGTTCACCTCCTCTCTTAGCGCTGCTGCACACCAGTGCTCTATCACATAACAACCTGCCTTTTTCATAGCCTGCTCAACCTTGTGGAAGCATCTTGAGAGATGAGCTCTGTTGAAAAACTTAGTCAGCTGCCTCACGGCGTACTGCATACACAGACAGCATACTAAACGTCATAAGTGAATCATTTGGAACACTCTATTAATACACAGCAATATCACATGACACGACAGACTCGGCTTGACAATTAATTTCAAGAATCTGACATTAGCATGTCGCTAATAGATTTTGCCGATTAATCGGCACCGATAACCGAATGCTGGAACAATTAATTATCAGCAAAATTCCATACTGATAGTTTTTCCATTGCTGGAGTGCATAACATGAATGATCAAGATATAATTAATATATTAATATATTAATATTTAATATTAACATTTATATATTTATTTTATGTAATAACTCTAGTACATCTTCATAGTCCAGCACTGTTTTTTTTTTTTTTTGTAATGTTTTATTTTTGTAATAATGTTCAGCACTAATTTAGGTCTACTTGGAGTATTTTGTTTGTGTTCATTCAGTATCCATTTTAAAAACTATCAGTTGAGTAATCGGTTATCAGCCAGTGCAGTTCAACCTAGTTATCGTTATCGGTAAAATCCACCATCGGCCGACCTCTAGTTGCTAAGCTAACAGTGCGATACTCTAATAAACAACATAAAACACAAATTCTTAATAGAGTGCAAAATTAAAATCTCACTCATTTTCTCCTTAGAGGAACTGATTTTGAACAATGACTGATAAACAGTTCAAGACAGACTTACTGCAAGTTACAAGGTTGTTAATCAAATTACCGTTTGTGACGAGCAGGGCAGGGCTGAGAGCTGTGGGAATGGAGCAAGGCCGGTGACTCGAGTGTTAATGAGCATCACCTATATGTGCCACACCGTCTCAAGTCACATGGAGGAGCTCAGGAAGGAAAAAAGGAAGAGTGATGAACACTCGCGCCACCAGCCTCACTCCGTTCCCACGGCTCTCAGCCCCGCCCTGATCGCCACACTGTTTAACAGTGAAATTCCTGGTAAAAAACTACATTAACCATGAGTCTGCAAAATATCTACCCAATTAGAGAATTGAAACAAGCAAATCACTCTAAAGAACACTTTAGCGCCGCCCACTCCCATGAAGCACTGCAAATAACATAATCAGTTTCCCTACGCTCTCAAGACTACTTAAATATTTGTATAAATTTGATTAATATTTGAACATTTTGCAATAAACATAAAATATGCTTGTTCTATAAACACAAACAACATCTTTAAAATCAACAGTTTTATATTTATCCATTGCTTTTAATTTCATTGTCATTTACAATGCTTCATGGGGTTGTAGTTGTTTCACTCATTAAAGTCATTAAGCACAAACTTTTGTACCTATGTCCTTTTTTCCTTTTTTTTGTAATTCAAACACTTTTGTTATGATTCACCTAATAGCTAGATCATTTGGTTCATTGCTTATAACTCTTGGGGAAAAATGAATGAGAAAACCAAGGCAACTGAAAAAGTGGACGGCCACTGTTGCACCCTGTTACACTAAACTATTTTTCATTTTGTCCACCATCTTGGACTTAATTTTCAGTGAGCTCGTTGCAATGCATTCTGGGATCTCATTCTCTGTGAAGGGTATATATTTTGCCTTAAATTTTTGGCCAAAACAGGATTTTAGGAGGTAGATTTTGATGCCTTAAAATGTTTCCTCTGTAGGCAGCTAACTAGGTTTTGGAACAGAGCAAATAGCTTCCATACAAACATGACTCCTGATCAGAAAGCCCTGAGAGAGCACTTTTTTTCCACATGAAAACATAATATTTGAGATCTCATTACCACATAAAATGAGATGAATACACTCAATAAGTTGCTGTCTGTACGCTTAAAGCTAAAATGGAAAAAAAACAGAGGCATGAAGCACATCGAGAAGAATCAGTGGGAAATCCACCATAAATCATACATGAGGAAGAAATTAATAATTCATTGAGTGCCATTCAAATGTTTGTACAAGATGTATCCAGCCATAGCGATTAAGAATCTCTGTTTTTTTCATTCAGAATAAATAAACATGAAATGCACAGTCAGGACACCACTTGTCCTGTAGTGAATAATTTCTTGGCAACAAAGTTCACAAAGCTTAAGACGCTTAAAAACGACCCCCTCAATGGTAATTACTTCGCTAATTCAATAATGAATCTGTTAATATTCATCCAGTGCTGCAGATTTACAGGAGCATTCAGTCATAGTGAGGGCTGAAAGACAGACTATTTACCTGTTATGCCCCCCTATAAAAGCAAACATGGCACTTGCACTGTCTGCAAACTGTCCCGAGCTCTTGTTGAAAATCTTTCAGTGCAATGCTCTGTCAGAAACACAATCAAGCATGCCATTTAAAGTTTGCAGTGCAGCAGCGAGTACACCGATTCTTTTCGGCTGGGTAAACAGCCATTTATCTTTCAGAGGAAGTATTGGGACGCTGTGTCTATTGAGGTGATTAAAAAGACTGACTAATTACACTGAATTATTCTAATGATGAGCGGTGCCGTCTACAAGAGCTGATTTGTTGACATGCCTAACAACATTTCCTGTGCAGGGGAACCGTGCCAGCAGACCTGGGAAATTCATTACCGTTTTCTCCTTCTTTGTTTATTAATTTACAATGAACCAAGTGCAAGGTTTCCTCTGGGTCCTTTCGGTCTAACTCATCCTGTCACACTAGCACTATAAACAATCAAGGACAAGTTTTTTTTGTCAAAATTTGAGACAGGTAAAGGAAAACAAAATATGACTCAATCAGGTTGAAATTTTAGCTGTAAGTTTAAAAGTCTTCAAAACCAATTTCAAGAATTATGAAACAAAACTAGAAGTTTCTTCAGTTGTCAAGAGCTTGGATTAGGATATTCTTTAAATAAACACGGAAACTTTGCATCAGTTGTTGTTATTATTAAATAAATATTTAAATTACAGTATTTAAAGAAAATTTAGTTTAGTCAATGGCATGAGATGTCCAGATATATTTAATTTATTTAAAAAAAAAAAAAAAAATTAATTAATGCAATTTATACATACAAATGACTTTTTTATGACAAGCATAATTTTAATTTCTGAAATGAAATGATTTTGCAAAATAAGATGATTTTGCTTTTTTATTTTTTTCTTAAAATAAATCAGATAATTTGACAAAGCAAGGTTAGACCAGGTAGTAAAATGTCATGTGCTGCCATTCTCGAAATAATGCACCAAATTAATAATTCTGTAATTAATGATTTTGTTAATAAATAAAAAAATCTGTGTATCTTCACATGTATTGAAGGTGTAAGAAAAGTATGTACCTTGTTACTTGGTTGGCTACAACATGACATTAACTTTAAACTTTTCTTGAAAATGTTTTTTCAAAACCCTATAAATCAATATTAATACAAACTCTTGTCTTTGACCCATTTAAAGACCCCTTTGGCTTTCCCTGAAACAACGCACAATGGCTATTGATGTCATCGGCTTGCTGGGTTTTTAAAGTTTTATTTAGAAGTTGGCAGTCTATTAAAAAATAATTGCTGGGTTTGTTTGCAATGTTTGTGCCTTAATAATAGTCTTTTGAAAGAACCACAAATAGCCAGACTTGTGTCTTAAAGTTTGCCAACTTCTCAGGCGTAACTATAATTAGCTACATATCTGAAATATTAATGTTACATCTTTTCCTAGAGAAATTCTGACAACCAAAAATATGTTTCTCTAATTATTTTCAGTGTTATGTACAGAAAAGCTTTAAGATTGTTGCAGAATATTGTAAGTCGGTCAGTATTGCAATAATAAATAACCCCCAACAGGGTCATCAGGATCATGCAAGTTTATCATCTCAGCCATTATCACAAAAAAAAAAAAAAAAAAAAAAGTAAAACCCTCTCCTAGGATTCTTCAGTGCCTTCAGTGTTTGTTCGACCCAAAATAAATAAATAAAAGAACACTTTGGGAAATAAATAATAAAATGCTCTAACAGCTTGCATAATGTCAGATTAGTCCTGCCAATGTGAACAGGGCAAAGTAACTCATGCTCCGCTTTGTGAAGGACACCGGAGCACATCGCAGTCTGGCGAGTGGACACGCCAAAATTATGAGTCCTCTGGGAAACTGCCTATTTTATTATTCTGCTTTCGACCAGAGAAATGATCTGTCGTTGTACTTTTTCTTCACACAGACACTCACTACACCACTGGATGGTGGTAAACACACCTCTACAGTGTACTGGAACACAAAAACCACTGAACTGACAACTGGTCCCTTGTGAAAAAGAATTACACTTCAGCATTCTTTAAAAAAAAAAAAAAAAAAACTTATTACGAAGATTTTATACTTGCGAGAAGAATACACTTGCGAACTGAAACACTAAATTGCTTTTTCAAAATAACATTTAGAAAAATCTATTATAGGTTAGATTAAGTGTAATTAGCTGAACCTTACAATGCTTTTTGACCCATCAATCACTCCATAATTACTTCTATTGTCTCTGAAATATGTGTACTGTCAAATGTAAAGCATTTATGGTAAACTAATAAATACTTGAATATAATTTCTATTGAAACTTGTATGTCATCTATTAAATATATTTGTAATGATAAAGTTGCAATTTAGTACATTTACTGTATTAACTTTAAATGTAATATTGTCAAACTAAAGTTCAAATGATAATAAATTACTTTATAATGTGCTCACATACATGGGCCCAAGATTTTCCTAAATCAAACCAGAACATTAAAGATAGTTAAAGCTACCCCTTTACCCTTCAGAATATGTATTTATTCATCAAAATAAGCATACTTTAAAATGAACATAATGATTCAAAATCATTAGAGGAAACGTATTTTTCTGGATTCTCTTCACATAGCAGCAAAATCATCATTTTTTTTTTTCATACAGACAAAAGTAATACACCAATTGAAACTATAGAATGTCTACTTTTATTTGTGTACACTCACAGTAAAAACAAAATGTGCATTTTGCAAAATAAAGAAAACTAACATGATGTGCGATCTGCCATCTCTATCTGAATGAAGTTTGATACTCCCTCAGAAAATGAACTATAACTTAGAGAATACTTATAACACAAACATGAGACATATGTCCAAAGAAACGTTGAAATGTCAGGTTTTAATAAGTGAAATTTACCATGTGCTATGATAGCTGTGGATTTGAACGGAAATAGATAAGATTAATTGTTTCCAGAGCTACTCAAGTAGTTGGAGCAACCTAATTTTTTTGAGTAATCAGCTTAATTTGTGTTTATGCTACAAATTATTAAGATCCTTTAACTCAATGTAGTTTATCGGTTAAACAATTTCATTTGAAGTTTTCATAACTCAAAAAAATTATAAAAACCTTCTTTTTCACAAGGGCACTACTGAGAAACTCTTCTAGTATGAGGACAGACTGTTTTAAGGAACGGAGTGACATTTTCCCTGTCCATTTATCCATGGAGAAAATGTAAAAGAAACCACATCTTGACACAAATGCCAAAACGAAAATGTTAATAGAGTATCTATAAAATATGTATATATACATCCCTGGCATTAAATAAAAAGTATATGTGCTTCCAAACCAGGAAAGCTCACAGAAGCGCTGCTTAGCATTAGTCACTAAAATGACTTTACCTTCTGCCTCCATTACTCAGACAACACAACAAGGATGAATCCTTCCCAACAGCGACACAGACCTTACTCTCAACATGAAGTCCTCTATAAACAGGAAACAGGCTTACCTGTGGAGACAAAAGAAATGGATATGAGACACAATCCAGGTCATGATGCATATTTTGGTGAGGATACAGTATACAGAGAATAGTATGAATAATTAATAGTATACAAAATGGAAAAGTAGAAAAATCTGTTAAATCAGTGTAAATGCCTTATAGGTTTGTTTCTTCCGCTTGAATTGAGATGGTATCACATTAAAGATATAAAAACCTTGCACTTTAACAGGTTTACTGAACCATACATTCAGTTTATGAAAGCCTCCAGCTGAACACATACTAAATCCAATTTCAACGTCTCAAAAGACTTTTCAACATACTTGAATATTTACATTATGTACACAATGTTTCACACCGTTAGGAAAAAAAATACTTGAAGCTGAATTTTTAAACTGGATTTTTAGATTTATTGAAGAATGCCACAATGCTAGGATGTTGTGGGTGGTTATCAGTGTTATTTTAGTATTATATACTATTTTAGTATTTATTAATGTCAAATTAGCTTTTCAGTTTTATTTTAATTTTAGTTCTTAGTAATTTTGCTATGCACAGTCATTTTATTAGTTTACCTCAAAACACTCTTTACCATAGTGCATGATTTGTAAACGAATACATTTTGTACTTTGCATTGCCTACAGCTCCATATATATTATACTGAGCTTGCTCGGTAGCTCAGCTGGTACAGAATTGTACTTGCGATGTGGAGTACGAATCCCTTGAAACACGAGTCACGACAAAACAACTCAAAGACAAGAGCTCAAAAAGCAAGCTAAAATGCCATGGTTACGATTGCGTTTTTATGTCACGTTTGCTTTTGTTAACACTATTGGGTAGGTTTAGGTTTAGTGTAGGTGGTACATTATTTTAAAACGTGATGGGGCACACAGTTACACAGTTAAAGTCACACACACTAGAAGATGATCTTACAAATCCTTCTCTTTGAAAAGAAATGTGGCAAATTAATTAACCAGGGATGGGCCATGATAGTTGACTGGTTTTCCAACAATATACTGTATATATACACAACTGTTGTCAACATTGATAATAATAATAAATGTTTCTTGAACAGCAAATCAGCATATTTTAATGATTTATGAAGGATCATGTGACAATGAAGACTGGAGTAATGATGCTGAAAATTTAGCTTTAACATCACAGGAATAAATTACATTGTAAAATATATTACAAAACACATTTCTTTTAAATTGTAATAATATTTGTCAATATTACTGTTTTTATTGTATTTGTGATCAAATAAATGTGTAAGTTTTTATAGGTTTTAAATATATATTTTATTCATATTAAATATTTCTAGATTTCTATTTCATTTTTTTAATAAGTAATTTAATTACAATTATGAATCTATTAAAATATATATATTTTTTAAGAGTACTTTTAGAACTGATTTCATATTTTTGGTTGATAAAAAGCTGCATTTCCATATAGCCAACAGAGCTGAGTGTTTAAAGTGTAAATATTTGGGTATAACCACAGAGCTTCAAATTTCAAACACCAACGATAAAAATGAACAATGGCTGGCAGATACAGATAGTGACAGAGAGACTAGTGAATAAGTAATTAGAGAATATTTACAAAAGGGTCTTTTTCTGTTGTGGAATGTGAGGCTACATTTAGGTGCCAGTATTACTTCACACATCGCATTTGGACACATACCCACCATATGGCATCTCTGAATATGATCAATTACAAACATGCTGTCTGAAAGCCGTACATAAATAAGCAGTATGCACACTCATCACGCTCATCAACACAGAGGGAGAAAACCAGAGGGAAGAATGAGAGCACTAGATTACTGAGTATAATTACCATGACACACTGTAAAATGATATCAAATCTGCGTCTTGGTATAAATACGATACAAGCTGCCATGCTTGTTTCAAGACAAGCAACATATTACCGGCAGCAATCAGAGACAACATGGATACGCATAAGGGAATTGTAGGCTATTTGGTAACATGTCGTAAGAAACCTGTACAGTACATAATGCATAAATGCATGAATGAATATATGCTATTAAAATTTCAATTCAATCTATTACAATATGAACAAATTTCATATAATTTATACATATATTGTGGAAATAATTTTTTTTCAGGATTCTCTGAATATAAAGTTTAAAAGAACAGTATTTATTTTATTTATTCATTTTTTGTTGCAACATTATAAATGTCTTTACTGTCACTTTTGATACATTTAATGTGTCCTTGCTGGGAAAAAAAAAGTATTAATTTCTTTAATATTTTTTTTAGGGATGCACCAATGTATTGTCCGATGATGTATTGCCTGTTGAAAATTCAGCTTTGATATCACATGAATAAATTACTTTTTAAAATATATTAAAATATAAATCAGTTATTTTAATTTGTAATAATATTTCACAATATTACTGCTTTTACTGTATTTTTGATCAAATTAATGCAGCTTTGGTGAGCATAAGAAGCTTCTGGGTCATTGACGAATAAGGTTTTTAAAAGTGTAAAAAAACATAATGGAGATATAATTAATTTTGAAGTTTTATTAAGTGTTAACAATGAGATTATGTGGTTTTTATAATAAATTAACACCGTTTTTTCATTTTTTTACAAGGTGGACAAGATTCATCAAAAAAAGTCATTCAGTTTAACCAAAATTTCGGTTTTACCGAATGACACTTTTGATTATATCGAATGACGATATTTTCAAACAATACTAAAAGGTTGATATCTAGCTAGATACATAGTTAGCTTGCTAGCTAGCTGGCAAAAGGACAATCAAACATTTTATACTTAGTACAAGTTTTTAAAATATTTCAACATTTTCCATGTTTTGTACCGAATGTCCTGATGTTTCGGGACATGCGTATGAGCAAGTGAAAACGTCTCGGTTACAAAGGTAACCCTCGTTCCCTGAAGGAGGGAACGGAGACGTACGTCGGACAGACCGACGAACAGGAATCTCGCTAGAGAGGCCAATCTACTTCGAGTGTAACTACAACGAGCCAATGCACATTGGCATGCAATCATATGCATCAGCTGCTCGCCTCGCAGCGCGGGTATATAACGAGCAGCAGGTGCGTTGCATCTTCAGGTTTTCGCTGAGGAGCCGAACCGGATAGGCGGCAGCATCAGCGGGGTACAGCGACTGTGGCGACGGGACGTACGTCTCCGTTCCCTCCTTCAGGGAACGAGGGTTACCTTTGTAACCGAGACGTTCCCATTCAGTCGGTCACGTTCGACGTACGTCGGACAGACCGACGAACAGGAATCCCTACCAAAGCGCCACAGGGGCTGCCCTCTTCCAGCGCTCTGTTGTAAGCCACCTGAACCCCCTTGCCTACGGACGGTGGGACAGGGCTAACACAGAGAGTGTCAATCACTGCTGTTCCCCAAAACCCATTCAGTGAGACTATTGGATAACGCTGGGAAAGCGTACCCTTCCGCTGGGAAAGGAACGCTGCGGAAGCCACATCCTTCCCGAAGGAGTTAAGTGGAGAAGTACATATGGACTAACCCGTAGGCTGTACTACATATGGAAGAACTGGGGTGACTCCAACTCGATGAGAGGTGGGTTCTCCCAGAGGGAAAGACACGGGCTTCGTTTAGGAGCAACCGTGGAACTAGACATATGGGATCCCAGTAGGGTCACACATATGGTACCCAGCCTAAACCCGGTTCTCAAGGATACAACGGAGTATAGGCCTAGCGCCAGACGTTCCGCCACGTCGGCTGCCGAAGGGAGATCGGAGGACTCAACAGGGTCTGCCTTGTAGGGACTCTCTGGAGAAAAAAGCGCATGTAAGCGCAGCAAGCCGACACTAAGCCGGGGCCTCTCCGTGCCTCTGACCTGAGGTGAGAACACGGGAGGAGACCGGCTCGACACGAAGGCTATAGAATCTAGCGAACGTGTTAGGTGTCGCCCAGCCCGCAGCTCTACAGATGTCTGTAGCGAGGCGCCACGAGCCAGCGCCCAGGAAGATGCGACGCCTCTCGTGGAGTGCGCATGCAACCTGAGCGGGCAGGGCACGCCCTGAGCTTGGTAAGCCAGGGCGATGGCATCCACTATCCAGTGGGCCATCCTCTGCTTGGAGACAGCCTTTCCCTTCTGCTGGCCTCCGTAACAGACAAGAGCTGGTCTGAGGTCCTGAAGCTTTGAGTTCTGTCTATGTACAGTCGCAAAGCGCGAACTGGACAGAGCAAAGCCAGGGCTGGGTCTGCCTCCTCCGAGGGCAGCGCTTGCAGGCTCACTACCTGGTCCCTGAAGGGAGTGGTAGGAACCTTGGGCACAAGCCAGGCCGGGGTCTCAGTACCACATGGCCGTCACCCGGCCCGAACTCCAGGCACGATTCGTCGACCGAAAAAGACTGCAGGTCCCCTACCCTCTTGATGGAGGCCAATGCAACCAGCAGCAAAGTCTTCATAGACAGAATCTTTAAGTCTGCTGATTGCAAGGGCTCAAAGGGAGCAATCTGAAGTGCTCTCAGCACCAGAGCAAGGTCCCAAGAGGGTATGGAGGGAGGACGAGGAGGATTTAACCGCCTCGCCCCCTAAGGAACCTGACGACCAGGTCGTGCTGACCAACAGATTTGCCATCTATGTGGTCATGATATGCGGAGATAGCAGCAGTATGGACTATGAGGGTGGAGGGGGACAGCCTACGCTCCAACCCCTGCTGCAAGAAGGAAGCACGACACCGATCGAGCATCTTCGGGGGTCCTCTCGACGAGAAGAACACCACTCGACGAACAGGTTCCACTTCAAGGCGTAAGCCCGTCTCGTAGACGGAGCACGTGCCGAAGCGATAGTGTTAAGTACCTCGGGGGGTAAGTCACCTAGAACCTCCGCGTCCCGTCCAGGGTCCAGGTCTGGACACGGGTGCCAGAGAGTGCCCCGTCTCTGAGAAAGAAGGTCCTTCCTCAGAGGAATGGGCCAGGGAGGGGCTGTCGCGAGGAGTGAGAGTTCTGGGAACCAGGTCCGGTTGGGCCAATAGGGCGCAACTAGCAGAACCTGCTCCTCGTCCTCCCTGACTTTGCACAGGGTCTGTGCAAGTAGGCTCACTGGGGGAAACGCATATTTGCGAAGGCCCCGGGGCCAGCTGAGCGCCAGTGCGTCTGTTCCGAGTGTTCCCCGGACAGGGAGTAAAACAACCGGCAATGGGAGGTTTCTGGTGAGGCAAACAGGTCTACCTGAGCCTCTCCGAACTCTCTCCAAATCAGCTGGACCACCTGGGGGTGGAGTCGCCACTCTCCTGGCCGCGCAGCTCGTGATAGCTCGTGGGCCACACGGTTGAGCACACCGGGAATATGAATGGCACGAAGCGACCTCAGATGCTTCTGACTCCAGAGGAGGAGATGGCGGGCGAGTTGCGACATGTGACGGGAGCGTAGACCACCTTGACGGTTAATGTACGCAACGGTCGCAGTGTTGTCCGTCCGGACCAGTACATGCTTGCCCCGTAGCGGCCCTTTGAGGCGGCTCAGGGCAAGGCGTACCGCTAGCAACTCGAGGCAGTTGATGTGCCAATGCAGATGGGGGCCCGTCCAACCCCTGACACTGCATGCCCGTTGTACGTGGCACCCCAGCCTGTGGCAGAGGCATCCGTGAATACCACAGCATGCCGGGACACCTGCTCTAGGGGTACTCCAGCCCGAAGAAACAAGGGGTCCGACCACGGGCTGAAGGTTTGGCGGCACTCCTGAGTGATTGCCACCCGGAACGTGCCGCGTTGCCACGCCCATCTCGGGATCCGGCCGTGGAGCCAGTGTTGAAGCGGTCTCATATGAAGCAGACCGAGCGGGGTTACTGCCGCTGCGGCTGCCATATGCCCCAGGAGCCTCTGAAAAAATTTCAGTGGAACCGCTGTCCTGCCGTTGAACGTATTCAGGCAGTTCAACACCGACTGAGCACGTTCCTCTGTGAGGCGTGCTATCTGTTCGACCGAATCCAACTCCATACCGAGAAAAGAGATCCTCTGCACCGGGGCGAGTTTGCTCTTTTCCCAGTTGACCTGAAGACCCAACTGGCTGAGGTGTCTGAGCACCAAATCCCTGTGTTCGCACCACTGATCCCGGGACTGTGCCAGAATGAGCCAGTCGTCGAGATAGTTAAGGATGCGAACACCCTGTTCTCTCATGGGAACAAGGGCTCCCTCCACGACCTTCGTGAAGACGCGGGGAGACAGGGCCAGCCCGAAGGGTAAGACTCTGTACTGATATGCTTGACCTTCGAACGCAAAAACGCAGGAATGGCCTGTGTCGCGGAAGAATCGAACATGAAAGTACACGTCCTTCAGGTCGATCGCTGCAAACCAATCCTGGGGACGGATGCACTCGAAAATGCATTTCTGCGTGAGCATTTTGAACGGTAGCTTGTGAAGGCTCCGATTCAAAACTCGCAGATCCAGGATCGGTCGTAACCCACCGCTTTTCTTGGGTACAATGAAGTAGGGACTGTAGAACCCTGACCTCATATCGGCTGGAGGGACCGGCTCTATCGCGTCCTTCGCCAGTAGGACCGCGATCTCCGCACGCAAGACACGGGCATCGACAGCCTTCACTGCAGTGAGGTGGACACCCCTGAACTTGGGGGGACGCCGGGCGAACTGAATCGCATAGCCGAGCCCGATGGTCCGAATGAGCCAGCGATACGGACTGGGGAGCGC
The DNA here is from genome assembly GCF_019924925.1 of Ctenopharyngodon idella. NCBI lineage: Eukaryota > Metazoa > Chordata > Actinopteri > Cypriniformes > Xenocyprididae > Ctenopharyngodon > Ctenopharyngodon idella. Next base: position 20,459,669 of record NC_067234.1, read on the forward strand.
TAACCAGGCTCACAGAGACCGTACAGGCGGGATCAAAGGGACCGCAGGCGTACCCGCAGTGAGGCAGCGAGGTGGAACACAGGGACGCAGCTCGGGAGGCTCTCTCTGCGAGGCGGCCCGAAGCGGGGTCAGAGTGTGCTGTGCAACACCTACCTGGTTCCACGGTTGGGCAGGGGGCGCAGGAGAGGCTTTGCTGCCTTCTCGACTGCACGCTGCTGCCCTCTGGCGAAGGAAGAGGGGGATGAGAGTGGTGAGGCTTTTCTCCTCCCACTGCTCTCCGAGCCCTCTTCAGACCCAGAGATGGAGGAACTGCTCTCTTTTTGAAAATTTGGGTACCGCTGGCTGTTGGACCAGCGGGAGAACAGAAACAAACCCAACCAACAGGATTTACCACCCGGCCCTCCTCCGGGGGGGGGGGAGAGCAGCCCCACCCGTCTCTGGGTCACCCGTCTCAGGGGTGATTTTTCACTAACCACTTAAACAGTAGCAGAGACGGGAGGTGTCATCTTCCTGCAGCGGACACAGTAGAGCAGACTGGGCCGGAGTTTTTTTTTTTTTTATTCTGCAGGGGACGACACCCTTGGCGACGAGCAGACTGAGGGCCCACGAGGAACTCAATGGTTTGTCGGGGGAGGCTCCCCGGTCTGCCACTAACTGAGGAGAACTGCTGGGCTCAGTCCCCGACAGTGTCACCGAAAAGGCCACCTTGTGAGATGGGAGTGTCGAGAAAGCGTTTAGCTTGACGACCTCTTGCACCTCAGCAAGGTAAGCCAGGGGGGCGCTTCTGGACCACTGAGGTGAACATCGTCTGGCCGAAGGCCTGCGCCGTGACTTTGATCACGGTTAGTCAACAAGCGCAGCTCAACCCCGGCTCAGAACTACCCTCATGCATAAAGAGTGCCTTGGCCTCACATGCAGGGAGGGTGTGGTCTGTGAACAGCCACCCCACCCATAAGGGTAGTGAGAGAGTAAAAACTTATGCAGATTTTGGCACTTTTGGCATTCCATATTTATGGCACCAATATAGCTCCATACTGCCAAGTTTTTCATGCACATCCGGAACACCCGGGAAAGCATAGCTGTAAACTCTGAATCTGAGTCAGCATAAGCACACACCATTACAGTGGGCAGCGTCACCCTCATTTCCAGAGCATAACAGCCCTCTCTCCGATGCTGCAATCGACATCTGACCCTCAGCTGGAGCCCTAAATGGAATGCTAGGTTCCCCTATGAAGAGGACCAGCAATCCAATCCAGAAGCTGCACAGCATGTAATGCGCTAGAGGGAGGGGCCCTAGGGGGTTGGTTCCCCGAAGGAACCCCTCAACCTCAAGACACCCAAGCCATTTCACCAAAGTAGACCTCTTCTGGTGCACCAGAGAGGGCGCTACAATGGAGATTAGGCAAGGAGACCGCGCATCTAGAGCGCCGAGCGAGCGCTGGGTTGCCGTGACAACCCGCGCTGCAGCCCGACAGCTAGACGGCACACGACACGCAGAGGAGCGAGAGGTTTGCTCTCGCTGATCTCCGCGGTCTCCCAGAGTGTTGGGCAGACCCGCGGCTGTGCTTTTACACACAAGCGGCAGCTGGCCAACAACAGAGGGGACTCAAGCTTCCCGGAGAAAGAAGAGTCACGACCGGCGTGTCGACGTGATCATGTTCTCATACGAAAACATGAACCACCCACGAACATCGTTTCAGCACGCGCCCAGACATGTGAAACAGTGATCGTGGCCGTCAGTGAGGACAGGAAACGACCGCATCCAGAAACATACAAATAGAATGTCATCTTTAAAAAGACGCAAGCTCTATTTGTGTAAGCTCTTTTAGGGACTTTACTCTTTTAGAGTGCTGAAGCACGCAGGGGAACGGCCGCCGCAACACAGACAGGGATTGTGTGCAGCCTGTCGTGTGCTCTTTCTCTCTTTGAAGGCGCTCACTCTTACCAGCCGTAAAAACGGCTTTCAGCGCTCGAAGCGCACCGTACCGGCCGTGAGAACAGCCTTCTAACGCTGTCAAAACAGCTATTTGCTCTATAACGGCAAACGAAACAAAAAACAGAAAATAAAGAGAGGACTTCGACCCCGCTGCTGTGCTGTTCGCCCGCACTCGAAAAAAAAAGAGAAGTTCAACCAAAAAGCTTGACTCGTCTTCTAGCAGACACTTGCTTGCAGAGAACAGGAACAACACCGTTCGGCTCCGAAGCGAAAAGCTGAAGATGCAACGCACCTGCTGCTCGTTATATACCCGCGCTGCGAGGCGAGCAGCTGATGCATATGATTGCATGCCAATGTGCATTGGCTCGTTGTAGTTACACTCGAAGTAGATTGGCCTCTCTAGCGAGATTCCTGTTCGTCGGTCTGTCCGACGTACGTCGAACGTGACCGACTGAATGGGAACATGAATTTTTCAAATAGTTAAAAGAGAGTTAGTTACTTTGCTTCATGACCATGTGGTCCTTTGCAGGTGTCTGAATGATGTCACATCCTGTCACATGATATTGACCATTTGACTTGATCCAAAATAGTCCCTTTATATTGGTTACTCCGAATGACATCAATGAAATTCATTTTTCCAGACATTCTTTCTCATAACAAAGCAATATATTTTAAAATCATGCCAGAATAAAAAATATATACATTTATTACATTTTAAGATATTTTAATCACAAATGAAATGGCTGTATTGGCCTTTGGATGGTTAAACCGAATGACCTTTGGACACCTCAAAATCTTTAAAATACCTTTATATGTAGCAAAATATAATTAAAACCTTTTGGATTCAATAAAAGAGATCTAGTTGTACTACCTTACATCCTTTGGATGTCATATCTTTGTTTTTTTATTATTATTAAAGGGTTAGTTCACCCAAAAATGAAAATTCTGTCATTTATTACTCACGCTCATGCCATTCCAGACCCGTAAGACCTTCGTTAATCTTCGGAACGCAAATTAAGATATTTTTGTTGAAATCTGATGGCTCCGTGAGGCCTACATAGGGAGCAATGACATTTCCTCTCTCAAGATCCAAAAAGGTACTAAAACATATTTAAATCAGTTCACGTGAGTACAGTGGTTCAATATTAATATTATAAAGCGGCATAAATATTTTTGGTGCGCCAAAAAACACAAAATAACGACTTATATAGTGATGGCCGATTTCAAAACACTGCTTCAGGAAGCTTCAGAGCGTAATGAATCAGCGTGTCGAATCCACAGTTCGGAGCGCCAAAGTCACGTGATTTCAGCAGTTTGGCAGTTTGACACGCAATCCGAATCATGATTCGACACGCTGATTACGCTGAGGTCTTATTACAGGTGTAAAACGGCACGAGGGTGAGTAATTAATGACAGAATTTTCATTTTTGGGTGAACTAACCCTTTAAGGCCTTTGGACAAAAAAATGACCCGTCACGTCATTGACCCATTTATATAGAAAAATACATATTTATATTAAACTTTCAAGTAAAAATTTATAGTACAAAAAAGTTTTAATATTATGAAACTATTGCATACACTATATATAAACATAGTGTACACTGCATTCATTTACTAATTAGGCTAATTTACACATAAGTCACAATGTAGGCTATAATCAAGAATAGGGAAGCAGGCTATTTGGTAAAAAAAAAAAAAAAAAAAAAAAAAAAAAACATCAGTAAAACAGGGAAATACCATTATCATTATTATACTGCATTTCATGTACGTTATTTATACAGGATGTTACCATACATTTGGCTAACGGCCACGCACGGCCTAACAAACCAGTCAATACGACGAAGTTAAAAAACAATTCACACAAGAGTCAATGAACCCTGTGCATTGAGATCAATGCACACTGGCAAATCTGTGTTGGACGTAACCTATTGCATCTGCTGCTATTGCTCTAAACCTAAACCTTCTGCTGAAAACAGAAAGAAAAGATCTGACGGCCCGTAGCCCATCACAATACAGAGGCTAACAAACCAGACCCGTAAATTAACTAGCCTGCTGGAGCACTAGAGCTGCTTCATGTGACCTTAAACCCTATTATTGCGTGCCAACGTGTCAAGGGTGGGAATTCTATTCGCTGCGATATCAGTGATGAGAGCTTACTCCAGTTTTGACAGAGTGTAGAAGTCAATTTGGCCTCTGCCACTTTTACCGTGCTCGTTTTGGAGTAAGCGATGCATACGCTACCGCTTCAGTTCCGCGCGCGCCGCCGCCACGTGTAAAGCCAGTAGACAGAGGTATTGTGTGCGCGGGAGAGGGGCTTTGGTATGAATAGAACAGAAGTACTGTAGGCACAGCCGTGTGGGGATCAATCCGGGAAATTACAAAAGCGGAGAAATGAACAAGTGAGCTAGAATAATGAGGTAATTCATCACAGCTTGTCACAGTTCTGGGCTAAGGGAAGAAGGGAGGACTACAAGGGAGAAAACTTTCCCCTTTTCCTTTCGCTTCATACTATTCGTGTTCTCCAGTCTGTTGGGTATAAGTGTACTCATATGCCATAACCTAAAATCTACATTAAGCGTACATTTATGCAGTGTACTTACCGAACGTTTAAAGCATGCTTTTCCATACTAAGGTTGACACGTCGCCATTATATTGTGAAATATTTATACATTATGCAAGTGATGTACTAATGTATGCTGATTTACTTTACTAAAGTTAAGAATTATATTACATTACCGAGTATTGACAAAAAAGTAAAACGTCCATATATATATACACACACACCATTTAATAATTGGTACAAGATACACAGGTGAGTTTAACCATTAACTCCCAACACATTTCTATTTGTCATTTGAGTCCTATAGGTAGCACTGCAAGGAATGTTCACATAATGTCACATCAGTTTTGTAAGGAAATTGTTCAACTCCCAGTGAAATAAAATGGAAATGGTTCTGCAGTCGTTTACACACTCTACCCTCTCCCTTCCCTCCAACATTTCTCATATCCTGTGCCTTTATGAAGCCACGGGTCAAATCTCTTGAGCCCTCTGCGATCCCTCATCCTCGCAATTGCAACTCTTTGTCTTCACTTTTACTCTTTCTCTGACAAAAGCAAAACACTGGTCATCCAAACCCTAAAGACTTACTTCATGCTAAAGCAAATAGCACAGTCTAACATTAATCTCCCAATAACAATTCTGTACCTTTCCACGCATGAGTTTTTTAATATCTAATGCCAACTCTTCTTTCACATAGTATCCTCAGTGGAAATGCACATAATAAATAACATTTTTACAGGACACACCAAAGCTCTAATGGAAAACAGCTGTTCTCCTTTCAAAAGCAGAAAGAAAATGAGAATGTGCGTGCATTTACTTCATGTTATCTTTACGAATTTTGATGAACCATTACAGATCACAATGGAAAAAAAAATAATAATAAATTTAATCGCTTTTTTATTGCCAATGTGTGAACAGCTTGTATTTCCTATCGTGTTTAAAGCCTGTAGTAGGCTGATTTTTATGTGAAGGACTCGGGACGTTTTTGCCGGGAAATCAAAATAATACCGTTGACCCACGGCCGCGCTCTTTTCCGTTCTTTGACACATGAATCTAAAGTTAATGTTCAGGATAATGCTGAAAGAGCTATTTTGTACTGTAATGTCAGTGTGTCATGCAAAGAAAATGGATTAATTCAAACTAGATCTATATAGTCTCAAATATTCTTTAGAATCAAACTATCAACAGTGTAATTGTATTTACCTCATCTGTCGACATGAAGCCGGTGAATCACAGAGCTGGTGTAAACATATCCACATCGCTATGATCAGACGCTTTCTTGACTGCTGTTTTTCCACCGCTATGCTATGATTTTTGTTGTGTTTATTTTGAGGAAAGTGCGCAACACATATTTAGATCTAAACGTCGCTCTCAGCAAGCGTGGACGACGTTGTGATGTTCGTTAAAGCCTACTATATCACCACAAAGGTATTTCTAACTTTTACTTCTAAGAAAAGAATGAAAAAGAACTTGCCATGGGTATATCTGGGCCTTGAATCACGGTCAGTCTCTTGTACGTTACGTGTGTATGCCATGAGCACAAGCAAAGTTGCTGGCTGCAGTTCATTTAACGGCCACTGGTGTCGCTAATAAGAAGGGTTTCTGAATTCTACATATAGTCCCTTTATCTTATTTACCAAATCAGTCAAGGGTTGCAACATCTGTGAAAATAATGTGATTGACAAATTCTCAAAAAAAGGTTTATAAAAGGTTTCCGTCAATATATCATGCAACACACTCCACTAATGAGGCTGAAATTTATAAAAAGGATACCAAATATTTTTTTCACATAAATATAAATAAAAATATACATGATACATATAAATTACCAAAGTGAATTTAGAAATAACTGAATTCTTCACTCAACTGCACTCAAAGTGAAATAACTGAATTTAGAGATGAATTAATAACTTTAATGCTTGTTTTAAAAGTCTCTTCTTCCTCTGAAGTTTTAAACATTGATAACACTAATGACTTTAAATAAGTTTTTGTATTAATTATTAATTTGATTTTGATTTTATGAACTCTGTTCTGTTGCTGTATGGGAGGCACGTCAATAAAAACACATTAATTAATTAATAACTGTAAATGTCATAGAAGTCCCAGTTCAGTTTCAGCAATTTTTCATGCACCTGGCAATTTCAGATGATTAAAAAAATGTGCAACACAATATAGTCAAACCACTACATATACAGTCAAACAAAAAATTATTCAGACATTTTTGATATATTTTTACTAGTGGGTGCAGGACACTATAGTTCATTTATGTAAGTGAGGGTAGCAAAATAAAGTAAACTGTGACATATTATACCCAAAAATTCTTCATACAGTGGACTACAAGTAAAACTGATAAAAATTTGGAACTAAAAATTATTCATACACTTTGACCTGACCATGTTTTGCTTAAGCGTTATCTGTCATAATTAAGATTCATTTTTTTCTGACACAGTTTAACTCTGAGATCTTGTCATATTTTATTACCATTTTTTTTTAAACTATAATGAATAAACTGTATTAATGATTTAAATGTTCAAGGTGTCTGAATAAATTTTGGTTTGACTGTATATTATGGTTTGACCATTTCTTGAAGATTTAAATCTTTTTCATTACTGAAAAGTTCTTTTCAGTTCATAATTTGAGAATGACCCAAAAACAGTTCATTTGTGCCAACGTTTGCCAGAAGTTTTTGACGGGTCATAGTGGAACTCCCTGAACTCCAAAAAGGCAGCCAGATATGGTAGTATAGCTTGGCAGATGAAGAAGGCATCTCTCAATATCACACCGGAGCTCCAGCCCCTGCTGCCGTAATGATTCTTACCCAGAGCTGTTCTACAGCACCATGGGGTTTCTCTGTGTGATGAACAGCTAGAGTTCGAGCCAAGAGCCGGAGGTGTTATTTCATGTGGTTCGGCATCACTCCATCCAAACTCATTTTCCTCATATAAATATTTGGCCTTGGGGAAGACATGGCTCTTAATTATGACGCTTAGGATATCCTTCAAGCATTATTTCCTCTTGGAGAACTTTAGCCAAGTTGAAAGTCAAGTTGTTGAAACACCCACAAGTGGGGGGGGGGGAACTTGCTGTGTGGAAATTTTAAAAGCTCAATCCGCCCATTCTTGTTTGTACCTAAATTAAATGTGTAGACGCATAAGTTTTCTTTGTGATGTGAATTAAATATTCATGACATAATTTAGAATGTGCATAAAAACACCTCCTGGAACTTATGTGGATGTTCTCATCCTCTGGCCGCTGCCCCTGGCCTTTCTATCTCATTACAGAGACATGGTGTCTCACTGACCTTGTTTCTCTGGCCCTGTTTCTCTTTTTAATGTTCACCTCTGTCTGGCCTTGGCTGCCGCTTGTATTTATCGCTGCCCACTTCACTGACATGCAGAATGGAGAACGTCTGATGGATGACAGTCAAGGAAGGTAGAGATGAGATATGTGCCGAGATCTTAAAGTATATAACAGTTTATGTACATGCTATATACAAACAAACATTTATCAGAGTATTTAGAGTAACTTCCACAGTGTGTTAGTTACAATTGTTAAAGGATTACTTCACTTTCAAATGAAAATTAGCCCAAGCTTTACTCACCCTCAATCCATCCTGGGTGTATATGACTTTCTTCTTTCTGATGAACACGGTCGGATAAATATTAATAAATATCCTGACGCAGTGAGCGGGATCAACGAGTATGAGCTGAAGAAAGTGTCTCCATCCACATCCATCCATCCATCATAAACGTGTACTCCACACGGCTCCGGGTGGTTAATAAAGGCCATCTGAATCGAAGTGATGCGTTTGTGTAAAAAAAAAAATCCATATTTAACAAGTTATGAAGTAAAATATCTAGCTTCTGCCAGACTGTTTTCCATATTCAAGTTACGAAGAAAGTATAAATTGGCGTCACGTCAGTTAAGATTTTTCCATAAGTTGAATAGGCAAGGCGTAGGATGTAGCGTAAGCTTTTTAAACTGCAAGTGTTTTACACTTTCTTCGTAAGTAGAATACGGAAGGCTAGATATTTTAGTTCATAACTTGTTAAATTTGGATTTTTTTTTTTTTTTTTTTTTTTTACACAAACGCATCGCTTCACTTCAGAAGGCCTTTATTAACCCCCCGGAGCTGTGTGGAATATGTTTATGATGGATGGATGTGGATGGAGACACTTTTTTCAGCTCATACTCATTGATCCCATTCATTGCCATTATAAAGCTCAGATGCGTCAGGATGTTTATTAACATTTCTGAACGCCTGAAAAATGCGTTTTTTTGTTGTTGTTTTTTTTTTTGTCATGATTTGAGCATTTAGAAACAAAACTTGTCAGATTTCATTGGTGATTTCAAATATGAAATTTAATCATAAACATGGTAAACAGCTTTGGAGAATTTGATGTTTCCCCATTCAAAGAGATAAGAGATGTACTTGCATGACAGAGGCGAGAGGTGTTTCAAAGATGGCCGCAGAGTGAAATAACTTGCCTGAAAGGGACTTTAGGACTTCTACCCCAAGTCTTTACCCCAGTATTTTTACCCCATGGCTACTACTTCACTGCTAAGTTCAAGTCAACATGATATCAACAATAAATGACATACACATCCTATTTTACTTTGTATTGTAACTTTTTTTCTGATTGAAACAGGATGTATGAGAGTTAAATGTATTGTGAGACTACATTTCATATGCTCAGGAAATTATTTGATCATAAAAAGTGAAACACCATTGGTACATTCTGTTTTTCTCCTCTTCTCTAGCTTGCTTTCTAATCTAGTTGTCTAATAAACATGCCTTTGTATATTTCAGATATTGTTGGCTCTTTGACAGATTGCTTTTGCTTCTTTTTGTAATTCGCTTTGAATAAAAGTGTCTGCTAAAAGGATGAATGCAAAGTTGTTACATATTACGAAAACCCTTCAGAATAAAACCAACATACATTTAGTATTTTTTGAAAGCAAAAGGCAAATTGTACATTGACTTTTTGGAAAAAATGTCCAAACCAGGAAAGCACTTTAACAACTTCAGAGTGCAAGTACTAACATAACCAAACTAAACTTGCCACAGGATGAAAGCGATCACATGACCCCCTCTATTTGACCTCTGAAGCCACCTGCTGTGGAAAGATACAGTCGGGAGCTTAAAAGCAGAAGTGCTGGTAGGCTTTAACACGGGCGAGGGAGGTTTGAAATAGATGACTTTGCATCTCCCTCAGGTCTGCGGGGACCCTGGCTTGTGGCGCCGGCTCCCAGAGTGATTTTTAATCAGGGACTGTGACAAGTGCCAGTCTGTTCATCCCTCGCTGATGGCCTGCGGCACTCCTCCTGAGCCCCGGTGAAGGAGAGAGCGGCCATTACACCGCAGAAACACTCATCAGCCCTGCCTGATACTGCCCATTGACTCCCATGCTCTGAGAGTTAGTAGAAGAGGCCTCCACCAGCCCGGGGCGCGAATATTAAGAAGTAGGCGGTCCCGCGGCTGACGGTGGCTCTCATCCATCTTTATCGTGTTGGGATCAGGCCTGACGGAGAAGCACCGGTGCGTGGGAATGGCTCTTTTGCCAGCCATGTCTGGAATTAAATCCTTTTTATGGAGCGCTCTAGATACCGAAATGCGAGAATAGGGCCGCTTTTCATTCACTAATGGCATCGGGCTTACCTTGAGTGTATGGATGAATAGGAGGAAGCGTAGATGCGTGGAACAGGAAATGGATGGAGTCGCCTACTATTATTCATCTCGTAAATATAAGGTCAGAGGATTCTATTATTGGGTTAATGGAACGGCCTTTTCAGAGTGATTTGGCTTTTAATTGAAACAGCACGCTGAGGTCTTTCTCTCAGCGGTGTGTTGCAACAATAAAGGTCTTTTCTCAATAACTTTAATTAATACTAGAGAGACTAGTTGTGCACGCATAGAGCCTACTTTACATGCACATGTGTGTATGAAATTCTCTGTATGTACTGTGCATGAATGTGTGTGTGCATTATGAATAAAATATTGCAGTGTATCTTAGTTATTTTATTTTACACTTATGTTATCTATCACATTATACTCAGTTTTGCTTAAAATGTAACAAAAAAGCTTTATATTTTAAATAGAATGCATAAAGTTGAACCAATGAGGTGTGCTATTTGGATTTTTTTTTTTTTTTCAATAAAATACATTAATTCCTTAATATTCCATATATTCCTCACAGCTTCAGCATGTGAGCCTGAACAATGTAATTTACATATTTGTTGGTCATATAGGTTCAGATCCAGTATTTCTGGATAATCCAGTGGATAAATATTTTACAAATCAAAGGTAAAAGGATGAGTCTCATTTTAATTTGGCAAATAGCCAATACACATACACCTGTTGCTGCAAATCAGCTTAATTCAATATCAATATGGCAAATTGCATGCGTCTAAACTGTGCTTCGTGTTGTGCCTAACAATCTTTAATAAGTCCTTCATCTTAACAGCTGCACCCACTGATTCTGCACAAATATGTACCACGTTATTAATATTACAGCAAAAAATCTCTACCGATTGACACATTTCAACTGTTGCACAGTTTATACTGTAATATTGGCCAACCCTAGTGTGTACATAAGATCATTTACAGTTAAATACACTACACCCTTCCCATAAAACACATTATAACACAGGCCACTGAATTGGAATCAGTGTGGCTTTTCCTCTCCTGTCTGCTAATACAAACCAACTATGAGATTCACAGATGGCCCCAATCATTACTTGTGAAGACTGTGATCTGTTATTATAAATGGACCATTACACTTTGTGAAGCAAAAAAGAAATCAAACGCCATTCTCCATTAAAGCTTAATGGCTACCTTTTCATCTCAACCATAACAGACCATCTAAATACCACCGGCTGCATTCTCCAAATGGACGTGGAGTTGGACTGGAAAAACTGCCAGCTTTGAACTTAACAACATGCCTTTACGCACATGTCTCCTTAAAGTTCAAATACACGTAATTGCAACAAAACCAAATGAGATTATTCCCTACTGGCTAAACCTGCTGTTTTTCATGTCTAGTTAATGCGCCAGCTTGTCCCCAGTGGTGCAGGTGGAGCGATTTATAGATGTAATGTTGGTAGGTATGGATGTGGCCCTGGAGATAAACTATAGGCTATTTTAACATAGACTTATTTATTTAGTTAGTTTATTTAGTGTTTTCTAGTTTCAGTAACACTTTACTATGTTGTCTAAAAAAAATAATGCTTTGGCAATACAAAATGTACTTTTGTCATGCCAATTTGAAAGTCACATTGTGGTTTCCTTTTGTTTTGTTTTGTTTTGTTTTATTTTATTTTATTTTTATAAGGGCTTCCCAAATTATTGTTTTATTGTTTTAATATCATTTAAAATCGGTTTAAATTTGTCATTTATAATTTAAACACCATTAAATTTCTCTAGTGCCATATTCAATATCTTGTTTAATAAAGGCAGGTTGAAAATGTTAAAAAATGAAACTAAAATTAGAAGTCATTATTATTTTACGTTATTTTATTTTTTTCAGTTTTCATTTTATGTTTGGCTAACAATAATAACACCGGTATGGATATATCCCTGTAGACAGGCCGTGGGCTGTCTTGAAACAATTTTTCTACCTCTGATAGTAGGGGAAACTGGCATAAGAAATCAGACCTGCAGGGCAGCGCTCCCTGTATCTCTCTCCCCAGTCTGAGACACCTCATAATTTCTTCCTTCATATCGGTCACCATTATCTTACACAGTCTTGTGACATGGCACAATTACAAGGAGAATGAGGTGCTCAATATTTCCCACTGCCCTTTGCCTCTTAATTTCTCCGCTTGCCGAGCGCAGCCCACCTCCCTCTCTCTGTCTCTCTGCAGGTTTGCATATATCCGCCTGCCTGGTAGGCACATTTAAACTTCTACTCAGAAGGGTGAATTGAAAGAGCGTTGAGTTCAAAGAGGGTAGGACAGAATCAAATGCATTTAATATCGCTATAAGAGTGCAGACCTGTCTTCTAAACTTTCCACTTTTTTCTCTCACTGCATGACTAGCATATAAATAGAGAGATGCCGAGGAGGAAACGTGGAGCGAGTGTATGTGTGCCGAACTTGTGGTGGATTTGACTGCAGCTGTCTGAATCACATTTTATGTAATTCGAATCTTAGTACGAATGGCTGAGCACATCAAACTGATTTGCTAGCAGAGTATTAGCAATGTGATTTATTTATTTACACTAGGGAGTCATTGTCATTAACAATTCAGTTTGCTTATAGGACCTTAATTTATTCCACTGACAGAGGCTATTCTGAATTCATCTTGAAAGAACTTTGTTCAGAGTAAAGTTGCCTTTTTTTTAATTATTAGGCTATTATATTATCTGCAAGTGCAGTTTTTTTTTAAATATACTTTTAAGATTTAAAGTATACTACAAGTGCACATTCAATACAATTAAGAGCAGTTCTTTTTCACAAGAGATAGCATGCTAGCTTAGCCTATACCCTATATGCAAGACAAGTGGTTTACCCTTCACATAATCACAGCAGTACTTATGGCTTCTGATTAGGCATTACAAAGGACTATTCAATGGCTGTGTCCGAAACCGCCCCTATACCCTCATTCACTGTTCCTTACATTAGTTCACTAATATAGATCACTTGAGGGAGTGAATGAAAACTAGTGAGTGAATTCAGACACTGAGTGCGCCGGAAGGGTTGCCGCTTTTGCATAGTTAGTGCTCACTGTTTAATAATTATTTGAAACTTAGTAAACTGGCAAGTTAGCAGACTAGTCACGCAACTCTCACAGTGCATCAGTTGTACACTCGTTACACTCTAAAAAATGCTGGGTTAAAAACAACCCGGGTTGGGTTGAAAATGGACAAACACAGCAATTGGGTTGTTTTAACCCAGCGAATGGGCTAAATGTTTGCCCAACCTGCTGGGTAGTTTTATTTAACCTAACTATTGTTTACAATTGCTTGCTTAAAATGTACCCAAAGTGTGTTGGAAATTATCATTATCATATAACAATATGTTTAATAAATGAACATTTATTAATAAGTTTAATGAATAATAATTAAACAATAAACATTTATTAAATTAATAAATGTTCACCTTTTGATTATTATTGTTGCCTCTAGTAATGATTTTTAATTTCAACCTATTTTCGGTTCATTTTAAGCCAGCCATATAGTAATTTTTAAACAATAGTTGGGTTAAATAAAATTGCCCAGCACACTGGGCAAACATTTAACCCAACCGCTGGGTTTGTCATTTTCAACCCAGACTGGGTTGTTTTTAACCCAGCATTTTTTTTGTGTATTATGGTGCATTGTGGGATTGAACGATCGATAATGTCCACTATGGTTTCGAAAACCACTACAAATGGCTGTCCCCTCAAATAATGCCCTATTTAAGGGTATAGGGGGCAATTTCGGATTCAGCAAATGTTTGAGAACTCCTAGCAAAAGAACTTTGTAGTGAAGGACATAACCTCAATTACTTTACATTAAATAATAAAGTAAAATATTACATAAAATATTCACATACATTTGCATGCATTGCATGCATTTAGCACATTTTTTTTTTTTTAATAAACAATCCTGAAATGCCATTTTGCATGATAAAATTCGAATGATATCATTTATAGTTTTTAAAATGACCCCTGCAACTGATGTAAACAGCTACTCACATCTGTGTATGGGACATACGGGGGCAGACGGGTTAGACATGCCAGGAATCGGGACAGAGCTGAACTCAGATCAGTTCCAGAAGGCCGCTGTGCCAGTGTCACAGGACGTGTATGTGTCACTGCCAGAGCTGACAGGGGTTAAGTGTTTGCGAGAGCCCAGGAGATGGCTGCTGTGAATGGGATAGACTGGGTCTACTTGGAGTTGCATCCATGCTGCTGATAGATTCTCTGCCCAGTCTGAGTCAAATGCACCGCCAGCCTTGCTGTTAACCTGCCGTTGTCCTCAGGCAGGGTGACTCTCTGTTTCTCTCTCTCTCTGCCTTTCCCTCTTGCCCTTCTCTCTATCTCTGCCTATCTTTCGAAGGCCATTCTAATTTTATTCTCAACCAGTTCTGAAAAAAATGCAAGCAGTGCTTGTTAAATGCCAAAATTTCCACCGCAATGCTAGGGTGGTTGCCAGGGTGTTGCTATGCGATTGCTAAATTGTTCTAAGTACTTGTTAATACATATGGCTGTTAATTTTATCTGGGTGGTTGAAGGATGTTGCTATGCAGTTGTTCCGAGTATTTGTTAGCACATTGCTATGTGGTTGTTCGATTGCTATTCTGTTGTTAGGGTATTCTGGAAGGTTTCCAAGGTATTGCTATGTGATTCATAAGGTGTTCTGAGCAGCTGTATAGCAGTGTATAGCTATGCAGTTGTTATTGTTTTCTAAGTGGTTGCTAGAGCTTTTGGAGTAGTTAAAATAGTTCTTAGTTCATAGGGAATGCAGTTATTTAGATGTTTTGGGCGGTTGCCAGGGTGTTGCTATGTGATTGAAAAGGTGTTCTGAGCAGCTGTTAGAAAACACTAATAACTGCATAGCTATACACTAACAGCTGCTCAGAACACCTTTTCAATCACATAGCAACACCCTGACAACCACCCAAAACATCCAAACAACTGCATACCCTAGCAGTGAACTAAGAACTAGTTTAACTACTCAAAACGCTTTAGCAACCACTTAGAAAACACTAATAACTGCATAGCTATGCACTAAGTGGTTGCTAAAGCGTTTTGAGTAGTTAAACTAGTTCTTAGTTCACTGCTAGGGTATGCAGTTGTTTGGATGTTTTGGGTGGTTGCCAGGGTGTTGCTATGTGATTGATAAGGTGTTCTGAGCAGCTGTTAGTTTATAGCTATGCAGTTGTTAGTGTTTTCTATGTGGTTGCTAGAACATTTTGAGTAGTTAAACTAGTTCTTAATTCACTGCTATGGTATGCAGTTATTTGGATGATCTGGGTGGTTGCCAGGGTGTTACTATGCAACTGTTAAGTTGTTCTGAGTACTTGTAAGCACATTGCTATGTGGTTGTTAGATTGCTATTCTCTTGTTTGGGTTTTATGGGTGGTTTCCTAGGTCTTGTGGTTGCTAAGGTGTTCTGAAAAGCTGTCATTGTATGGCTATGCAGTTGTTAGTGTTTTCTAAGTGGTTGCTAGGGCGTTCTAGTTAAGCAAATTCTTAGTGGACAGCTACAGAATGCATTTATTTGGGTTTTCTGGGTGGTTGCCAGGGTATTGCCAGAAAAAAACAACAAGCCCAAAAAAACCTAAATGCTGTATTTGGGAAACAAGACAAAAATATTGTGACTCACAACTTCCCATTTTATCATGTCAATAAAGTGACATGCTTTTTGAGCCAAGCCCAAATATGCTTATAATAAGTGGACATGGCAACACTATGGTTTAGTTAAAATTGTCAGGCATAAGTATTTGATCACTAATTTTATTTTAGTCATAGACTCTTGGAATTCATGTCAACGGAAAACATTGATATTACCACTGTGTCAATCAGCCGTTTCGGTAGTGAGTCAAATTCCGAACACGCACAGAATGATAATTTAGGGGATTCACTCTTGCTTTTAAATGGAGTTGTCACTCCTGAAACTTTACAGTGTATACAGTGGGTACGGAAAGTATTCAGACCCCCTTAAATTTTTCACTCTTTGTTATATTGCAGCCATTTGCTAAAATCATTTAAGTTGATTTTTTTCCTCATTAATGTACACATAGCACCCCATATTGACAGAAAAACACAGAATTGTTGACATTTTTGCAGATTTATTAAAAAAGAAAAACTGAAATATCACATGGTCCTAAATATTCAGACCCTTTGCTGTGACACTCATATATTTAACTCAGGTGCTGTTCATTTCTTCTGATCATCCTTGAGATGGTTCTACACCTTCATTTGAGTCCAGCTGTGTTTGATTATACTGATTGGACTTGATTAGGAAAGCCACACACCTGTCTGTATAAGACCTTACAGCTCACAGTGCATGTCAGAGCAAATGAGAATCATGAGGTCAGAGGAACTGCCTGAAGAGCTCAGAGACAGAATTGTGGCAAGGCACAGATCTGGCCAAGGTTACAAAAAAATTTCTGCTGCACTTAAGGTTCCTAAGAGCACAGTGGCCTCCATAATCCTTAAATGGAAGACATTTGGGACGACCAGAACCCTTCCTAGAGCTGGCCGTCCGGCCAAACTGAGCTATCGGGGGAGAAGAGCCTTTGTGAGAGAGGTAAAGTAGAACCCAAAGATCACTGTGGCTGAGCTCCAGAGATGCAGTCGGGAGATGGGAGAAAGTTGTAGAAAGTCAACCATCACTGCAGCCCTCCACCAGTCGGGGCTTTATGGCAGAGTGGCCCGACGGAAGCCTCTCCTCAGTGCAAGACACATGAAAAAACACCTGAAGGACTCCAAGATGGTGAGAAATAAGATTCTCTGGTCTGATGAGACCAAGATAGAACTTTTTGGCCTTAATTCTAAGCGGTATGTGTGGAGAAAACCAGGCACTGCTCATCACCTGTCCAATACAGTCCCAACAGTGAAGCATGGTGGTGGCAGCATCATGCTGTGGGGGTGTTTTTCAGCTGCAGGGACAGGACGACTGGTTGCAATTGAGGGAAAGATGAATGCGGCCAAGTACAGGGATATCCTGGACGAAAACCTTCTCCAGAGTGCTCAGGACCTCAGACTGGGCCGAAGGTTTACCTTCCAACAAGACAATGACCCTAAGCACACAGCTAAAATAATGAAGGAGTGGCTTCACAACAACTCCGTGACTGTTCTTGAATGGCCCAGCCAGAGCCCTGACTTAAACCCAATTGAGCATCTCTGGAGAGACCTAAAAATGGCTGTCCACCAACGTTTACCATCCAACCTGACAGAACTGGAGAGGATCTGCAAGGAGGAATGGCAGAGGATCCCCAAATCCAGGTGTGAAAAACTTGTTGCATCTTTCCCAAAAAGACTCATGGCTGTATTAGATCAAAAGGGTGCTTCTACTAAATACTGAGCAAAGGGTCTGAATACTTAGGACCATGTGATATTTCAGTTTTTCTTTTTTAATAAATCTGCAAAAATGTCAACAATTCTGTGTTTTTCTGTCAATATGGGGTGCTGTGTGTACATTAATGAGGAAAAAAAAAGAGGGAAAAAAATGAACTTAAATGATTTTAGCAAATGGCTGCAATATAACAAAGAGTAAAAAATTTAAGGGGGTCTAAATACTTTCCGTACCCACTGTAATTATAGTATTACCTGTGATATTCAATTTTATCTTCTGTCAGACAAAAAGTTAAAACACTTACAGTGTATAAATGTAACAGAACACCTCTTGTCAACAAGCAACACGATTTGAGGTATCACTCATTTTCATAGTACAAACTTTGTTTTTTTCTTACCAGTGTGAAAGAGACTCAAAATACTCCGTCAATTTTGGACATAATAAGAGTTATACATCATTCAAAACTGAAATGTCTTCTTTTATTTGTGTACACTCACAGTAAAAACAAAATGCGCTTTTTGCAAAATAAAGAAAACTAACATGATGTCTCTTTCTCAATGAAGTCCATTCTGATACTCAGATTAGGGGTTTGTTAAAGCAAATCAAGTATGAGCAAAAGTAATAGTGCTGCTTGGCCAAACATACACCACTAACACTTTCAGTGACAAGTTTGCAGTTCCCTCAGAATAACACAATTTTATGCTGATTTCGGCTCCTACATGTAAATGAAAACCAGTTAGATAACTCACTGAACTTCAGAGTCAGATCATAACCCTCACACACCAAAGAGACGAAATGGCAAGAAAAATTCAATTCAAATCTTAGCAAATTCAAACATGGAAATAGAATGCAAATTTGTTCACTGCTGTCCTGTGATTTATGAAAGAGTTTAGGCAGGTGTTATTCTGAAAAGTGAATGGATGGACAAACAGCCCGGCAGCAGAGAATAGAGCAAGACTGAGCGATGACCCTCGCGAGCCCTTTCTCACTACAGGTAGAAGAATGTGTTTGCTGAGCTAATTGTTCGTGGAAAATTGAGTTGTCATTTCACAGTGAACACCCCCGCCTAGCCGATCACACACACACACACACCGCAGCTAATACTCTGACAAGCTTTCTGAACTCAAATTGTACAGAAAGATGACTGCATGGTACATACCGTACAGTTACACAATCACACAAAGCGCTCTGTTCAAATAAAGAGACCTGCATCAATATCTGTATAGGGTATGTAGTCGAAGGAACAATTGACGTGAAACTTTCTACTTATCTTTCTGATGTGGGAGAAGTTAAGAAAGAAGAAAACCGTCGCTGAGTTTCCAGACAGTGCTAATTAAAAAGAACGATTGTTGGCACAAACTGCAATCCCAACCATTTATCCCCAGCAGAGACTGTGAGTCTGATTTGACGGTTGTGAATGTAGAAGAGTTAATTACGCTCCCCATGTTAAATAGACACACTCGATAGAGCAGAAATCTTCTCTAGCTGCCGCTTGTAAACATCTTATACCTGATGCAGCAAATGCCATTTTTAACACGAAGGCCACATTAAGTCAACATGAAAACAAAAATGACAAAACTGACCGTATCCAATCTTGGCATTACTGTACCTGATTTATCAATGAACGTTGTATAGTGCTGCATCTGTGACGTCAAAACCCAGAAGACTATTTCGCCAGTGGTTCTCCTTCGAGATTTTCCTATGCAAGGTTTTTACATTTATGAGTAAAATAAGGTCTGTGGTAAAAATAACTTGACGATACATGGACGTTTTGCTTTAAAAAAAAAACTTAAATTACACACACCCATATCGAAAACGCAAATTTTGAAGCTGTTATGTTAATTAAAAAAAAAAAAAAAAAAAAACGTATATTTCTAACTAGATAGGAATGTTTGGGGTATGAGTGTGTGTAATTTACGTTGTACTCTCCCCCCGCCATTGAAAATTTTTTCCAGCTTTCCATGTTTTCACTGTTAAACAGTAGGGGGTGCTGTTACGCATCTTCTGAAAGAGTACAGCATCTCCGGATCCAAAAATAAGCGAAGAAGTTGATCTGCGTAAACCAGGAGGAGCAGATATAAGATTTCTTGTGTCAATTAAGCTAGAGAGAAATGAGACAATTATTGAGACAATTATTATACATACAGCAAGTTCTAGAGATGCAAAATGAATTGTTCAGATAATTTAATTGCAGACTTTGGTACCTTGGCAAACCTGAGCACAATTTCAGAAATTGAATGTTGAGAGATTTATTCTGAATCTCTAGAGAAGACAAAGTCTTTTTCTCAGGGGAACAATCTCAAAAGCATAATTTTCTCTCCATTTAATCTCATTTGTCATCTTAAAGCAATTAAGATACATAAACAATTAAGATATTAAAGAGATCTCAGAAGACACATGTAAGCATTCATTTTTTCTCAGAGGATAACTTTAGTCTCTGCAAGTTTCTGTTTGTCTCCAAACATCTTCATTTGTTCTCCATTTCAATCTCAATGCTGTCTAGGAGAAATAACAGATATTAAAGAGATTTCATTTATGATTGTTCTACCCTTCGGGTTTGCCTCAATCATTTAGCATTGCATTGTGCATTTGCAAATATTGGCCGATGTAAATCCGAGCCATATGGCACCTAAGCGCAGCTAATCCAAACAAACGCCCAGTACATCCTTTGCTGGTCATGCTAAACAGAAAAACACCAATCCGATGTTCCACAGAGTAATGTGATGACAACTGATTAGATCTCGCTGAGCAGCACAGGAAAAAAGTTTCCAGATAGAATACCATATAGATATTTTCCTATCACATTGGCTGCACAAAATGAACTGCAGATCGGCTGCTGTGCAGTTCTCAACCAGCCATCCTATTATGGCTCCATTTGGGCTGTAGATCACAAAGTATATTAAGGACTTCGAGGTGAATTTGTGCTGAAAAAGCAAACTGTGCCGATCCTTTACTGTCTACCTCTATCTTTAGACAGAGGAGATCTCTGCCTTCATATAGCCATGACCTGCACCGCATTTCTCTCGCAATGTCTTTTGGTAAGAGAGACGATGTGAGCCAGCTTAATTAGAATGCATAAACAATAACAAAATGTCAGAACCAGAACACAGAGGAATAAGCGTCTCCCTATAAAGGTTACAGTCCACTGAATGAATATTGTTATGAACCAGGGAATCTTTCAAGGACAGTATATTGGCCAAAGCTAGTGAGGTAAAAGGTGGCTATGATTTTTGTGGCCCATAGATCAAGGTAGACCTACAATCATTTCTAAAAGTAATTTTAAAAAGGTAAGGAGGCCAGAGCTATTTATAGTGAGAGGGGCCCAGAATACCAGTGCATAATTTTGATGGGAGTGAGGAGCATTTTCGTTAAGCTTCGGTTGTCTCTTTGGCTTCTAGATTGCTACAATACTGCTCCATGTTGGCAACCTATAATGCAACTGCATGCCAACAAAGACTTCACTTAATTTTACTGTAAAAGTAATAATTATTAGAGAAAGAAACGTGTGAAATATTTTTGCAAAGACAACATGTTTAGTAAAAATTAATAGAAAGGGCTTTGATTGCAAGCAAGGATACGTGCAGTTTTCTTATCTCTCAAAACCCAATATACGCATCTGAAATGAAATCCCATCAGAGACGCCAAAAATCAATCCTACAATCCCCTTTAATCACTCGTGAAACTGCAAAACCTGCACGTGCATATTAAAGGGATATTTCACTCGAAAATGACAATTCTGTCATTTACTCAACCTCATGTAATTTCAAACCTGCATGTATTTATTTCTCATGCAGAATACTGAAGAAGATATTGTGAAGAACACGGGAGTGCAAACAATATTGGAGCCTTTTGACTTTTATTGTATGGAAAAAGAAACAAACATCTTTTAAAATAACTTCTATTCAATCATCAGAAGAAAGTTAGTCATACAGATTCAGAAAGACATGAAGATGAGTAAATGATGTGATTAAACTATCTGTTCCTTTATCCAAGAGCAGTAAAGGGTTAGTTCACCCAAAAATGAAAATTCTGTCATTAATTACTCACCCTCAATTTTTTTGTTGAACTAACCCTTTAATACATATAATACATATACAAAAAAGATTCTTTCCTGTGGTTTTGAGTATTTCTGAGTTTAATGGTATGTTCAGACTGGCATACTACCTAGAACGTAGTATGCAGTATGAATACAGTGGATAGTATAGATTTTATGTGTATCCAGATGCTAGAATTTGCAATATAAAACCATACTGCTTGACTTGACCTAATTTCCAAAGTGACATTAACTGTGAATATCATGACTCATTATTTGACTTGACTTCCAACATTTTAATATGCCAAGTTAATTATACGTCAGCCATTTGCTAGTTGATTCCCACAAAATGTGGCTCTGTGGTGTTTTCTAAACAGTTTGAGCATCCCAACCAGCACGGCAACAGACTCAACCAATGCTGTTAATTTTGGGGTGTGGCTTGCCGTTTCTTAAACCAATAGCAGATGGGGGAGGAATGTTTTGTAAACAGGTATGAAAACAATTTCTGCTATTCCGTTTGATGTCTAAAGGCAAAGAAATAACACTTTACCCTAGGGTAAATTTGTTAAATATCTTATAATCTAAAGAGTCTCGTACACTGAAAATGGTGTGGAGACACTAGAATTTGCCATCTGAATTAGCACCGCCTTACAGAAAAGGGATCTGAGCTCAAATGAATTATCATGAACAATTATCATAGAGTCCTAATGAGATCTGTGGTCCCTATCGGCCTGATGCTTTGCTCAGTCGGGGAAGAGAGAGCGGATTAGCTCTAATCCTGCCAGATTGCTCGATCCGAACATCTTAATTTATTCCATCCCCTAAGACTAAATGACAAATAGGATATTACCATAAGAACACCAAAAGTGCAACCAACCCCTGTGATAGCGAGATTACAGCCGAGACCTTTTAGCACTCTGGTGTGTTTTCAGCTGTGAGCTCTGAGAGGAAGTTTCTGGAAACCTGTGCATCACGTATAGACGCTTGAGTTCGGGTGACTACAGTTCAAGGAGATCTGGAGGGAATGAGGTGTTTGGCTGAGACACAAGATGAATGCAGAGCAGAACTATCAGCCTGCCATTTATTCCTGAGCTTAAAGCATCCTATTTAATGTAACGCATGCAGATATAAATCAGACGGCAGTTTTCTTTCCCCTTCAGAATGTTGGTTCTGAAGTCGAGCGGTGGAGTTTTAGTGTTTCTCCTGAATGTTAGGAAACTTTTTGCCCCAAAGATAGGCTGTTTATATGAGACAACTAATGAGCACTCTAAGTTTCTGTGAACATAATGCATTCGATTCCAGCAGCGTCACCCCAGTGCTTTGATTGACAGGCTAAGCTGTTTCTATGTGATGGAGCAAATCAGTATTTGAATGTGGGAAGTAGTGTTGCGTAGTAACTAACTTAATGTAATGACGTTAAGACATTCATACAGGTCACCCCGCGCAGCCTCCATGATGATGGAGGACCCTCATGGTAAGACAAATACATTACGGTTAATTTTGCTGGAGCGATTTTACTCCACAATGAAGTTGCATCAAAAGATATATATACACACCGAGTGTTTACACAGGCTTTTAAATGCTGAACACGGGTGGTCTGAATGCTGAAAACACTATTGCGGGAAACAATATAACATGGTGAAATGTTGATTATTGATTTGTGTGAACAGCAAAACAAAGACATGACGGAGCAGCGATGTAGCTTCAGAAGACTTTGACAGTCCCTCTGCGTCCCTGATGCGGAGGAAGTTTTCAGAACGGAGCTTCGTACTCGAAATCGCTTCCCTGTCATTTATGTCACTGTCAAATGTTTCCTGACTGGTTTAAAATTCAAATCTCCTACAGTTATCTGCTGCAACCCTCCAATTTACACTTTCTAAATGATAGAAATCTAGAAAAAAATCAGCACAGAACAGTTAAAAGTGAAAGTTCACCCCAAAAAAATTAACATTTTGTCATCACTCATTACTGTCGATCCAAACCCCTTAAAGGGATAGTTCACCCAAAAAAGAACATTTTGTCATTACTTACTCACCTTCAAGATGTTCCAAACCTGTATGAGTTTCTTTCTTCTGTTGAACACAATAGAAGATATTTTAAAGAACGTTAGTAACCAGACAGTTGATGGTAGCCATTGACTTCAACAGTTTGGAAAAGAAAAATACTATGGAAGTCAATGGGAGCCATCAACTTTTCAACAAAAAAAGTTTCATTGGGTGAACTATCCCTTTAAAGGCAGGAACACACCAAGCAGACGGCGACGAACTAGTGGTGACGAAAGCAGACTGCGGCGTCTGGGTCCAAAGTTGCCCTGACACACCAAACCAACGCTCGACAGCCGACGGCCAAGTAGCATGTCCGTTCTGTGTCTGCGTAAGATGAAATGCCTTTCCGTGCCAGTAGGTGGCAGTAGCTGAACAGGCTGAAAAAAAGCAGACGAGGACCAACGTCAGCCGACGGTGTGGAACACACTGAGAAAACTTAGTCGACCAACGAACAAAAACTGCCCGACGGCCGACCGTCAGCTTGGTGTGTTCCTCCCTTTAGACTTCTCATCATCTTAAAAACACAAATGAAGATTTTTTTTTATGAAAACTGAGAGATTTCTGTTCCTTCAATAAAAGTCCATGCAACTAAAACTTGACACTTCAAAAAGTTTATAAAGACATTGTAAAAGAAAGCCATATGAATAGAGCAGTGTAATCCAAGTCTATATATTGCCACTTTATCTTTTATAAGATATTGAAATAGATTAAATATAGTTAGCATCTTTTGTTAGCAGCTTGTAGTGCTTTCAAAAGAGAAGCTTGACTGTATCTTGTAGCTTGGCAAGATACACTTTCAAAGCAGCTTCCCCAACACTGGTGGGTAGGAGTGATGCCGAAACATTCGGTTTTCAGAGCTACACAGAGAACCTCAGAGGGAACATTATTAATTAACACCCACGCCACAGATCTGCCAAATAAAGCACAGCGCTCTTCTCTTTCGTCTTCTTTCTTCTGCGGATCACCCACAATCACACACCACGCGCACACAGAAGTGTCTTTGTTACAGAGTAATCTACCTCCAAAAATGAATACCTACTCAAGTGCACTTCAAGGTCAGAGTTGGGCAGGGCCTTTTCAAACGCCTCTCAAAACATCTCTGCGCGATAATCCCTTCACGGCTCAAATTTTGAAGGGCTGTTATCAATATATGCAAATTTCTGCTGGAGGCACGACATTTTCAGCCGCTAATTACCTACTTGTCTCTCACCATACCTGCATCCTTGTAATCCACTATCTGTGAGGGGAAAGGAGAGGGCAATCAAATATTCACAACTGATAATAATGAGAGGTCATCTTTACACATGCTTTGCCAGCTCTCCTAGACTAGTATTTGCGAAGTTGTAAGAATTATCCTATAGCACACAGTATGGTTGGACATTAAACGTTATGGTATTTCATCAAATGAATACTTCTTGAAATGTCCTATTGTGAAAATTTGATAAATGGGACATTACTTCATAATTTTTAATTTCCATTTTAATTTGACAAAAGGAAAATCTGAATGCAGCATCTGTGGATTACAAAAGAAATTAATTTCAATTCACCCTTTTTGTCAAATCTGTACAGCTGTTCTCTAACAATGAAAATCAGAGGCAAAGCATACTGGGCCTTTAAAAGCAGAAATGTGGAGCTTGCATTTTGTATTATTAATAATGTTAATAACAGCAATAATAATAATAATAATAATAATAATAATATGTATTTAATAATAATAATTATTTATTATTTAATAATAATAATAATACATAATTATAACTATTATTTTCATATACGTACATATTTTCATATTCATACATTGCATTTATTTACATTTACATGTATATATATATATATATATATATATATATATATATATATATAAAGCAGTATATACTGTATATGGGTCAATGATGTAACAAGTCATTTTTTTTTTGTCCAAAGGCCTTAATAATAATAAAAAACTAAAGGTATGACATCCAAAGTATGTAAGATAGTACAACTAGATCTCTTTTATCGAATCCAAAAGGTTTCAATTATATTTTGCTACATATAAAGGTATTTTAGAGTTAAGTGTCAAATGGTCATTCAGTTTCTGGCATTCTGCCATGATTTTATACATCAACATAGTGCAAAATGATATTAAAATTATGTGTAGAAGTCATTGCTTTGTTATGAGAAAATGTCCGGAAAAATAATTTTCACTGATGTCATTCGGAACCAATATAAAGAGGCCATTTTGGATCCAGTCATGTGGTCAATATCATGTGACAGGATGTGTCATCACTCAGACACCTGCAAAGGACCACATGGTCATGAAGCAAATTAACTAACTCTCTTTTAACTATTTGAAAAATTCATGTTTTCACTTGCCTAACGCATGTCCTGAAACATCAGGTCATTCGGTACAACCGCTATAAAACATGGAAAATGTATTATTTTAAAAACTTGTACTAAATATAAAATGTTTGATTGTCCTTTTGCTATCTAGCTAGATATCAGCCTGTTAGCATTTTTTGAAAATATCGTTATTCGGTATAACCAAAAGTGTCATTCGGTAAAACCGAATTTTTGGTTAAACCGAATGACAATATATATATTGTCATTGACGAATAAGTTTACACACACACACACACACACACACATATATACATTCACACACACACACACACACACACACACACACACAGATTTACATGGTCAGAAAGTCTTGTGGCTGTACTTGTATTGTATTTTAATGTTTATCCTGCTGCAATGTCTTGCCCCATAGACTTCCATTATAAATGCATTATTGTAAATGGAATTTTTGTTTGTTCTTTCAAACTCATCGACTAGATTATTAGTTTGTTATATAAATAACTCATGTTATTGTAATTCATTATATAAATACATATTTTCATTATAAAAATAAATCCATCAACTGTAGGCAGCGTATGCCGTTTCATTTGTATTGAACCCGGAGCATTCCCTAAAGAAAAACCAAAGTTATTTTGCACAGATCTTCTTCTCTGCGGTGTTTTGATATCAGAATGAGAATTTAATTTGATACAGCAAAGATTGAATCTCAAAGAATGTTTGGATTTAATTAACAGTTACTGACTTTAATAGAATTAGTTTGCACTGTGTGTTTCTGATCCATTTTCAGTGTAGTAATGACTTTTGTCACTCTCTCCATGGGGTAATTACGATTACAACTCGGAGAAATTTGGAGGCAATGTTGTTTTCTATTCAGTGAGAGACAGATTAAATTTTTGCTTCGCTTTGATTTGTTCTGGTTATCATCATGTTGTGAAATGTTCCTGCTTGATGCTTGTCTAAAAACAAATTCAGCACATTTGGCACTGTACTTTGAATATGAACTTGCTTGGACTGTAATATGGCTCTAGAGAGCAACATGACAACCACTTTTGTCTGGTAACATGAAGAAACAAGTGATGCTCAATGTGTCAAATAAGGCTCACCAGTCAAATGGTGAGCCTTTAGGCCGACATAGAAACAAAAAGATCAGCAACACCAAACATGCTTTTATCACCCTTAACTTAAATTCTCAGCAGCTCTCTTTCCATTAAAGAAATCTGACACAATTTTGGTGTCAACCAACCCTGGATTTCATTTCAAAGATATTTTTGTGGTTGAACTTGTGGCATATTTTGGTGGCTTGCTGTTGGAGGGTGAAAGGAATGTTAAACCCAGTGATCTAAAAAACAAATAACTTTGAAAGGCTGACATGGTAGTTCATTAATCATGGCAGGATCAACTAGGAGAGGTTGGACTAATACACACTTAAAACACAAAAACATCCAGATTTCTAAAGACTTGTTGCCTTTCCATGTTCTCTTTCTGCAACTAGTCTGCAACAAAAAGCCACAGATCATAGCCAAGTTGCAAAATGTGCCAGTCGCCGATGCTCATTTTGTGTGCAAGCTTAATAAACACACTCCGCTCAGTCACGGACAAAACAATAAAACTAGTTTGTAATCTTTGTCTGTAATCTTCCATTTGTTAATATTACATTAATTAACATAAACTAAAAATGAAAAATACTTCTAAAGCATTTATTTACCTTAGTTGATGTAACATGTGTAACATTTACTAATACATGATTAAATAAATACTGTAACACATGTGTTGCTCATTGTTAATGTTAGGCAGGCTAACGCATTAACATTAATGAATAGGATTTTATTGATCTTATTGTTACCGGTTAATTTAATGTTAAAGGTACAGTATGTAATATGAATAACTAGTGGTTGTAATGGGTACTGCAGTCCAAATTCAAAATATTGAAGAGAGTTGTTTTCCCGCCCCCTTCTCCTTATGCTGTGGAGTCTTGAAGTCGTTGTGGTGTTCACACTACGTGACGCTACGTAAATGATCCGCAACAGGGGGTTACACACTACACAAGCTGACAACAACTCTGTCACCCGAAGTTATTTGAAAATGGACATTGGGAAGAAATTAGATTAAATTTAGAATTAAATTAAATTAACCCTTTCACACATAAATTTAAAATATTCTGCCTGACCTTCCAGAGTTAAGGCCACCATTAGAACGTTTCCTTTATTGTTTCCATGACGACGCGTCATGATTGTCACGTGACACACCGCGGCTACACTGTATGACAGATGTACCGCTTTTCTCACCATGTCATTAACTATCTGATAATCCGATTCTCATTTACTTGCAAGTGAGTGTTTTGTCATTTAAAAATCTACATCATGATCTTGATCTTAATCTATAACGCGAGATGGGCGCCGCCTTGTTTGTTTGCGCTTTAGTTCAGAGAATCCTGTCAGTCGGATTTATAGGCTACAGCACGTGAATTCATCCATTTGTACCGAAATACATGTGGCCGGTGAACTGGGAGAAAAATAGAGTGAGCTTTATGGTTACTTACACAATGTGTATCTGATATGAATAAACGTCGGCAAATTATATTTGAATGGATTGTTATTGCTGCTTCCATAGACATCAGTGTATATTTCATTGGCTGTAGCTCGTCGCGACATGTGACACCACAGGATATCAAGTCAGCCGACAGCTCCAGATATTTAGCATGCTAGATATTTGTCTGGCATCAGTAAGGTGTCGGTGACGCAAGCACCAATCACCCGCTGATTTTCCCCCGATCACAGCCCGACCTATCGCGAGCTCGTTAACTTGCAAATCGGGCTTAAAATCCTGTAGTGTAAACTTGGCATCAGACTCCACGCTCACGCGGGTTGCCAGATTGAGGGCATGCAACCAGAACGGGCGCAATTGACAATGGAAAGCGAGAAGCTTTACACTATAAGTTGTATCTACGTTTTAATATGTCTCTGGTCCTTGAGCTTTGTAGATGGATGCCAAGACTTTTTAGGTTGGGTAGAATGATCGCTGACCGAGTTCGTTTGCTGGCTTCCATGGCTGCAATACGCTGCATTTCCCACCAACTGGCAACCTGGGGTGTCAAATACTACTGGGTAAATCGGCAGTGGGCGGGATCACACAGTCCAAAACATAAACAGACATTCAAAAAAAAAAAAAAAAACAGAGCACCTTTAAGAAAATCAATTTGTAATGTGTGGAACTGGTGTCTACAATTGAATTAAAGTAAAACTGTATTAAGTGTTAATTTAGTACTGAATTAAGTATTAAGTGATGTCAAGAAAGAGAGCAGCAATTTGTCTTTACTGTGCATACAAAAAAAAAAAAAAAAAAAAAAAAAAACGAAAACCACTAGAAATGCATCTTAAATTCAACATTGACAGTGCTGACGCCTTTTTATTTAAAAAAAGTGAATGTTTTGCCATGCATACAAAAAAGTTTCTGAAGCCTCTTTAATGCTCTTCCAAAAAACCCAAACATTTAAAAATAAAATAAAAAAGTGGAATCTTTCTAACTAAACAAACAAAATAAGTTTTGTGAGAAAAACTTTTTCAAAGACAAAAAGTTAAGAGCAAAACCTTTTAAGACAAAAATGATTATTAGCTTTGCTTACAGAACATTTGTTTGAATGCACAATAAAGATTTAAAAAAAAAAAAACTTCATAACTGATCGACAGCCAAAGAATCTGCAGGAAGCTCTGCTGTCTCATGTTTTACAGTTCTTACAGTATTTTACAAACATTCCTCCATGTTGTGTTGACATTTCAGGAATTGACACTCGCAT
Source organism: Ctenopharyngodon idella (assembly GCF_019924925.1). NCBI lineage: Eukaryota > Metazoa > Chordata > Actinopteri > Cypriniformes > Xenocyprididae > Ctenopharyngodon > Ctenopharyngodon idella. The sequence goes on from NC_067234.1 coordinate 20,489,377, forward strand.
GACTATATGATTAAGTTAGAGTTTGTGTAAGGGCCAGTTCATAAAGAACGTGTTTTTGCTTTGAAAAACACGAGACGTGGACAGTAGAATGGGGAAAAAAATGGAAGGTCTAGAAACACATTTTTAAAAGCTGATTTTAACTTGAGCGCTGCGTTTTTAGAACGCTGTGTCATGCGCTAGATGCTGCAAAAGACGCAAGACACGAGTGCAGCGGTCAAACGCGTCCATCTAGCGTGTATTTACATAGAAAAATAATGGAAAAGTAGCTCAGTAGAATAGAAAAATGTGTTCTGTGTGAACGGCCCCTAAGAAGAGAATTTCAGAACCATAGCTATGGGGAGGATAATGAATCTCGTCACTGACATACTAGTCTGCAATTAGTGCACAGAAGAAACACAAAACTCTCTTTAAATGTACACAGGGCACTGGCAACAACCTTCTGTCTCATAGTGTGTGCTAGGCATTACTCTGACAAACTAGACATCTTTATGTTTGGAGGCTTTGTTGTTGTTTACGGAATTAGTGCTAGACTGTTCATTCCACCCACAGAGAGTTCAATGTAATTTGACTTTAAGTGAGTTTAGCTACAGAGGCCTGTATATTTGCAGCTGAAAAGCAAATTCCTTGCAATAAACTTGGTGAGAGAGTAATAAGAATGGATTAAACTGCCCCATACCATAATCCTCTTCTTCCTTCCTCCAAACTTTGAATTCAGCCCAGCCTGAATATGTCTACGCCGACATAATTATCCTGAAACTGGCAACTGTACAGTATTGTGCGTCTAAACAACAAAGTATAAACCCGTGGTCTAGTGTGTGAATATCCAGAAAATCAGACAAGCCTTGGCTGCGGCCCCAGAACAAGCATCTGTCAAAACAAATGGCTCTCATTGGGAAATAAATAAATCAACAAACTTTGCAATGCATGGAAAATCAAATCCATAACAAAGAGTGTAGATATTTCAGCAGAAACAGACAGCCCGTGATGCCAGGACCGAGTTTATTTCCAAATTAATCTCTCAACTAATGTCTGCTGCCTTTCGTCATTTAGTTTACAGCCGAAAACTGGAATTAAGGACCACAGATAACAGTGCGGTCCTGTCAAACTGCAGAGCACTTCAATGAGCAGCTTCCTCTTAAATTACGACTGTTCCTGCTGTTGTCTGGGCCCTTTTCAAAGCTGTAAAGTTTCAGCTGTGGTAAAATCCACCAGGCATTGGATACCCTTAAAAAAAATCAGAGCAGATTCATGGCCAGTGTTGGTGAAAGTAATGCTTTACAATATTGCGTTACTCCCTAAAAAAGTAACAAATTGCACTAACTGCAAATTGCATATTTGTGTTATTTAACATATGTAATTATTGAAGGTTTGTGTAATATTCTGAGTTTGCTTTTCACTGTTTTCAGTCATTTTGAAGAATACTGAATCTGTTTTTGTGCTAGTGAGGTGAGTAAATGCTCACAGCCCACACAATGCCTCTGCACCTTACTCCCAATTTCTCACAACATGAGGGCAGGAGAGGTGTCACTAAATAAACGGGAAAACAAAATAACTTGCGTTACTTATTTGAAGTAACTCAGATATTTTGTTGTAAATTTAAAAGTAATGCGCTACTTTACTAGTTACTTGAAAAAAGTAAACTGATTACGTAACTCGCGTTACTTGTAATGCGTTACCCCCATTGCAATTCATGACTGAAACTGATTTGCCAATTTAAATTTTGACTTTTGAAAGGCTAGATTTTATTTTAGCAAAGAAGAAGAGGTTAAAAAAAACAACAACACAGTAGTCTTATACAGTAGTCAAGCTCCTGGTTTTAGTTTTGGTTACCACCGACTTCCATTGTATGGTCAGAAAAAAAAGGTAATACTTTATTTTACAGTCTCCCTGTTACACATCTTACATGTGCTTACTATAGTAATAACAGTAAATTATTATTTACTTATAATTACAAGCAACTAAACCAAAACCTAACCCTAATTATACTCTAAGTACATGTTGCTAATTAATATTACTCAGTACAGTAATTACACTGTAAAAACCCTAAAAACACTAAAAAGAACCCACCCCCCACACACCCCAACAACAACAACAACAACAACAACATCATTTAACATCCCACCTAACAGGAAATGCTGATTATGTGTGCAGTTGTATGTACTGTATATGAAAAAGAAAATATTTTAGGACTATTATTATCTCAATGTGAAATGGGTTCTGCATAAAAATGCCCACAACCACATGTGGTCTACTCCAGACCTATACAAGTTATTTATTTATTGGCTTTACATTCATAAGAACACATTTATGTGGGTAAGCACCTCTTTTAAATCAGGTGAAAATTTGCACAAGCACCTTTTGTACTTAACTTTCGAATAAGAACCATTCAAAACGGCTCATTTTGATGACCATCCATTCTACAGTAATGTGTATGCAGAGTATCAGAATGGAAAATTCTTCATTTCTAATACTGTCCTGAATGGATGTACTGTAATTAGGCCACAGGCTCCATTAGGATTCTTGTTTGGAGATTGAGCTGCTCAGCCCATCTGGCTAATGAGTTGATAAGGTCTCAACTCCTATTAAAATATGTACCTGAGGAGAGCAGAATAGCCTACATCAAATTCTATTATTGTCATACTTCATCTAATTACTTCGAATGTTCTGACCATTTCTTATGTAAGATTAGATGAAATAATACTGTAGTTTTTGGCAGCTAGAAAATAAGAAATTATCATCATTATTATTAGTGTTATTAATAAAAATAAATAAATAAATAAATAAATAAATCATACGCCCTTGTAGCAATTTGGTCTCTTAGTACATTAGCAAACAAATCAGTCTGAATAATAAACAATCATCATTTCAACCCTATTGTATAAAAAATTAGTTTGAATAATGTAAACAGCTATATAAAAGATGCATCTCCTATGTAATATAATTCATCTGTACATTAGTAGCGTTACGAATCTAAAAGAATACAATATATAGTTTATACATGAATAGTGTAAACTTTGACTCAGACAGTGTCTTCTAACTTGTCTTTCTGGTTTTGTACACATTTCTTTTTCCTGACAGCAATCTAAAGCTCAGTCTCTCTTGTGGTACAGCTGTCTGCATGCAAGGATTGAGAAGATTCTAGGGTGACGTCAAAGCCTAACAAAGACACAGCTACAGGCCCCAGTCTCCATCATCAATGCAGGTGGGTGTTTCTCCTGGTCAACTTTGATTATTAGAAAAATTCAGAATGGTCTACAGGGTATCAAAGGGTATAGAGCACACCCATCGCCTTTAAATGAAGAGGGAAATTCAGACTCCTTTAATGTATGGTCTAGAATTTATTTATTTATTTAGGCAGCACAATTTGCTATTAGATTTTTTATGTTATCTTAACTAAGTATTCAGCCAATGATGTTCTGGTTATCAGGAAGTGGTGCCATTTTTGTGTCCTTACTTGGTGGCAGGAGGAGGTGGTGGGAAACAGGGCTAGAACCCCAGAGAGAAGGAATACCCATGGGGTATTGGGGGACCAGGTGACCATGGAGAGGCCAGCGAAGGAAGAGGCGACTGCTCAGCCGGCAGTGAAGGAGGCCACGGCGGAACAGGTGAGGTGCAAAGCCCTGACAGATTTGGAGGGATGGAGACCTACGGAGGAGCCTTAGGGGGTGCAGTCTAGGGTGGCGCCAAGGAGATGGAAGACCAAGGCAGTCCACTAACTGGGGACAAAGGCAAAGCTGGAGGGCTGGAGAACCATAGTGACGGCACTGGACTGGAGGACCTCAATGGAGCCAAAGGTTCTGAAGACCGAAGTGGAGTTGGAGACTCAGAAGGCTAAGGCTGAGCTGGAGGGATGGAGGATCCCGGTGGAGTCGAAGGAGTGGACGGACCAGGCACAGCCACAGGCCCAGAAGTCTGTGGAGGAGCCAGGGAGATGACAGTCCAAGGAGGATTTAGAAGGACAAAGAACCCCGAAGATGCCAGAGTGATGACAGTCCACAGTGGAGCCAAAGGAGCGAGGAGCCATGGTGGAGTCGAAGGGACAAGGCAGAGTCGGAGGGTCAAGACTCTGGAGTTTCCATTCCGGAGAGCACAGGTTAAACTGGCTAGCCAGAAGACCAAGGGTGAGAAAGGGAACTGGGCAGAACCAGCATAGAAGGCAGAGCCAGGGAACTGGGCAGGACAAATGAATGAGGCAGAGCCAGGAAACAGGACAGAAACAGCAAAAGAGAAGAAGCCTGGGAACTGGATGGGACTAGTGGAGCTAGAAGACTGGATGCAACCAGCAGAGGATGATGGGTCAGGGAACTGGTTGAAACCAGAGAGCCTACAAGCTAGGTGGGACTAGTGAAGAACGAGAGATCTCAGGGGTGGGGGCATCGGTGGGAACCCACGCAGCATGTTCATTACAGTCAATAAGTGCCAGCTTTGGGACAGACAATACGGCAGGTGCTGGCTCTGCATCCGTGGAGGTTTGGTGCGCAGACAGTTGTGCTACCTCATTTACCTCATGAATTTTTTTCCTCCACACCCATGGTTAATGGAGACACTACTATTTGGAGGGCCAAATCTAAAAAGTGGGCCAGCGTCTCTTGAGGAAACTCATACAGGAGAGACTTCAGTAGTTCATTCAGTCTAGCAAAAAAGGGAATAGGGAATCATCTGAAAAATGTACCTGCTTCGCTAAACTGACGAACACGCTGATGTGGTCCTCAAATGAATGACATCTATAGAAACCAAGAAAACTAAACACAGGGAAAGAGAAACCAGGAACAACGGAACAAGATAAATTTCAACATAAGAGTCCTTGGGAACAGAGACATTACCACAATGTACACAAATCCTCATGGCTGGTTAAATTAAGCCATCAGGAGCTGACAGAGGTGGATTGACCTCCAGCAGTCAATCTTTGCTGAATCACAGGCTAATTGGCACTTTCATCGCAAATTGTTCTAAGAAAAACCCTAGAAAACAAAATGATGGATGGCTGAATCACCTGACAGGAGCCAAATGAAACAACAAAGACGTCATATTAGAGTTTATCACTGTTAAGGAGTTCTTTCACTGGAAAGATATTAGTCTCAGCTTCAGGGAGCATACGCACATCGCCCACATCCGTCCACTCACCGTCTGATGCATAATTCACACAAAACTGCAAAGTACTTTCTTAAAATGGTACAATACAATCAGATTGGTCAGATTTATGCAACATTCGTTAGTTAGGTGCACAGTCTTCACTGAAGCAAAATCCTGTTTACAAAAATGCTTTTGAGGAAGAACTAATAACTGGATTTGACAAAGTTTGCAAGGTTTGTGGCATATTTATGAAGATGATTATTTAAATTATTTATATTTTTATTATGTATATGTATTATATTTCTATAATAAAATACACATAATTATATTTATTATATTTAAATGTTTGCATATTTTTGCATTAACAAACTGATAACTGTAAATATACAAGTTCTCCTTGTCCTTAAAAATGTCATTGGGCAATACATAAAAAAAAAAAAGATATGTATCATGCAAAAGAAGAGCAAGAAAACTAGATTCTCCAGTGAATTAGATCTCCGCTGTTAGCTGCTGAGGTCAGCTGTTCCTTTGGTCCATACGTGTGTGAGAGAAACATTATAAAAGCAGCTCACTAGAGGAGATTAAATATGGTGTGAAGTGGTTGAATTTATTGAGATGGATCTGTGTGAACTCCTCATTAAGTGCCCAGTGGGACCTAACTTTCAGTCTCTCAGATTAAATATTACCCATGACTCCAGGGTTAATCAGAACTAAAGCCCCACTCTAGATAAAAATCACAGTTTGCACGGAGCTACAGTGTTCCCATCCAAAATTTCAACAGCAGCTATTTCAGGAATGTTTTAGATTAATGCCAGTAGAGCAGGAATTGCCAGAATATATACACCAGATATGGCAACACAGTATATATTGGGGGATTTTTGTCATGTTAATGTACAGTGGGTACGGAAAGTATTCAGACCCCCTTAAATTTTTCACTCTTTGTTATATTGCAGCCATTCGCTAAAATCATTTAAGTTCATTTTTTTTTCCTCATTAATGTACACACAGCACCCCATATTGACAGAAAAACACAAAATTGTTGACATTTTTGCAGATTTATTAAAAAAGAAAAACTGAAATATCACATGGTCCTAAGTATTCAGACCCTTTGCTGTGACACTCATATATTTAACTCAGGTGCTGTCCATTTCTTCTGATCATCCTTGAGATGGTTCTACACCTTCATTTGAGTCCAGCTGTGTTTGATTATACTAATTGGACTTGATTAGGAAAGCCACACACCTGTCTGTATAAGACCTTACAGCTCACAGTGCATGTCAGAGCAAATGAGAATCATGAGGTCAAAGGAACTGCCTGAAGAGCTCAGAGACAGAATTGTGGCAAGGCACAGATCTGGCCAAAGTTACAAAAAAATTTCTGCTGCACTTAAGGTTCCTAAGAGCCCAGTGGCCTCCATAATCCTTAAAAGGAAAACGTTTGGGACGACCAGAACCCTTCCTAGAGCTGGCCGTCCGGCCAAACTGAGCTATCGGGGGAGAAGAGCCTTGGTGAGAGAGGTAAAGAAGAACCCAAAGATCACTGTGGCTGAGCTCCAGAGATGCAGTCGGGAGATGGGAGAAAGTTGTAGAAAGTCAACCATCACTGCAGCCCTCCACCAGTCGGGGCTTTATGGCAGAGTGCAAGACACATTTTCATGTGTCTCTCCTCATTGCAAGACACATGAAAAAACACCTGAAGGACTCCAAGATGGTGAGAAATAAGATTCTCTGGTCTGATGAGACCAAGATAGAAATTTTTTGCCTTAATTCTAAGCGGTATGTGTGGAGAAAATCAGGCACTGCTCATCACCTGTCCAATACAGTCCCAACAGTGAAGCATGGTGGTGGCAGCATCATGCTGTGGGGGTGTTTTTCAGCTGCAGGGACAGGACGACTGGTTGCAATCGAATGCGGCCAAGTACAGGGATATACTGGACGAAAACCTTCTCCAGAGTGCTCAGGACCTCAGACTGGGCCGAAGGTTTACCTTCCAACAAGACAATGACCCTAAGCACACAGCTAAAATAATGAAGGAGTGGCTTCACAACAACTCCGTGACTGTTCTTGAATGGCCCAGCCAGAGCCCTGACTTAAACCCAATTGAGCATCTCTGGAGAGACCTAAAAATGGCTGTCAACCAACGTTTACCATCCAATCCGACAGAACTGGAGAGGATCTGCAAGGAGGAATGGCAGAGGATCCCCAAATCCAGGTGTGAATAACTTGTTGCATCTTTCCCAAAAAGACTCATGGCTGTATTAGATCAAAAGGGTGCTTCTACTAAATACTGAGCAAAGGGTCTGAATACTTAGGACCATGTGATATTTCAGTTTTTCTTTTTCAATAAATCTGCAAAAATGTCAACAATTCTGTGTTTTTCTGTCAATATGGGGTGCTGTGTGTACATTAATGAGGAAAAAAATGAACTTAAATGATTTTAGCGAATGGCTGCAATATAACAAAGAGTGAAAAATTTAAGGGGGTCTGAGTACTTTCCGTACCCACTGTATATACACTGCATCTAGCATGTTTTCAAAAATACTTCCTCATCCTAAACTCATCCCACAGTTTGTTAAAACTAAGGTAAAATACTTTTACAGTAATGCAGTTACAATGGAAGCCTAGTAGGCAAATATGCTGCACCACAAATAAACATTTAATTATCACAGTTTCAAAAGTATTACAGTATTACAGCGTTTATAATGGTCAATGTCATAAAATCTTTGAAAGATTCAGAGATTTGCTTTACACATTTAGTAGAAAGTAGATTACATATCCACTATATTCTTCTCTGTTTTCTGAGTTATACCATACATACATTTAAATAGAATTTATACACTACCGTTCAAGACAGGATAAGGATTTCGAAAGACGTCTCTATGTTCACCAAGACTGCATTTTTTTATCTAAAATACAGTAAAAACAGTAATATTGTGAAATATTATTAAATTAACTTATCTATTTCAATTTGAAGTGCATTTTCAGCATCATTACTCCAGTCTTCAGTGTCACATGATCCTTCAGAAATCATTCTAACATGCTAATTTTTAAGAAACGTTTCTTATTATTATCAGTGTTAATGCTTCTTCATATTTTTATGGAAACCATGATACATTTTTTTGTTCAGGATTCTTCAGATGAATAGAAAGTTCAAAAAGAACAGCATTTATTTGAAATAGAAATATTGTCTAACATGTCTCTACTGTCTTTTGACATCAATTTAATGTATCCTCGCAAAATAAACATTAGTTTCTAAAAAAAAAAAAAAAAATCGTATTAACCCCAAACTTTTGAATGATAGTGTACATCTTATATTACTTTATTAATGTAAAACAACTTACCATGGTAACAAGTGAATTATTTGATAGCTGCTAAGCTGCCTTTATTTTAATGAAGGGTCTTACAATCACTTACAATCTATTGTCAATGACCAAGAAATGAATATGAAGGTGAAGTGACATAATTATCAGATAAAATGCCGTTTACATTTTCTTTACTGAATAATTCGCAAAAATATGAGCTTCACATTTCCATCCATTTCCATTCCATAGGTATATATTTTTTATAAACTGAAGGAAAAATGGAATTTATTTTCTGTGGTGCAAATAAAGCCAAAGCTACTATACATTATATTTAAACTGAAAACATTCTTTAATTAAAAAACAATATATGAATCACTCTGAATATTACTGTTTACACATATTGGTTTTACACAATTTGAGGGTGTTACACAGCTAGCGTCACTGAAAAAAGCCTTTCACTACCTCTTAAACAACACATTTAACCTAATCAAACCTGACAACCCGAGTGTGCTTCCTCCTCGAGTGTAAGCACACCTCACACAGTGGAAAGGAAACAAACTCATCGGCTGCCACCAGCAAACAACCTCCAATTACGAGCATCGAAAACAGGTCTCATTCCCTGTCAGGAGTGTCACCATTAAGTAATGCGTCCTCCAGCTAAATCCGTGCTAAAGTGGCTCGGAGAGGAGATTTCACAGCTACCTGCAGAGTGATCCACAAATGAGGAGGGGAGCAGGAATCGGGCTTTGTCATTACCTGAGACTGTAAATGAGAAAGGCTCATCAGCCACGCAGCCTGGCACGGAAGCATCTCCCGAGCTCGGCTACAGCCCTGCCCGGCTCTGTCTCTAATGATAAACACCATTAGGCATTGTGCGCAACACTAATGCGCCTATCTGGGGAGTGCAGGCTGCCACCAGGATAAAGCAGCCCGCCTCTCTAATCACTGGGTTTGTTCCTCCTCAGTGGCACGGCACAAATGGAGGTGAAGGAGGGAGGTGGGCTGTCTACAGGGCAGCCAGGTGGGACCCGGTGACCATGGCAGGGGCTATTCTAGGATTTTAGTCCTACCTGCCCAGCTGAACCAAAATACGTTAGACCAGCCTAGATGAGTTTTGGGCACTTTGCAGCTGGTAAGGCTGGGAGACCAACTTGCCAACCAGCTAAGCCAGCTGAACAGTAGTTGGCTGGATAACCACCTTAAATCCGCACATGTTGCCATTTTTCGTGTCTGAACCTATTAAATGAATAGGCTCTATTTAGGCTCTATTTGGCCCTGTGAATCACCCGTTGTTTAAGCCAGGGTTGCCAGGTAGGCAGTTTTTCCCTACGCCAAACATTATTTGTAGCGTGCTCCCCATCCAATAATCGCAAAGAGCTTTCAAATTCTGTCCATTTTTTTCACAAAATTCAAACAATAAATGACATTTTGATGCTCTTAAATGTGACGTGACAGACCGCTGTAGCGCCTCAGTTCAAGCAGCAGTACAGAGCACGAGTCTTTTCTTCCACTTTAATTCAGGTTACAGAATGAAAAAGCATGCATGAACATCAGAAGGTATGTTAAAAGATACAGACGTCAACAAAACAGCTTGTGAACAATGTGTCACTTAATGATGCATTTACCTCAGTTATCCAATGTTCACAGTTTGTTAGTTAGCTATAAAAAACACTATAGAGGAGCTTATTTACTGTTAATTGTATATGCATGTTTGAATAAATTTGTCATGAATTTACCTGTTTGGAATGCACTTGGTAAAGGGAGCAATAAAAGACCAAGTAATTTCCTCATTATCTTCACCTGGAATGTTACCATGGCAACGCAATGCAGCATCCATCACCCCATTAGCTATTCTTACAACCGGAATTTCTTAATATTGCTGTTCATACAGTATAATTGTTGCAAATATATGAAGTTTTTAAAATTTGCATATATGTGTGTGTAAATGTGTATCCCCAGTCTCTACTCTCAACTTTAAAACTAGCTGTCTCTTCTTTGGATCCTGCATGTAGTCACATTTACCTATTGTATCTATTAAACATTTCTTACCTATGAAACATTTCTTTCATGACAACTCTCGGAGTGTTTGGCATGGTAATGGATTTGACAATGTTGATAGGTTTGGTTTTGATGGAATAGATCTGCTGCTCTACAATATAGCATAAATTAACCATAGCAGATCTATACAGGTGGAGCTGGGGGAGGTGGAGGGTTTCTGAAAGTGCTCTGCAGCTGTTACAGCAAATGCTGACCAGTGTTTGAAAGTTGAGCAGCGAGCTCATTGGCTGCTGATACACATTTTTGTGCAGGCGGCACAGGGCGCCTGCACAAAAAAAAAAAAAAAAGAATGTGCGATTGGGATTTTACCGCTCATTTGCACATCACGTCAATGATATGTTACCATGTGGGTCAGTTAACCTGGACGGGACTTGGGGTGCGCGACTGGAGAAGTACTCTCACTTAGTCAGAAGTAAGGAGGAGTGGGGGTTGGTTTACATCACCCCAGAGCTTCCACTGTGGAGAACTGAGGTGACGTCAGTAGGGGGAGCGGGAGTAGTTCTAAATCAACAAAAATTGAAATTATGCATAAGAAAAAAGGTCAAAATGTTTTGAAAAAATCCAAATTTCTCAATTTCATTCATGGTGATAATATGAAAAATATGCCATGGTTTAGTGGAAGATTGCTGCCATCTACTGGAAAACAAACACTTTTAAAATAACATGAATTTTCAACTACAGCCACTAGATGGCAGCAGAGGATTACTCAATGAAAGGGTGATTCGCCCAGGGCGCCATATGAGTTAGAACCGTCACTGATCACATGTACCCTTCGCTAAGTGACTTGTGGAAGGACCCTTTGTGAAGGGATTCAGTTGTTCATTTTCTTTCGGAACACCGCTACAAATGAAAGTGCCTACAAATGAAAGTGCCTTTCAAGAGCACAATTTATGATTGATCAGTTCTATATACAATTTGGGCAGAATCATATCACTGGAAGAGGACATGGCTTTCAAATTACCAATATTGTTAATCATAAAAGAGTGTCATATAGGTTCAAACTCAGTGAACACAGAGGATGAATCAGACTCCAAAGGAAAAACAGAGGATCTGATACAGTCAGCCTTAGTGAAAAAAAAAAAAAAAAAAAAAAAAAAAAAAACTTTCACCAATTTCTATAGATGGTAAGACAAACTGAGCCCATTGGTTTTAAAATAGAATGGTGTTAAATAGCATATGAGGATTGTGTAGCACATCTCTGCTCTACACGTCTGTCTCAACGGCTTATTATTGTCATTCAGGGCTGAGCTCTAATTTTTACGGCTTCTTTTTTTGAAAGGTGCAAAAATATCAGTGCAAACTGAATCAAAGAAAGCAAGCAATTCTTTATGAACAGGTCCACCACTGACTAGCAGGAAGTATAATACTTAATGTAATGTGCTTTAATTTTTTTAACGGCCGCTACAGGGGGATTCAGAATTAAATAACATCAGATAGCTTACTGAGAGAGAGAGAGAGAGAGATAGATAGAGAGATAGAGAGAGAGAGAGAGAGAGAGAGAGAGAGAGAGATCGCATAATCACAGATTTTTAAGGGTGCTGACAGCTCATCGCAGATTTTTAGGGAGGCTTAGATGAAAGATGGGGGCTAGCAGTGCGTATGAAGAGAGACGAGACTGGGAAAGAAAATGAAAATATAATATATTCTTTTTGAAAAGAACAGTAGTCATATTTTGTCTCCTTTCAAGTACAAACACTACAGGACTTGAAGACACTGAAAGGTAATTTAAGTTTCTGAAATGTGCTTTGAAAAGCAAGAATTACTATCAAATTAAGTAGTCCAGGATAAACTACTCAAATGTGAATGTATTTCCTCTTTCTGATCAGCTGCTCATCATTTTAATGGACAAGACATAATGAAACAATTTTAAATTAAGGCAACAGAAGATGGCCCATTATGCTTTGAAATTCCAAACCAAATAAATACTGGTCTGTCTTGCCTCCATTTGTGACCTTTAATTTAATGCGCCACAGCAAAGGACATTGCAGATCTTTTTGCATTTTATTCACTTTAATTGAGAGGACCAAACTCAAGCCATAACCCCACCTCTGCCAAAATAAATAAATAAATAAATAAAATAAAGCAAAGCAATTATCTACAAAAGCAAAAGCCAAACCCATTTTGTTCAAAAACTTGTTTTCACTGAAAAAGCCATGGCCAGCTGCGTGTTGTGTGAGGAACAGCCATTGGTGATGCTAAACACGAAACCAGATTCAGTACTGGCACTCAGATGTTTTACCATCCATCAGAGCAATCACAACCAATCAGATTCAACACCACTCAAAGCTACAAAGCCAGTGGAGCGTATCCAGACATGAGCGCTGAAATCATGATGGCTGAAACGAAAGCCAATCTCTGAGAAGAGTGCTTAATAGATTTACCGCTTAACAAGTGAGAAAATTCAGCAACAACTGGAAGAACTTATGGTTTCTGTTTGTATTGGGCTCACAGAACTTGTCAAAAACATGTCCAAGTCATATTTTATCTCAGAAATCAGTACAATTTTTAATTAGTACAATATCCATCCAGCACGAAATCAGTCAACATATAACCTTTAGGTAAGAAATTTATACGCGTTGGTGAAGAGCGGAAGGAAAATGAAGACGAAAAGGATTCAAAACTGTTTCACGATGCAGAGAAATGGAGACGATTCACTGCTTAAAAGCATGACAGACAGATAGATAGATAGAAAGATAGGGCCTATGGGGCTAGGAATTAGCTAATTACTTGCCAGTAGGTGGCGACAAATCAATCAACCGATTTCGATTGTTTTTGTTTTTTGTTATTCCTGGATTATTCCTACACGGAGCCCCGCATATGACACGCAGGAAACAAATAGTAGGCTAAATTGTGCACACGATTTACTAATTCGTGTGCACGATTTACTATTTTTTGTAATGAAATAGTAAATCGTGTGTACGATTTAGTATATCGAGGGAAAAAAATGTTCTTGCATGTCATGTGCGGGGCTCCTGTATCCCTAAAAGGGAGGTTTTGACAGATTTAGCTCACTTTTGGAGACAATTTTGTTAAGTAACAAATCGACAAAAAAAAAAAAAAATTGTATATATATTGCAGTGGGGTTCCATATTGCTTATTATTTTTTCACTGAGCTAATGATATTTTGGATCCTTTGGAAACTATTTATAAATCTATGAAGCTGTTTTCCTCGTGGGAACTGTTGGCCGCCACAATGCAAGCTTTTCATGTTTTACTATCTTTTTGGGGATACTCGGTCCTGACCCCGCACCTACATATAAATACGCACATTTGAGTACCAACACTTTTTTTTTTCTGCTCTTTCACTCACCATCTCCCTCCTTCTCACTCATTTTTTGGGCCGTCGTCTTCTCACCCAAACACGGCAGATAAACACAACCTTCATTTGTATGCAAGCACATAAGACACACATTTTATCTCTTTTGCTGACACAGTCACACACATACAAAGGCACGCAATAACCGTCTCCGTACTCCCTCTCGTTCCACACACACCTGCACCCTACAGATCAGGAGTGTGTGTGGTTGTAGTCGGGGAGGGATTAATCAAGCCAAGCAGCGTGAGCGGAGCTAAGAGACTGCCATCTCACTCTGTCTCTCCTTATCTGTCTGTCTGCCTGCCTTCCCTGCCTATCCATCGCTTGCCAAGTCGCTTCCCTGCCCTGTTCCCTGCCTCATTGTTTGCCTGCTTCCCTCCGAGTCTCCCGCCGGTTACCGTAGCTCCACTGGCCCGCTTTGCGGGGAGCCAGATAATCAGAATCTAGTCTTCTGTGAAGGAGACATTTGTCTTGCCTCCATCACAAGCTCATGTTCGCCCACTGAAACATCGCTGGCATTTAGAGCATGCCAATCAATGAATGTATGAGTGAGGAGATGCATTGTGCATGGGAAATGTGTAAGGCTAAATCCATCTATTAAAGGAGCCTTGAGTGTAGGCATGGCTGCTACACATCCCGGGGTTTATAAAAACGACGAGTAGGCCTAATGGGCTTTTTGAGGTGAAGGGGACTGGCTTTCCTTGTAAAGGTTGTATTTCAGCAAACAGCTCAAGCATTCATTGTCAGAAAGTCAAGTCAAAGCTAACTTTCAAGACTGAAAACATAAATGCTATTAACTGAAAATGTCAGATTATTTTGTGCAGATGTTTAGAACCAAGAATAAACCCTGAAAGCACAAAAGCACTGCATTCTATTTTAAGCATCAGATCTGCAGGGTGCAAAATGAACCGTTAAATTTTTCCGTGAGATCAAGTTGGATATCGAACGTAATGTCGAACATCAGCATTATTTATTTTAAAACAATTTTCAATGTTTTAAAACAACATATGAATACATACCAGCTCAAAAGACAGTGGGCCTCATTCATGAAACATGAGCAGAACGAATTTTTGTGTAATTCATTAAAGCCATTCTGATGTAAAATTTTCGGATTCATGAAAATGTTCGTATTTTCAAAATGTTAGTTGGTACGAAATAAATTTAGTCTGCGCAGTAGTGAACGTGAAGTGGAGCCGCAGTATCAAGACCCCACCCACACTCCCACAGAATCAATCGCAAGCTCATTATGTCGGTGTGAAATAAACAGTTATGGAAATGTATCGAAATTAAAGTTAAAGCTCCAATCTCCTCCCAAAGATCCCGAAAAAAGTCCATTGGTGCCTCAAGTGACTACTTCGCTCAGAGAAGCTGTCAATCACAGCTGTCAATCATGATGTCACACACCCGTTTTTATAGCATCAAATAACTAACTAAAACCAAACTTATTTAAAAAATGAACACTTGAACTAACACCAGCATGATACAAACTACTTAAAATGACAAACCATCTTAGGAAAAAAATTATTTGAAGTGTAATTTGATTGTTTAGTTTGTCTCACATCCCATTAAATCATAGAGAGGGTGGGGTTTATGACCTATACTGGGATCAGCCACCTGGGGGTGATCTAAACATTTTGGCTTCACTTTTCAGGACTTGTGCGCACACTTGGGTAAAACGCAGCGATTGTCGCTGTCACTTTTTACCCAGTCCAGAAGTTGTGATGCTGACGCAGGAGCCGGCCAATACTGAGCTGCAGTTCGGACGTAAACACTGAAGCTCTGCAATGAAAATAGCGTAGCAGTATGACAGGAGACAGACGAATTTGTTGAATAAAGTCGTCATTTTTGCGCACAAAAGTATTCTCGTCGCTTCATAATATTAAGGTTGAACCATTGTAGTCACGTCGCCGGTTTTAACGATGTCTTTAATACCTTTCTGGACCTCAAAAGGTGCAATGTCATTGCTGCCTATGTGTGGATCAGATACCCTCGGGATTTCATCAAAAAATCTTAATTTGTGTTCCAAAGACAAACAAATGTCTTACGGGTTTGGGACGACATGAGGGTGAGTACTTAATGACAGAAATTTCATTTTTGGGTGAACTAACCCTTTAAAGGTGGTAGGTAATTTTCGGAGAGGCTAGCAATAGCGAGCTAGCTTATTCCCACCCTCCCTTCAGAGCGCTCTGCCTTCTCCAAAACACATGAACGCGTACAGCAGGGAGCAAACAAAAGCGTCACGAAAGACGGCGTTATACTACCTCATGTCTCAAAGCACATAACAATAATAATGAACATAAACAACTTGAAGAGCACTGACCTGTATCACCTGACTGCTGCAGATAACGTCACAGGTTTCCATCTCTTCCAAATTACAGTAGTTATGCCGCATAAGCTCGTTTTTTTGGTTCAGGGGGAGCTGTAAAAGGTGGCTGCTGGTTGCGGCACTTGGCTAGCGTTACATTATACGACCACGCTCTTATTCACGCAAATGTTTTTAAACCATTCAAGCGCCACAAGACAAACGAGAACGCGATGTCTGTGTAACAGAAAGATGCGCGCCAGTATCGAATCGTCTTTCGCGCTTGAACAAACAATAACAAACAGAATTATGGCAAAATGCCCATTTTGTCGGGTATCCTCATAAAAGCAGTCTTAAATGAGATTAATAACGTCTTAAATGAACTTAAAGAGTTGTGAGAAAATGAGATGCGCGTCAGATCCGCGTCATGTTCGGCAGCGGCAGCTCTTAAAGTCACAGTAGCCTAATAAACCAGTTGTTGTGATGTCTGTTGTTAATCACTTTGCTTTAAGGATTAATCTATATTTAATTTATGCAGTGAAGACTGTATTTGTTTTTGATAACTTTATTCAATTTCTGAAGGCCTATATTTCCTAACTGTTAGACAGGCCACAAGTAGCTTAAATATGACATTTATTATAATGGGTTTATGTGAAGATTGTTTTAAGTTCACTTAAATTAAAAGTTGTTAATTTTTCTAAAGCCTAATAAATGTTGAATTTGATAGCTTTTAGTTATACTGTAATGTTGAATGTCTATAATTAATGTTTAATAGAGATATCAGTAGTATTAGTATCAGCGATACTGGCCTTCATTCATAAAAAGATGCCATTACACAAATATTTAAAATATACTGTCTTTAAGTTGTTTCTACATTAATTTGGAGAGTAACTGTGAAATTATTACAATATAAAAATATGAAAAACTCCAATGTTTTTAATCATGATTAATTACAGAAAAAATGTGCCATTAATTAGGTATTTTATTTTAATCGATTGACTGCAGTAATATAAGTGCATTTAAACCACTTAACTTAGTGATTGCTATCAGGATGTAAAGACACTTTCAACCAGCATAACAAAAAAAAAAATGTTTTTGAACCTGCCTTTAATTGGGGCTAATCAGTTTGCCTTCCTTCTGCCTATGTGCTAAAAATATTATCATTTAAGGTGGCCTGTTTTTTCCATTACAGACTAAAGAGTCTAACATTAACACCATAAAACATAATTGGCTGCACTTATGAGTATACTGTAATAGGTTGGTATTGTTGAAATGAGCAGCTAAATACAGTAATGTACTTATAAGCTAAACAAGTTACACTCTCCTCCACATCTTTTTTTATATCACAGTGGTTACTACAGATTTTCTTTTACCATTACAACTACTGTCAGCAGTTTTAAATAAACTTCATGTCATCTTGAAATACAGTATGCAGTTTAGCAATCCAGTGTGATAAAACAGCAGATGGAATGGCAGACAATTTGTACTCATCCATGTCAAACACCACAACAAAAATAAAAAAAAGCAAGAATTGAACGCATTGCTAATAGAGCTTTGATCTGAAAACATCACTGACAGAGACTTTTAGCACTTCCATTGGCAAGTCAAAGTGGATAAACAGTTGAGCTGTAAAATCATGGGCATGTCTCCAGATTTCTTTCCATCTCTAATATGAGTTAATAAAAGCGACAGTCAGCATGAAATCAAACTTGATTCTATTTACTAGGCCTATTTTAATACATGTTCCTGGTGTTGTGCACAATGCATGTCAAGGGAAGTTTTAGGATTTCATGTCCCTACTTGAGCTTGAGCAGATAATCTTTCATAATACTGACATCATGAATTACTCTTACATTATAAACCCCTCCCATCCAGTCACATGGCTTCTGGTATATATAATGCCCACTTTTCATGATCCAATCTGTTCCTGGTGTATAAAATCTTTTAACGTTTTTGTTGAATATCTCAAGTATCTTGCTGTGATGTAACCTACATACACTGTATCTTGTTTTGGCACCTGTTAACAGATTACAGAGAAGGCGTGGAGAGAAGACGCAGATAAGCACGGAAAACGATTATTCCAGCACTCCTGAAATGATTTTTCACAAAACGCAGCTTTTTATTGATCTAAATCAAGCATCACCTCTTTATTCATGAACATACTGATGCATGTTCTGATGTATTCACTGAACATGTGATGACAGCTCAGATTCTGAGTGTGCTTCGAAAGCTCACAACCACTAACCAGCTAGGTATCATTATTTTATATTACATTATATTATTAGTTCATTCATGAATACCAAATATGTTGTTATTCCAGCACTCCTGAAATGATTTCTCACAGAAACATTTATTTATTTATTTATTTTTAATTGATTTAAATCAAGCATCACCTCTTTATTTTATGCACATATTGATGCTTACTAACATGTGATGACAGCATGAGACGATGCATCGAAGGCTAACAACTGCTAACTAACAACAGATATCAAGAAGAAAGTGGCTGGTACACATGACAGGTTGTATTTACTGGACCATTATTGAAAATCTCTTTGAGAGCGATTCATAATGTCAGGTTGACAGCTGTCAATTCATGTCATGACAACATCTGGCATAATCTATAACGTTTCAGTAGTGATTTTAGGTGGTGAAGTCCCCTAGTGGCAGCACAAGCCTGCCAATGACTCTCATGGCATGTTAGCGAGACTATTTCTCAAGGCTAGACCTCTAAGTCCTTCTTAAATTGAGCCTGCACTTTGCTATAATTTGTTAAACGAAAATACAAAAGAGAAAACAGAAAGTCGCCAGTAAACAAATATGCATCGCTGCTTGTGGTGATGGTGTAGCAGTTTGTACCTGACACCCGTTAATTTGTGCGATCCAAAGGAAGCTGGAAGGACCAGGCTGGCGGAGAGCAAACATGAAGGACACGGACTGTGTCATAGACCTATTTTGTGTTTTCAAACAGCGATGATGTTTTTTGCGTGGACGGAGCCTACCTGGTGGCAGAAAATCACAGTTCTGCAGTAGCAGTCTGTGGAAGCCACGGAATAAAGGAATAAAAAAGTTAATTTTGAGTTTATATCTCACAATTCTGACTTTTTCCTCACAAATCTGAGTTTATGTCTCACGATTCTGACTTTTTTCTCGCAAATCTGAGTTTATATCTCACGATTCTGACTTTTTTCTCGCAAATCTGAGTTTATATCTCACGATTCTGACTTTTTCCTCGCAAATCTGAGTTTATATCTCACGATTCTGACTTTTTTCTCGCAAATCTGAGTTTATGTCTCACGATTCTGACTTTTTTCTCGCAAATCTGAGTTTATATCTCACGATTCTGACTTTTTTCTCACAAATCTGAGTTTATATCTCACGATTCTGACTTTTTTCTCGCAAATCTGAGTTTATATCTCACGATTCTGACTTTTTTCTCACAAATCTGAGTTTATATCTCACGATTCTGACTTTTTTCTCGCAAATCTGAGTTTATATCTCACGATTCTGACTTTTTTTCTCACATATCTCACAATTCTTAGAAGGAAAAACTGAATTGTGAGATATACTCAATCTTTTTTCCTCTGAATTGTGATATAAACTCCCAATTGCGAGTTATAAAGTCCGAGCTGGGAGACATGAACGCAAATGTGAGAAAAAAAAAGTCAGAATTGTGAGATAAAAATGTTTAAAAGTTATCTATGTAAAATGTTACAGGTTTAAATATTATTTCATGCTGTAACTGCTATGTATGTATGTCCCCTATGAACTGCATATGTGAATATTATGTAGACTTACTGTTTACATCAAATTCATGCTTTAATAGTAGACTAATCATTGTTTCATCAGTCCAGTCTGTGACTTGAAACATAAATGTCTGTGTTTAGCTTCAATGGGCGTCTTTAACTTTTAATAGCATATTGGCCAAACAGATTTGGTGTTTGCCCTCGAGAAGTTTCTGTTTACAACGTGTTTTGCAGTGTTGAGCAATGTAGCCAATCACAAACATATCAGTTGATTTCTTGAACACAATGGCCAGAGTAGTCAAAAGTACTGACTTCGGTACCTATCAGTACTGAAATTTTAAAAATGTGATGCTTTGAGTGCTGTTGAGCGGATTCGTAAACACCTCTGATTGGCCATTGTGTTAACACACTCATTGGATATGTCTGTGATTGGCTTTAATGATATCCATCTAATGACTTAAATCAATAACCATAATGATGATGTATTGACTCATTATTTAAATGTTTTTTTTTTTTTGTTCAAAATTAATGACAGAGTGTATAAGTATAAAAATAATCTATACCATAAAATAGCCCATTTTTAATTAGACTGAGCTATTTTATCGATCCTATAATCAACATTTCCCTCGACTCCAATGACAAGTGTGTCGCAATGCATTCTGGGATTTCTGTATGAATGGTATAAGCGATGCTGCTTCAGGTATTGGCGAAAGCTTGAAAATCAGCATAATTCTTCACAACTTTCAGGGGTGGGACTTAAGTGGACCTAATGATTGGAGAACTCCTTCATACATCACCAGAGAGAAGTCTCTCATTTTCACTGGAAGATCCAGTTTATTTAATTAAAATTACAAGGTCAAAAACAATTCCATTGCCGAAACGAAACCATGCCTGAGACTCTAAAAGTTCAACACACACACTCACACGTACATGTATTCTGTAATAGCGATCTAACACTGCGCTGACATTAGGCCAGGGCTTGTGTCCACTAACCCCAAGATGACTGCTGGAGCTAATGTGTGGAGCTGAAAGGATATAGCCTACACATTATCTAGAGTTGCTAAGCTGCACTAGCAGAGAGCGGATCTAATTGGACCACAGGTTTCCATGGAGAGCAATTTGTTCCTTTTCTCAGCAGCGACCTTCACTGAAATATAATGTGAACTGTGGCTTCACCCCAGAAAGTATTCAATAATTTGTCCGTGTGTTTCAAAGTATGAAGAAGAGATGAAGAAATGAAGGAAAACTTATTCACTAACTGGTCAGGCCATATTAGACACTTTTCATGGTCTTTTTGGCCTTTAGAATATAATGCAGTTCTGTGAATATTAAAACATTTGTTGCAGTAAATGGCATAAGGGGCAAGAACTCATTATATTCCCTGCTGGCTTCAAGAAAAAGACTCAAAAAGAGCTCAATTATACACACAATGTAATAATTAAACATATTTCTTCTGCATTATTAAGGAGCAGGGAATGTAAAGACCTTAATTCATAGCCACAAGTCTCATGGTGGGTCTATGGAGACCAGGGGGTCAAGGTTTGCTTGTTAGCTTTGCAAATTAGCCCCTGCTGATAGATACACCATTGTAGGGACAAAAAGAGTGTTTCTCAGTTAATAGCCATTCGAAAGTAACTGCATGCTGACAAATGTATATTTTGAAAAATTCATATACTGTATATATATGTATTTATATATGTATATAAAGCCTTGAAACCAGCACCACCTTCACAAGATTCATAACAGTCTGCGTGCCCCTGAGTGACATCATTAATAGTCCAGAGACCATGGCCACATGCTGGATTTCATTACGTCCCCTCTAAGAGACAGGACGTGTTACAGAGCCCCGAGTGCTTTATTAAAACCCTGTGACCTTCACATCATATTCACATCCTCCATAAAAACAACCCATAAAGACACTAGTTCCCCGCTGACATGGGCCCATGAAGGGCAGTGTCTGAAGTGGCTCCTCTTGGGCCGGTGTGTTATGCTTGAGATTTTTGCACCTGTGTCTCCCTAATTAAATCTAAACTTGACCATAGGGAGCACTTTTCTAGTGGATAAGTCAGAATTGTGAATTGTTTTACTTTATATTAAAAGGTTAGTTCACCCAAAAATGAAAGTTCTGTCATTAATTACTCACCCTCATGTTGTTCCACACCAGTAAGAACTTCGTTCATCTTCAGAACACAAATTAAGATATTTTTGATAAAATCTGATTGCTCAGTGAGGCCTCCATTGACAGCAAGATAATTAACACTTGCCCAGAAAGCTACTAAAAACATATTTAAAACAGTTGAAAACAATTTCAAAACACTGCTTCATGAAGCTTTGAAGCTTTACGAATCTTTTGTTTCGAATCTGTGGTTCGGAGCATGTATCAAACTGCCAAAGTTACGCCCCCCAGTGGTGAACCATTGAAATTTCTAAACACTTATGACGTAACGAAGCCTCATTTACTGAAATCTTGTGACTTTGGCAGTGTGATACACGCTCCGAACCACTGATTCGAAACAAAAGATTCGTAAAGCGTCAAAGCTTCATGAAGTGGTGTTTTGAGATTGCCCATCACTAGATATTGTTGAATAAAGTCGTTATTTATTTTTTGGGGCACACAAAAAGTATTCAAAAAGTATTCTCTCCCAAAAGAGGCTCCTTTTGCGCTATAATTGGATATGATCAGTTATGATTGGTTTGTGCGATAAATCCACCGTGTTGTCGAATTGACCTGAATGAAGAAAATGATGCCGTTAATGGGAAAACTAATTAAAAATCTATCTATCTATCTGTTTATCTATCTATCTATCTATTTATCTATCTATCTATCTTGACAGCAGACTACAGCAGGCTACATATGCATATGCAACACATAGTCAGAGCTCTGCTGTGTGGGTTGTGATGGGACAGCATTGGTCCCGGGCTGATTGTTCGTTTCAGTCCATTCCTGTGTTCATCTGAAGCTCTGTGCGTTGTGCTGAACCTCTCCAATTGTGGGACATGGTGCCTACGGTAATCAATGGTGATGAATGAGAGGGAAGGCTTTCTTTATTCTGCTCCTCACTGAATAGAAAGTTTCCATTATCTCTCACAATGTATTCACTCTATCAAAGTGACAGGGTTCAGGGCAGCCACACTCCACTGTCCTCCCCCGTACCCTACCTTTCCACATCAGCAGGCTCCAGAACAAGGCGAGGGGGACAAAGGGGAACTTCTAATGTGTCGGCACGTATTTGAGCCATGTGGTGTGCACCATCCCAAACTGATGCTGCTGAATGGAGAAGTTTAATTTGTCCTAAGAGGTCAGTTTAAAAGCCAAACTATTCATTTCCCGGCACGGTGGTTATTGGATCTTTGTAATTATTAGTACCGTAGCCCGACTGCCTCATCAATTCTCTGACCATTTAGAAATAAAGTACTACCTGCTGTGACAGGTCAAGCCGAGCGCTGTTGTTTTGAATCACTGTTAGGCCTTGAGCTGGCACAGTAAAATTGAAGAAGAAGGTATTTGCCCTGTGGTAAGACAGCCACCCATGAATGTGAAGTGTTGGCCCTCTGGCAGAAGATTCTGACCTCCAGACAAAATTCACCTGAGGGTGTAAGCATGAGCTTACCATGATATGAATCTTTTGTTTTGTTGACGTGCCAAAATAGTAATAAACCACTGCTGCCACTTTTGCCTCGGCTCTAATATTGCTAGGATTTTTTAACAATAAAATTCAGTAAAATTAACCAAAAAACAAAACAAAAAAAATGGAAAACGCAAGCAGCACTTTATGCTGTAGACCAGTAGGTGCCGAAAATGTGCAATTATTCTTCTTCTTCATCTTTTAATGGTAGTTGGCAAGCAAACATAGGTTCATTTCCACCATCTACTGGTATGGAGTGTGAATGGCACGCAGGAGGTCAATGGTGGTTATTGTACAATTGTTTAATACCACATTCTGCAGTTTTCCCTCCTTACTTGTTATGTAATCGCTCCACACTCATTTAAAGTCATGACGTAACGGAAGTAGCAACAAATCTTTTTTTCCGTATTGTGACGTACATCTGATTGAAACAGACTTGGTTCTTTTCATTGTTTGTCGTTAAAAAAGTACTATATACTTGCAAAGGTAACTTCTTTTTACCCCTAAGCGAAGAAAAAAAAAGCTATACGTGCAATCACGAGCACTAGCAATAAGTTACTGGCTGTAGTTCACTTAACGGCCACTGGTGTCGCTAATAACAAGGCTTTCTGAATTCTACATGTAGCCCCAATAAACTTTTTTTTCAGTTAGTAGTTTAAGTTAACAATAACAACATTGCTGCGTTTAGCTTTTCTTTACCTACATACTTTCCAGCAGGTGAATTACCCCTCCATTAGCGCTATTCACTGTACCCGCATTGACCTGAAGGCAGCTAACCCCTCACAAGCACAAACGGTACATTATAACAGAGTTATAAAACCTACCTAAATAGCGACGGACTTGCTAATAGTCACGGTGCAGCTTTGCTTCCCCTATGTTACATTACCTTCAGTGTGGGGTAATTTCTCGCTTGGCTTACAAGCATTAGCTATAATATCCTTGTCATTCTGCATAAACCTATTACCTAGTCAGACACCAAAAAGCCATTCGTGGGTCTAAAAGCTTTTTCAATGCGACTGCACCTTAAAAGTAATAGGATAGTAGGCAGCCTACGCATGCAACTGATAACGTGAGGGAGATGGACTTTCGGATCATACATAGCTTTCTTGCTCAGTCTTTTGAGAAAATGTCTCCATTATCTCTGTCAGTAGATGCTTCTGTTTGGAACTGGCGGTTAAGCACATTTTTGGCAGCGTTCTATCAGTGATGGAATGAAATGCGATATCCTTAGGACATAGAAGTGTGGAAGTAATTATTAATATTAGCGCAAGGCCAAAGGGAGGCGTTCAGCTGTGACTAACTTCAAACATCATTTCAAATGAAATGATACATCCAGTCAAACATCCTGTCATTTGGTCATATCACTTCCCATAGAGTGAAATTATGATCCCACTGCTGTATCTGAACACACAGAATCACAAATCACCGCAGTGATGGATGGCACTTGTCAGACTTGCCATTGGTCTACTTTTCAAACAACAGTACAGGCATTTATAGCATCTAAAACACTTTCAATTCAAGACATAAAGTCAAATATATGCAAAACTAAAGATGTAATATCTTTATAATTATTGTGGCACTAAAATGCATCTTACTATAAAGCCTACTGTATAATATTTGATATGCGCATTACTAAGGCCTCAAAATTATCAACATGATCAAAACTTTGTTGAAAAACCTGAAAGTTTAAGTAAGACTGAAACAAAAAGAATGAAAGTTTATACTTTTTTAGCAAGTAAAAGGCCTTTAAGTATAATTGTAAAAACGGTCGTGGTTCACATGTCTTTTTGCTGTGAAAACTTTACTAATTTTTATAAAGTAAACATAAGAACAACTTTATTGTTAGTAATATTTCAAGATGAACACTTACTAGACTCATTCAACTTAGGTTTACTTGATTAAAAATCATGCTAAAATGTGAGTATTAAGTATGATACCTCTGGCTTTTGGGGAATGTTTATTTCGAATTTAAAATGGCCGCTGTCGCTCTTACGTTAAAAACAAGGTGGAAAGATAATAAAAATGTTATAAAGATCACATTGATTTACACACTATCAGAATTTCATCTTACTTTTCTGGCCATATAAATATCACCAACTGCACCAAATTGCTCAATTTGGGTCTCTGAATAAAACTGATGTTTTTTCTCCTCCTCAATTTTCCCACTATATCATAGTATATGAGACATAAAAGCCTGATTTAATAAATATGATACTCAACAAATACACATATGCAAACTTTTTTTAGATTTTTTTTGTCCAAGCGTTCAAGAAACTATGACATTTTGTTTACGCCACTGTATAAAAAATAAAAAAGGTAATTGCGACTTTTTTTTTCTCGCAATTGCCTGTTTAAATCTTATACTTCTGACTTTTTTTCTCAGAATTACGTGACAAATTCGCAATTCTGACTTTTTTAAAACATTTTATTCACAGTCAGACATAATTAATTGATTCCATGAGTGAAAATGTCTATAATGTGGAGTTACTGAGATAAAGTGAATAATATTCAGCAGGTCATGTGATCCAACATGGCTGCCCCCATGAGGCGACCCGCTCCGTGTAAAATCAAACATGACTGTACATGATTTTAAACAATTTTTGAAAGTACTATTCATTTCTCTGTAAAACTTTTTATTATAGCGGAAAAAAAATATGGAGTGCACATTGAGATTTACCCGAGAAGCTAAACTGCAAGATATCAAGACTTGTTTCAGAGAATATATCGTGAATTAAGTCCCATTGGCTGTGTTTTATTTTCTTGTTTTCAACATAAATCATACACAAAATGAAGGGAGGTTAATATTAAGCCTTAATATCTTTTGCAGCTTTGCCTCCCAAGTAAATATATCTTGTTTCAAGAATGCTTTGATTTTTTTTTTTTTTTTTTTTTTTTTTACAGGAAAACAGGACAAAAATTGTGATTAAAAATGATTTTGCAGTGCATTTCCCAGGTGGAGCCTACTTCACAAACACTAGTGCAGCAACCACACGCCGAGTTAGTTCTCAGTTTCATCCTCTTTCATCATTGCGCTCTTCTTTTGACTTAAAACCAACCCATCTTATGCTCATTTCCCATTCGACCCCTTAGAGGCTCCATTTATGAAGTTCTCTCATATTACATCCTTAAATAAAATGTGGGTTGGTGATTTGAGGATGCATCCCATCTTAGGATGTAGACAAGGAAGCAAACTGCCTTAGTCTTCCTCACAGGCACAGTTTGAGATGTGAAATATTGTGTGCAAGCAAAAGTTTCTGACACTACAGACTGTTAGAAGAACATCATGGCAAATATGTGTGAAAATCATTTGAAGAACATTTATTTTTGTATATTCCTCTAAATTAGCACATTTCAACAGCTGAGCTCATTATCACAGAACAACATGTGATGGGCATGCAGTTTCCTCGCTGATAAAGCAGGATGACAGAGAGAACAAAACAGAATGATAAGGTTCAAATCTTGACATCACTCCAAATTAAAAATGGAAGGAATATTCCAGGTTCAGTTCAGGTTGAGCTCAATCAACAGCACTTGTGGCATAACAGTGTTAGTAAAATAATAATAATTTCAATTAATTTCCCTCAAAATCTGGGTTACCGTGAGGCACTTACAATGGAACTCAATGGGGTCAATCCATAAGCATGCGAGTCTTAACGTGATTTTAGTAAAAAAATTTCCTACAAATCTTTTCTGTGTAAAGTTATTTCCAATTTTACAATTCATTTTGTGTACAAAAATGTATACTTAAATTGGAACCTATACTTATAAAAACAGTATGATGTTAAGTTCACTTCAGTTCTCGTTCACTTTCAGGAAGCTTCGGAGCATAATGAATCAGCGTTTCGAATCATGTTTCGGATCGCGTGTCAAACCGCCAAACTGCTGAAATCACATGACTTTGGCGCTCCGAACCGCTGATTCGACACGCTGATTCATAACGCTCCGAAGCTTCATGAAGCAGTGTTTTGAAATCGGCCATCACTATATAAGTCGTTATTTTGTTTTTTTTGGTGCACCAAAAATATTCTCGCCCCCTTATAATATTAATATTGAACCACTGTACTCACATGAACTGATTTAAATATGTTTTTAGTACCTAAAAAGAGAGGAAATGTCATTGCTCCCTATGTAGGCCTCACGGAGCCATCGGATTTCAACAAAAATATCTCAATTTGTGTTCTGAAGATGAACGAAGGTCTTACGGGTGTGGAACGGCATGAGGATGAGTAATAAATGACAGAATTTTCATTTTTGGGTGAACTAACCCTTTAAGTTTACTTAAAGTGACTAAAAATTATGAGAACAGCTCAAGTAATACACAAGTTTGGTATACTTATAGAGTATACTTGAAAATGTATCTGGACTTTACTTAAGCTTTCTTAAAATGATAAAATGAACTTCAAGTATACTTTTTTTTTTTTTTTTTTTTTGTAAGGGAGCGTAACATCACAATCCATAAAATTACTGTAAAAATGATGAGAACAAATTTACAGCTTAAATAATACACAAGTTTTAAAAGAATATTAATGTAAATGGTTTATACATTTCACATTTCTGTTTTTAATTGCTCCAAAAATTGGTCCCATTTACTTCCATTGTATTTCACCAGATTCTTTTCTTTTTAGCTGAAAGTATTTCTCGTGATAATCAATGTTATGCCTGTCAATAGAGATTAATCTGCAATATTCATAGTAACAATAAGCTAAACACATAGCATTGTGGGATATAATATTCCATGCACTCATTTTGGCTAATTCAGTTAGAACATCCTGGTATTATACCGAAAATGTGCATAGTAAGCACAGTATTCCTACTAAGTATAGTATGCTAGCATGCAATTGTGATCATAGCCTTTGTCGAAACTCAGGAACAATAATGGTGAAAATGAGAAATTTACAAATATAGAGCATAATGACCTTTGGCCGAACAGGTACAAGAACAGAACTCTGATGCAGACAGAAGTCTAGCTCAGGCAGAGAAGTACGTCTGAAATAATTAGCTAATTAAAGGTGTGAAGCCACAAAGAGGAATTCGTTTGAGCAGACACTCAAGGTCACATCCATTTGAATACTATTATAAATAAGCAATTGCTCTGTGATTACATGCACACATGCAAATGAAACCATCTGCTGCAAAAAAAAATTATATATCATTTTTTTCTTTTATGCAGACTGGAAAAGTTTCAGATGGGATGTAAACTTGCATTCATAAAAATACACAATCATGCTTCATATCTAATTGTTTTGGACACTAATTTGGAACTAAAATAAGCCCAATTCATCATTCATTACGTAAGAACAGTAAATAGACATAGTGTGCCAGAGTGCTAATAAACAAGCAATTAATGAAGTCATTCCGTATGTAAATTATACGATTAATTTCAATTACTGTTGCTGTATAAATATAGATTTTTTGAGACATAGATGAAATTGCAGCTCTGAACCATATTGCAGAGGGCCGCATTTGTCCTTGTAGCATTTCTAAAAAAAAAAGAAAAAAAAAAAAGTTCTCTCTCAGGAAAGTGCCTAAAAAAGGGTGATATTTGTGCAAGGACTTCATGTTCTGCACAAAGTAAATTAATTTCAACAATGCTCTGTCTGTCTGGAAGGATCATTCATTATTTGCAGGCGTCTCACTAAACAACTATTAAATCAATTTCGCAAAGATTATGCTTTGCATGAGAGGACCAAATAACCACATACTATTTGCATTCAAGTGCTGATTCTGGGAATTTAATTTTGCATCATCCTGCTAATACAAATAATATGTAATGTGTGTGTTAGTGTCCGCGTGGACTGACACTCCTTGTGCACGTATGAAATATGGTTAAGAGGTGAGGAGATGTGATTTTGGAGAGGTCGATGGAGTAATTTTCTAGTTCTAAGATGATTTCAACTAATTAAATGCCTGCTGATCACCAGTATTTGGGTCATCTAATAGAATTTATTCAAAAATACATAAAACATGTGATTCAGTTATGGTTCATGGTTCTCAAATCTGATTGGCTGAGAGCCTTTTCCAGTCATGCGATATTCCAACCCGATCTCACAGCAATTTGTACTTTTTTTTTTACGAGGTTGCTAATTCATACGAATTCGTACAACCTCATTCGAATGTTTTTTGCCAAATCGTATGTATTTTATGAGTTGCCAAATTCATATGGGCTGCGTCCGAAAACTGGAAAATGCTGCCTTCGGAGGACACATTTCAAAGTTGGAAGGCATCAAGGCATGTCCGAATCCAATGTTAGCTTCACTTCCTGTTTCCTGAGATACCTTCATGTGATCGATTTTTGAAGGCAGCATAGATGTATCCTTCACTGCCTTTGATATCCCACAATCCTGTGCGTTCCATTCTGTGATAGTTGAGCTAGAAAAATAAAGATGGCGTCCAAAAGTTGCATTTGCTGGTTAGTTGTGTGTTAATGTACGTTTTTGACCAACATTTTCCACTTTTGATGTCATTTCTAGCGAGAAATTACTAGTGTAGTTAATAAATATTTTAGTTCTCACCAAAGCTCGCGCTATTTTGCGGTAGATCATTAAACTGTTACGCTGCCTCAAAAGTCTGTCCGAAATCAGTTTCATGAGGTGCCTTCATGCACAGACAAGTCATTGCCTGATAGGGCAGTTTTCAGATGCAGCCATGAATTTGTACGAATGACCTACCCCTAACCTCGCCCCTAAATCTACCCGTCACTGGGGTTTAGACAAAACGAATGAATTCATATGAGTGACGTTGTACGAATTCGTACGAATTAGCCACCTTGTAAAATACGTACGAATTGGTCATGAGATAGCGTTGGATACTCTACTATCATCAAATGGAAACCGTTTCACAATTTGTATCACTCCGCTTGTTTCTGCAGGATCTATACTGGCAGCTATTCTCACAGCAAGCGGAAGAGCAAAACCACTATAATTTTGCAAATACTACTCTTATTGTGTCACGGAATGTATTTTTAGGCGAGAATGTAGTTGTTTAGACCTCAAATATGTGATTTATATATAAACAGTTTGAGAATTTGTTTAGATGTTTTTCAGAAAACAGCTTTATCTCGGCCAGTCCCTTGGAAATTTTCCGCTGGCTCTTATGTAGATAGTGGTTATACATGAGATATAATTCGTTTTGGGTATATCAAACAGGCAGTCTTTGGTCTTATTAATCTATTGACATTTTTGAATTAGAAATGAAGGCTTGGGCTCATCTGCAAAACTATCAACTTGAGATTTGAATCTGTGGCGGAAGGAAGTAATTCTGAAAAAAGAGGGGCTTTTAATTTTTGTTTCTTATTTATTTAAACACTTGTGCCGTCAAACTGTTGTATTATAATCTTGAATAAAAAAAAAATTAAAAAAAATTAAGGTGTACATGTATTCATTATGGTGTAAGAAAAATATATAAAAATATAACTTTTTTCTTGATTGTTACACTACATTATATTTTTAGAGTATTTTTAGTAAAATTCTTCAAATAAAATATAAAATAAAATAGAGATAACCAACATAAATACAAATATATTTCTAAGAACATGGATTTCTTGCACTACATTTTCCCTTCCCTTTATTAAGGACACTCAATCACTGTTATTTTTCATTGTTTTTTATTTATTTATTTATTTTTTAATTTTATGTTATTTTATGTTAAACATGTCACATGACACTCACTGAATGATTTCCACCTCTCTTGCTGATGCACTGGTTATATCACTTTGTAAAGCACTGTACAGTGTCTGGATTGCTCGCAGTGACTTGTGAAGCTCATGGTTGTCTGAACTTAATGGTAATTATAGCTCTTAAATCAAAACTTTTACCGACAGGCACAATCATTGTCTGAGAATCCTGCCACCAACGATACAGCATTCGAGGGCACTTTTAATGAGATGCTTATTTAAGTTAGTCGCCTCAGGATCCGTTCAAATAAAAATGTGAACAGGCAGCCATATTTTACTCTAATGAATGCATCTCTGACATGGGCATGTAGAAATTAGAAATTTGCCTTTTTCTTTTTGAGTTGCTCATTTGCATGATATATTAAAAACGGTATAGCATGGAAACTCCTGTAAATAACCCCATTTAGATGCATTAAATCAAAATGCAAATGGGAACTAATTGCATCTCGAGGCTGAGGTGTAAGCATTTTTCACGTAATTACGCTGAGAGAGTTCACCTGAAAACCAGACTGACACAAAATTCTCAGGAGACAATAATACTAATTTTTCGCAAATGAGGGAGAATAAGTCGATTTCATTCCACAAAAACATATCATATGCACTGGCCTGAAACCAAAAGACAAAAGGATTCAGATGAAGGTTAAATATCACAAAATGTCTGTAGATTGCCTTTTTCAAATAAGTCAGAATGATTGAAAACATGTTTTCATTTGAGTTCTGAAGTCCTTGGCCTACACAACTGCATACATTTAATTTTCATAAAATAATCTACATCTGCATAACTCAAATTTAAACAAATGTTTCTAGTTTTCAAACTCAAATATCACACACCCTTCTAAAAATAAAAAAATAAAATAAAAAAATACCCTATAAATTCCTTAATATACTTAGTCTGAAAAATCAGAACACTGTAAATAAAAAAAAAAAGTTTCTATTTAGTAATCAACAAAATGTATTGCTCCACCACTAAACAACTTTCCTTTCCAGATGATGTCACCAAGTCCTCATATTTTTATGGAAGCTTGTTTCTACCACTGAATACAAAATAAATAAGGTAGTCACGTTTTTTATCTCGCAATTCTGACTTTATTTCTCACAATTGTGTTTATATCCGGCAATTCTGACTTTATAACTTGCAATTGTGAGTTTATATCTAACAATTCTGACTTTATAACTCGCAATTGTGAGTTTAAATCCCGCAATTCTGACTTTATAACTCGCAATTGAGTTTATCTTGCAATTCTGTCTTTATTTCTCGCAATTATGAATTTATATCCCGCAATTCTGACTTTATAACTCGCAATTGTGAGTATATCTCACTTTCTGACTTTATTTCTCGCACTTGTGAGTTTATATCCCGCAATTCTGACTTTATAACTCACAATTGTGAGTTTAAATCCCACAATTCTGACTTTATAACTCGCAGTTGAGTTTATCTTGCAATTCTGTCTTTATTTCTCGCAATTGT
Source organism: Ctenopharyngodon idella (assembly GCF_019924925.1). NCBI lineage: Eukaryota > Metazoa > Chordata > Actinopteri > Cypriniformes > Xenocyprididae > Ctenopharyngodon > Ctenopharyngodon idella. Next base: position 20,521,936 of record NC_067234.1, read on the forward strand.
GAGTTTATATCTAACAATTCTGTCTTTATTTCGCGCAATTGTGAGTTTATATCTAACAATTCTGACTTTATTTCTCGCATTTGTGAGTTTATCTTGCTTTCTGACTTTATTTCTCGCACTTGTGAGTTTATATCCCACAATTCTGTCTTTATTTCTCACAATTGTGAGTTTATATCTAACAATTCTGACTTTATTTCTCGCACTTGTGAGTTTAAATCCCGCAATTCTGACTTTATAACTCGCAATTGAGTTTATCTTGCAATTCTGTCTTTATTTCTCGCAATTGTGAGTTTATATCCCGCAATTCTGACTTTATAACTCACAATTGTGAGTTTATCTCTCAATTTTGACTTTATAGCTCGCAATTGTGAGTTTATCTCGCAATTCTGACTTTATTTCTCACAATTGCTTTTATATCCCGCAATTCTGACTTTATTTCTCACAATTGCTTTTATATCCCGCAATTCTGACTTTATAACTTGCAATTGCGAGATTATATCTTACAATTCTGACTTTATAACTCACAATTGTGAGTTTATCTCGCAATTTTGACTTTATAGCTCGCAATTGTGAGTTTATCTCGCAATTCTAACTTTATTTCTCACAATTGCGTTTATATCCCACAATTCTGACTTTATTTCTCGCACTTGTGAGTTTATATCTAACAATTCTGACTTTATAACTCGCAATTGTGAGTTTATCTTGCAATTCTGACTTTATTTCTCGCAATTGTGAGTTTATATCCCGCAATTCTGACTTTATTTCTCACAATTGTGAGTTTATCTTGCAATTCTGACTTTATAACTCGCAATTATGTTTATCTCGCAATTCTGACTTTATAGCTTGCAATTGTGAGTTTATTTCACAATTCTGACTTTATTTCTCGCAATTGTGAGAAAAAAAGTCAGAATTGTAAGATAAAAAGTCGTAATTATCTTTTAAATTGTTTTATTCCATAGCGGAAACAAGCTTTCATATATTTTAACATATAGATATCCAACCATGTGGCTCTATTCTTGTATAACACCCATTTTTACAACCATTTAAAGTTGACTTTCAGCACTTGTACATTTAGATTGAACATACAAAGCACTAGTACTTGCTCTCACATGGGCCTGTTAGATGGACAAGCTGCTTTAACTGCATTTTTGACCTTCCTCTTCATTTTATATGCTTATTTTTTACGAACATGTGTCAGTTGACAGTCAAACTGACAAGGTTACGATGAACCCCGATGGACTACTGAGGTCAAACAGGGCATAAAAACAGACATCTGTGCAAACTCATTTCCAGCTGAGCACAGGGACGTCATGTAGAAAATGTTTCAATGAAGAGCTACTATTAAGAGCCCATAATGTGCAGGAGTGTATGATGCATTAATTATGAAAGCACCTGTCCGTATTGTATAGTCACTCTGTAATGTCTATATACATGTGCTGCATATTAGATTGTTAAGAATAGCCTATTAGCTGTGTGAGATGAGCTCAACAAAGCATGCAGGGAAAAAAGTGCAGATCGATGCCAAGTAAATCAGCTATCCTGCAGCAAGGTCACAGGATATAATTCCCAATGGGCACAAATACTGTAAAGACCCAATTGATTTTTTCCCAAGTAAATCTACTCAGAGAAAAAAGTAAAACACCCAAGAGCTGAATTACATCCCTAGCGCTTATTAGAACCACAAAAAGTGTGAAATATGTTTGGTGGGGAGCCTCTGGAAAGCAAATGTGCATCATTAATGCAAACCCGCATGTGGTATTGTTCTGCTCACCGTTGAATAGACAATATGATTGCAGCGAGATATTATAATCTAGATTTTCTTGACTTTCAAAGCACAGCGTCTAACACAGACTGCCTTCCTAATTGAAAGTGGGGTAAATAGGGAAGGTTTAATCAAAACGCAGCACAAACCCTCCATTTTCATCAATGCACTGCTGTACTGCGTGCAAAAGAGCGCTGATGATGTGCAAACATCCCAAAGGAGCAAACAAGCCTGTCCATACACATATAAACCATCTCATGAAAATGTATAGGGAGAGTGGGGTAAGATGTGCCAGAGGGGTAAGATGTGTCACTCCATAAATCTGCATCATTATTGAAAGAAACACTCTTTCAATATATTTAGAAAGAGTCTGTTGGATACAGTCGTATTGATTTGAGATGCACATGAGAAAATTGATAATCAAAACTGTTTTTAGTGTAAATGCTTGTGTTAAAGTACATTTTTCACACAGGTAAAATGAGATGTCAAAGCAAATTAATTCAGGTCTAAAAATATTTTATTGACAATGTAAAAAAGCAGCCCTTTAAAAACCAAAGTGATACGATTAGGCATATCAGATCTTAAAAAGAAAAAAGAAAAAGAAAATGGCACAGTTTATACCCCACGCTCCCCTATTATTTTCTCAGTGAAATGACCCTGTATGATAAGTCAATTAACCTGCTATGTAACCCAATTAGCATTTGAACCTGAGCACGACAGCATGTTTGTGAACTACACGGCTACTATCAGATTGAATAATCAATATGTGTAAGTCAACTGAATATCTAATTACAATCTCCAAATAGACAGCATTCTATAGATTTAAATTCTATAATTTTTAAAGTGTTCATTCTAATGGTTTATTTTATTTTACTGAGTTGAATTGAATACAAACATGTCACACACACCCTGCATGTTTTCTGATGCAAAAAAACTATTAATTCTCTAAAACACTAAGCCATTAAAGGCTAAAATGACTATTTATGCAAGCAAAGCCTCAATTTTTTTACACATTTAGAGCAACTTTTACATACACAATATTTTATTTTACATAAATGCCATAAATTATAACATTTTGCTTAAAATAAACCTTTTAGCAGAACATTTAAAGAGCCTTTACAAACCACAACTAAGAAGATGATAGAATGATGGAAGAAAATAGCATTTTGAGCAAACCAGAATGAAACACTTTACATACTTTATCTTAAAAAGACATTCCTTTACAAGAACTTTACTTTTTATTATATAACATATTTGTGATTTAAAAATACATATTACAAAAAATACAAAAATCCTCCCCAAAAAAAGGGGAAAAAACCCCCAATATTTTCGAATGGTTGTCAATGGAGACATCTACCAGATCCAGAAGGGGGCCGTGCTAACCAGCTAAACATTGGTTCCATCTGCAAACTGCATTTGGGAATAGTAATTCTGAACTCATTTTACAATGTGAGTCTTATTATATTAGATTAGTGCAGAATCCACATTCTGTAGGTACTTTATCTATAACACAATGGTGTTGGAAACTATACATCAATGACTGCATTGAAATCTAATTGTGAATTCAGAGTTTCTGAAAGGTACTAATACTTTACAATTACTTTAATTGGATTTAAATGTAGAAAGCTTATTTCAAGGATATACCAAATGTGGGCTCATTTAATGAAAACCTGAATAGCTTGCAAAGAAAAACTAAGTGCCTCAGACATTTCACAAGGTAAGTAGCATGTGCATTGCATTTTATCATTATCTGAGCTTTTAACCGCATTTCCCTTTGCTTTCTGAAGTGGATTCACCTAGGAAAGGTTTTCAAAGTTGACATTTTAAACCTATTCACACTTCTTCTTTTTTTTAAATTGCATTATTGTGTATCGCACCACAAAATTGTATCTCAATATTTTTTTATTGAGCATTTAATCCCACCTATCTTAAATTTACAGCACTGTCATATTGACATCCGATTTCTTTTTAACCATTTTTACCTGATACTTGTGCCCTTTTCTTTTCACCCTATTTCCCTGACTGCAATTATCTGTAACATATTAGTGTTCGCACATAACAGTTCCATCTGTTTTAGTCATAGACAAGCTCTCTCTCATTAGTCGACTCACCTCTTCTTTTGTCAGTGCTGAAGGGCGGCTCACCTCTGCTGCTGTGCGTCTGACTCAGGGGCCTAATTACTGATGGGAAGTCATCCCCTACGAAATATGTCACACTTCATTTAATATGTTAATGAGAGTTTTAGCTCCTCAATGTGATGGCTAACAGGCTTTCGCAAGTGCTCATTTAAAAGGTTTTGTGTGGGTGAACTTTTGCGGTGTCCACTCACACGTGTCCATGTCATCTTTGGGCTATGAATATAAAGATGGGAAAAAGAGGAAAAACACTTTGTAAACTTCCACCTTAAACTGCAAAGATCTGATTAATGCGACTTAAAAGAATCCCCGAGCTTTGTTGAAGAACTGCAGGTGGGATGAATTAGCTTAGCGGGATGTGGAAGTGTTAGTTCTAGTGTTAGTCTGAGAGAGAGGTGATCTGAATGAGAAAGAGACAGAGAAAAGAACTGTGTAGCACTCTGTTTGTCTGTCTATTGACATTATGGGCCCTATTTTAACGATCTAAGCGCATGGTCTGATGCGAATGGCACAGGTGCACTTAGGGAGTGTCCAAATCCTCTTTTGACGATGGAAAAAATTGTCAGCATGCCAGGAGCATGGTCCAAAAGAGTTGTACCTAGTCTCTTTATGAGTCATGGGTGTGTTTTGGGCATAACATGCAGTAAACCAATCAGAGTCTCATCTCCCAACCCCTTTAAAAGCCAGTTACACTTACACCATGGCAGATTTCTATTTAAATGGCGGAATATATAGACACCCTCAACCTGACAAGTCAGTTTAAATACACGAGTGTATTGCCACGATTGGTCACATTGCGCCGGGTGTATGATAGGGCCCTATATATTGCTTATAGTAAAACTAATTAAAATGTGTATTTACAAGCAGCTCCACTAAATACTAAAAGTATACTGTAATTACAAAGAAATAATTGTAGTTCATAAGTATTACTCAGCAGAATTTATTTATATCAAATAAACACTGTGATACAGCTGAAGTGTGGCCAAAGATTGCACTTCATGGTGAAAAGAAAAGCAGTTCTGTCAGTAGATGGCAACAAGTGTCTGTTTTTATGAATGAGTCATTTAAAACATTCAACTAATTTGTTTAAAAACACTGATTAATTCAGGGACAAAACAAGAGACTGTCTTTATGAGCAAGCCATTGAATCATTCACTGAACTAGGCTGCGTTTCCCAAAAGCATTGTAAGCTGATTGTAAAACCATTGCCACTGATGTTCTCTATGATCAACCTAGCTCATGATGCTTTTGAGAAATGCAGCCCTGATTTGTTTAAAAATGCTGATTCATGAGTTCACACTTACATATATGTATGCGTATTTGGTGTACTGTTCGAGGGGAGGGCTCCGAGCTCAGAATTTGGCCAGAAACCAAAGTATTGAAGTGTGCCAATGGACGCATTACCATCCCATGAGGCCAAGGGAGAGGAGTTGTGAATGACAGTGGAGCAACACAACTGATTCTGTAAGTCACATGACAATGACAATATGAGGATTGTAGAACATCTGGATTACATTCATACTATACTGAACATGCTTGCGATGTAAGTTATTATTCAAAAAGTACCTACTCAGAAAGTACACAATTTTGAACGCAGAAATTATCTTTATGAGTGAGTCATTGAATCATTAATTGGACTGATTTGTTAAAAATATACTTATTCCTTTAGAAACAAAGCATATAATTGACTTCATGAGTGAGTCATTGAATTATTCACTAAACCAATGTGTAAAATTCTGATTCATTCAGAAATTAAACAAGTGACTAACTTTATGATTGAGTGATTGAATCATTCACTGAAAACACTGATTCATTCAGTAACAAAACTACTGTGTGTTGTTCAGTGCTGCAATTCTGCTGTGCTTAGTTTGGAGCTATTATCGGTGGTGGAGAAAAAACAGACCAAAATAACCAGAATTATTGCAACTAAAACATAAGTTACTCAATATTAACATCTTGTTTATTGAACTGCTGTATAAAAGCAATATCTCACAATCATGCCACATCCTTGTTACTCAAATAACTTGTGTATATAGATAGATAGATATATATATAGAACACAATGTGGGTGATTATTCCTTAACTTCTGTCTGTTAAGTTTTTGTTACTTTATGCAGTAATTTGCCTCAGGCAAACTATCTAGTCAAAGAACTATACAAGTGTTTATCTTTGATGTATCTGAGTTAAGCCAAAACACCAGGTTATAGATGAGGACTTGCGATCCAGACTACACAGTTGTGGCAAAAATTCTTAAGGCATCCTGCTTCACCAGTAAGCACGCTGTAATACCATGAAAGGTTTATTTCTCTCTTACCTTTCACAAAGAATACATCAACTGGACCAGAAGAAAGAAAGTGGACTGCAATCAAGTGTCTGCGATCTCCAGAGAAATACACATAACCAACACCCTCACTAATGTGCAGACTTTTAATGCACCAAAGAGGTTCTCAACTGGTTGCAGATCTGTTCTGGATGCCACAGACAGAAAGAAAAACAATGCTAATTGCAAAGAATAAAATGCAACCTCAATGTTAAATAAAAATAATAAACAAATCACATAATCGTGCATAATTTGTGTAACAGAATAAATATCAACTTTGAAAAAAATTAAAAAATGCTTCCTAAATCTTCTGTTGTTGTGCAAAGTCTTTGCCAATCCAATCAAACTCTGCGGCATTTTGGCACAAATTCATCTATCACCTGCTAAATGCTAGCCAATGTAGACAAATGCCAACATGGACAGGTTGTGTGACATGCCCTCATCCCTTTAAACACCATGAGCAAAACTACCCAAGTTAGAGAAAATACAACCACAACTACATTTAATATGGGTAAACTGGTAGCAGTTTAAATATTTTGGTTTGTTCTGTGAATTATCGGTTGCTGACAGCATGAAATCTTTGAAATTTAAGACATTTAGAAACCAAAAATGTAAATTTTTTCTTTTCAGCATTTGTTATATTAATATGTCATGGTAATTAAAGAAGTTTGTGGTAATCAAATGTTTGATTTTGATATTTTTTTTAATGTATTTTTGTCCAATATAATAGATGTATAATCTAGGTCCACTGAACTAAGCCTGTACAGCCGGGCAGTAAAACTCCCATTTATTATTTTATTTTATTTTATTTATTTTTTGCAAATGTGTTTAATTGTTTGTATTCTGAACAGAAAAAATTAAATGATTTTACAATATTTTTTGCAACCAAATATTATATATATATATATATATATATATATATATAATATATAAATAAAATATTTGGTTGCAAAAAATATTGTGAAATCATTTTATTTTTTATGGAATGAAAAAATTCCCCAAAAAATCCAAAAAACAAATATTATGTCTGTCACATTATAATCGGATTCATTTTTATTTTAATTTATTTTGAATTTTAAAGAAGATTTTATGTAAGATTTTTTTCTGTAGAAATTGACATTACAAACTATCACTCCTAAAAATGGGATTTAAAAAACAAATTGGACATTTGTGCGGCGTGAACAAGGCCAAACGCTCTGTTTATTAGGACATAACTTCCAACATAAGGCCATCATCCTCGGTTTCTTGAGCTTTGGGGGTCGTATTCATCACAAAATTGCCTCCATGCATGCAACTAAATCTTGGTGGGTAACCTGAGTGACACTGTAACCGAGATGGCCTCCATGCCGCGGCCCACGCTGGCCTCTGTCGGCCTGGTGTTTGTAATTACTGCGTGTGTCACAGAGGGAAAGGGACGGGGCCATGCAGGAGACGACTGAGGACAGATGGCTAGAGGATCAGCCCTACGCAGGAGACGTGACAAGCCACAACGCTGCTCACCACAGAAAGCTGACAGTGAAGGAGCCTCCTGCCGGGAGCCTGGAAGCTCTTTCCAGCGCTGTCCAACAAGCTGCCATCGCTAACGTGTTCATACGGCCAAGACCGCGGGGACCGGAGGGACAGTGTTGTATGTTAAAAGGGATGAAGAGCAGGAAACAGGTGTGAACACAGAAAGCTTGTGTTTTCAGGGCAGAGATTCAAACGGCCTGTTACTCCGTCTTTATCACCAACTTACACTTTAAAATGAATAACTGGTAATGGTCTGTCATTAACAGGTAACTATGCAGGAAGTAATGTAGGGAAAATGACTAGTACTACATTACACTATACAATTAAAGTTGGCCCACACTAAAAGATTTTTAAAATCTTATCACATTTTCAAAATGTTAGAGACCACAAAAATGATGATAAAAAATTATAGATTTAACAGTGTCCTGACTGTGAAGACGGGAATCTCGCAAAATATCTCGCAGTCAAACGAGACTTTAGAATAAACAAACATGGCGGACAACGAGCAAGAAGAAATGGGAATAATAGTGTTTGGACTGCTTTTTACAGAAAATTCACTGGGAAAAAAAGAAAAAGTTTTGGATGAAGTAGTGTTATCTGTCAATCTTCCGTCAGCTCCCTTTCTGATTTGTTATCGTTTCTTTCCACGTGACAATCTACAGAGTGTATGCGCATTTGTCCTCGGGTTTTCCCCACACAACAGGATTTATTTAACACGTTGGACATTTACGATTTGAGATCGGTGCGGCCCCGACGTTCTTCTGAGCAGATTCAATTACTCTTAACACACCTCACACCACAGGAAAATCTGATAAGATAATCTGTAGAACCATCAAGATAATCAGGACTTTACCTAGGATTGTTGGAAGGGGAGAATTGGGCCCCAAAATTGGCCTGATTATCTTGTAGTGTGTGGGTGTCATTACTCAAGTATTGCCTAGTCACTTCGCGAGGAAATAATTTGTCTTGCATTACCTTCTGCATAGTTACCTATTAATAATGGACCATTATTTTAATATTTTACCGTATGAAAGTGTGAACATTTTTATACATTTGGAATTACAGTATATTTAATGCAGGGCCAGATCAAAACATGTTAGCCCTGCTGGAAGATGTTATATTTGCACCATCTGACTGCTAAAAGCATCTATCTACATTGAAAGCTATTCTGTGTATAGTTGGTGCAAGCAATATATATCACTAATATTTTATTATATAGATGTTTCACCAGGGCCCATTTTTGTTTAAAGGTTATTTTTTTCCCCATTTAAAAATGTGAGATGCAAGGCAGTGGAATGAAATAAAAAAAAAGAGCCAGGTCTAGAGACATATTTTTTAAACAACCCAGGCTTATAAAAAAAAATATGTGCCTGGGGCAAAATTTTTGCAAAAATGATATTACGTTGCTTCTTGCACGTTTCGCAGCACTCAAATTTCAAATGTCAAGTGATTTATACTAAAAAGCATGTTCATTTTTCACCAAAACAGATAAATGTGACTTTGCCAACATTTTATTACTTTGGTGCATGCACGTATCATGGCAGTGCAGAAATGAAATGTTCAGGCGCTAAAAGGTTAATGCTTTATTGCATTAAAAATAACGCATTTGTTAAAGCAATCGTGCCGTTTTCCCTTGTTTCTACACATCTTTGAGCTCATTTGTCAAACCGTCTTTCACAGGATGCGTACCCACATCACAATCGCAATTGCAAGTGCAAGTGAGCTGAGCAAGTTTATGTTGGAAAAGCAATACATATGCTGCATTGTTCCTGAGGGGTGAGTGATACAAACTATTTTACATTTTATACTAAAACTCATACATTTTCATATGATTCAAATTCATAAGAAATTGTCACCTCATAAAATAATTATTTTCTCATGAGATCAGTTAGGGGATTCATTGTTTCAGGCATTGGGAACAATGTTAATTTAACTTTTAATTTTCAAATTTATTCAGTTCACCCAAAAATGAAATTTCTGTCATTAATTACTCACCCTCATGTCGTTCCACACCCGTAAGACCTTCATTCATCTTTGGAACATAAATTAAGATATTTTTGATAAAATCGGATGGCTCAGTGAGGCCTGCATTGACAGCAAGACAAATAACACTTTCAAATGCCCAGAAAGCTACTAAAGACGTATTTAAAACAGTTCATGTGACTACAGTGTTTCAACCTTAATGTTATAAAGCAACGAGAATCCTTTTTGTGCACCAAAAAAACTAAATAACGACTTTATCCAACAATATCTAGTGAAGGGCGATTTCAAAACACTGCTTCATGAAGCTTCGAAGCTTTACGAATCTTTTGTTTGGAATCAGTGGTTCGGAGTGTGTATTACACTGCCAAAGTCACGTGATTTCGGTAAACGAGGCTTTGTTACGTCATAAGTGTTTTAAAATTTCAATGGTTCACCAGTGGGGGGCGTGACTTTGGCAGTTTGATACAGTATGATGTCTAATTTTGGAATTAAATTTTGTATTTTAGTACACAAGAACAATTGCAAAATTGAACAAAATATTCAAACATGTTCATTTAAATGAACATTCACCAAAAACAACCAGTTGAAACTCTAGTTGTGAAACCGTCAGGTTCTGAAATAATGTTATGATAAGCAGGCTACACTATTGTAAAATATTGTGTTTTCTCTACCGTGTTTTTGTAACTATGAAACTATGAAACTAAAACTATGTTTCTACCAGGGGCGTTTCCTCCGAGGAGGCAAGGGAGGCAGTGCCTCCTCAAAAAAACTGGATGTGAAAATAATCGATATTGCAAAAATAAAACAACGCAAATGTTACAAAATTTGACATTAAAGAGTGTAAAAGTCACTCGTTTTTCTACAGAAACACTGTCAAACAGCGACACCCACAGGTGAAGTTACAGCGGGTAGTCCGCGTCTCTCTGCCTCCCTTCAGCTCATAGAAACAGAGCAGAGCCCCCTAAGCGTGCGGTGGGTTTAGTGGGGGGTCATTGAGAATGAATGGGGGAAAGTCACGTAAGAGGAGGCAGTACCTCCATCGCGCTATGATTGGATATGATCGATTACTATTGGACATGATTGGTTCGTGTGATAAATCCCGCCTCTTGTTTTCGTGCGCATTCTCGTCGAATCGGCCTGAATGAAGAGAGTGATGGCGTTAAAAGAAGACTAATTAAAAAGTAAGTAAACAACTGTCACTTAGATATCACCGCTTTGTGTCATGTCAAAATCAAACCCGAAATGGCCTGCAAACATGATGACTGAGGGGTTTTTTTTAGTGAGGAATCAGCGTGGTTAAATTAAAAGTACATCTTTGTGTCTGTGAGTGAGTGACCAGTGTGTACAAGCTTGATGACTGCTGAAAATAAATTGACTTTTAAAAAGAAAAGCTGAATATTAGTTTATAAATAATATATTGTTTAAATTGTTACTGCCTTTAGTTATTATTTTGGAATAAATGTAAAAATGCGTAAAAACACTAACTTGATGAAATGGTTTTAATAAATAGAACATTACATAGTGTAAAAATACAAAATACAATTGTATTTGGGCTCTCTTTTTATGTAATGTTAACTTAACCAGGAAAATTGTGTAACAGGGACATAAATGAGGACGTTGACTCCTCATTTTAAAACACCACCGCTCACCACTGCTTTTTACAACATAGTTTCTACCTCCTGAAAACTATGAAATTGTCATAATGATGTGCATTTTTTAAATCTTTGTTTCTGTGAGGAAAAAAAAAAAAACCCTTTGCTAACGAGCATTTGCGTCAGTAAATTTGGTGATGAGGTTAACGTTGCCTGGAAGTCTGCGGCCTCAGGCATGTGCTGGTAATCCTGCCTTGATTTATTACCTGGTCAATAAATGACCGCTGGCATGAAAAATATCAGAATATTGAGCATGTGAAAGTCACAGTAATTCAATATTATAGATATTTCATTTTTACAATTTGATATCAGACTTCTTTGCTTTTTATCAGTGAGCTGAACACAGAGAAGCTAGTAGATGCATTATAAAAACTACATTTCCAGTGTGGTCTGTTTAAGTGGACCCCTAACAAGAGAAATTCGATCCAGTATTAACATGCAGGAAACACCGTTGTCTTAGGTCCTGCGTATTAAGCATATGGCACTTAGTCGATGCAAAACACTGAATTATTTATGGGAAAAAAATAAATTCAAGTCATGAAAGACAAACCCCAAGAGCCATGGCCAGACTGGAGATTAAGGCAGAGTTGGCAGGGAAAGTTGGAGCCTGTAACATGCTGTGAATCTGAACACCTTCATGAGAGAATTAACAGACTGAATTATAGCCACCAAACTGGGAAGTGGCCGTTAGGTGCTTGGAAAAATACAGCTGGGGACTATCTTTTCTTTCCTTATTGTGACGTATATATATATATAAGTGAAACGGTTTCTCGAACAAGAAAAAATGTAGGGTGGGACTTGATTTTGTACATGGGGAATTGATTAGATGGTTGTGGTTTGCTATTGGTCAGTCTCATGTGAGTGACAGGTTGTCCCACCCTCATGCCAAAAAACACATCATCAGAGAAGAGCAAAAAAAAGACGAAGCTTTTTATGGGACGTTTGCATCTTGAAGTCTGCAACTTTTTTGTGTTGTGATCCACCAGTTGAAAAGTTTTAATATCAGGCTTATGTCTATATTAAGTCTTTTAGCCTCACATTGTAACAGATATGTTCTGTTTGTGGACTCTTAAGGCCCGTTCACACCAAGAACAATAACTATAAAGATAACTATAACGATAACTATATTTGTGTCCACACCAATGATTGATAACGGTCTGTTTATTCTAAACTCACGCGCTGCAGTTTAAAAGTGTTTACAACATGTTTTTGCTGTTCTTTTTGCATTTACACAGCTTTAACCAGCAGATGTCCTGAGCATGCTATGTTTTTAGTGAATAGCTAGTGTAATCAATCTAATCTAACAGTGAATTTAGCAGACGAAGTCAATATAGTGGAATAAAAACAACGCCTAGTCTTTTTCACTGCAACTTCAAAGGAAGCAAGACAATGTTGTCGAAACTAGCACTGGATACCTGAGGTAATTTTACGTTACACTGTTTGCTGGCTTGGCATTATGATGTCATTGTTAATACTTCTCACCATTTATTCCGAGGGTATGACCGATTGTTTTCCATACGGTATATCCATTTTCTTTAAAGTATCCTTGAAAAGGGGGTTTGACTTGTCAAACAGTGGTGGCTTTTCTGTACCTCGGCGATTAACTTCTCCGCAATGTCGTCTGCCATTTTAAATGCCCGAGCCCTAAAATATTCTGATTGGCTGTCAGTGTTTTATCATTCAGCAACTGGAAAAAATCGTTCTGAAAGTGATCTCAACAATATTGTTTCTCTATATCGTTATCATTATAGCTGTGGTGTGGACACTGCTATTCTTTTATATTTAGAACGATTTTTAGAACTATATCTTTATTGTTATCTTTATAATTATCGTTCTTGGTGTGAACGGGCCTTTATGTTGTGCTTCTTTCCTGTGTTTAGTTCCCATTTGATTGTTTTCCTTGGTTTCTTGTGCTTTGTTACTATGGTTACTCATTGGTTATTTGATTATGTTCACCTGTGTCTTGTTTGGTTCCTCATTTAGCCTGTGTATTTAAGCTCTCAGTTTGTTTCAGTTCATTGTCTTTGCTATTTGCTTAGCTGTTACGTTTCTGTCTCTCTATGTTTTGGAATACAGTGTACATCGGAATACATCTGATGCAGCTTTACTCACCACCCACAATCTGCGAATCCAGCGCCGAACTGGGACTTGTTTACTAAGTATTCATCACCAAAATCAAACAAACAAATATACGTGCACAACTCCGTTGCTGCCCCGGAAAAACAAACTTCATCCACTGTTCCCTTGACGCTGGGTTCTTTGGGAAGCTGAAAAAGGTAATCTTTCCCTCACAACCAAAAACAAACTCCTTCGGTGACATGAGCTGCATCTCATTTCGGAGGCTGCGTCCTTCGGGGATCGCGTTTGAAGGCTGAATACTTCATCAAGGATGTCATATTTAAGAAAAGTAACCATAATAAAATTGACTGATATTCATTGTGAGGTGTAAAATACTGTAATTTCTTTGTTACATTGCAATCTAACGGTCATTTTTCTTAAATGAGACTGCCTTGATGATGTATGGAGCCTTCAAAGGGTGCAGCCCCTAAATTGGGACACAGCCATTGTTGAAAAATCTCTCAGCTTCCATATCCCAAACGAAACACGTCGATGGGCGTGCTCTTGCTCTTGTTCTGTGTGATGTGTGTGCGCACGCTTATCAGGGAGAAGTGTCTATACAAGGAATTCCGCTCTCTTTTGACGTCATACAGGCCATACACGAAAAAACTCTCCGAAACCCCGTCCGAAACCAGAAGTAGTGTATTTGGCACAGAAATACTCCGTCATACGTCCAACTTGTGTTTTGAAACTTTGGCCATGTTTACTATTAGAATGTAACTCAGTGCAAATAAGTCAGAATGCATGAAATAGCATCAGTGTCACATGATCCTTCATTCTAAATCCTTCTAATATGCTGATTTGCTGCTCAAGAATTTTTTTTATTTTTTTATTATCAATGTTGAAAGCAGTTGGAAACCGTGATGCACTTTTTCAGGATTCTTTGATGAATGCAAAATTCAAAAGAATAGTTTTTATTAGAATCATTTGTAACATTGTAAATGTATTTACTGTCACATTTGATCAGTCTATTGCGTCCTTGCTAAATAAAAGTATTTTCTTCTTTTCTTTTTAAAAAAAATTGTACTGATCTCAAACTTTTAAACGGTAATGTATAGTCTCACAGAAATTATTTCCTGTGAAAATCTCACATAGTTTACATATGGTGTCATAAAATGTTCTTATTTGGCACACAGTGAAAAAATTATTTTTTTTTAAAATATTCCATTCCCTATTTCCGCAGGTATTATCAGCTCTGACCAACCTGAGATTTATGAATAAATGCAAGAGTTGTAAGCTGTTTTGCTGTGAGATACAGATATCTGCATATCCAACTCCATTGGGAACAGATTAAAAATAAGTTTCTCCAAGGAATCCGATACTGTTTGAATGTTTGAAGCACAGCTTCTCATTTACCACTGAGGTCTTGGCTTTACATTGATATATATTGAGGTTGACATTTCATTCTTCCTGGTGATGTGGGTACAGTGTGCCTGCTGTCTATGAGTTTATATTCAGCATGAAGGTGATGCAATGTAGCTAATACACTGGATGTATGGGACATTCTCTCCTATATATTTCAAATAAATCTCTGTTTTCAACAGTGCTCTCAGCTTCTTAAGCATAAATAAGCATTGAGGTCTCGACCTATCATAAGGAAAACACTGACCATGATGTTGTGCATAAGCCAACAGTTTAACACTCACAAAAAAAAGATAACTTTTATTCAGTGTAAAATCCTTTGCCTTCCAAAAGGTCTATGGAATTATGGAGGCAGATGTGGCATAACAAAACAGTCCTGTAGCAGTTGGCATGCAAATCCGATGATACGTTCCTCCTGAACACAGGAACGCATACATTCCAAAGACGATTTCACAGCTATTGGGATGTTATGGAAATGCCTAAACCGGTTATACTGTGGCTGAACCTCCAGAAGCTTTTTGGTCAAAACGTTGAGTCGCTTCATTGAAACTCACTGTAACTCACTGTAGAGTATTATGAGAGAGAGATCGACTGAGCGAGTGTATTACCTGCATCTAGCTGATATTCTTTAGGTCAATCTTATATTCGTAATCACAAAATCAGTTTGAATGTCCGCTGAGGAAAGCGATATCTTTGTCTTTGTCCTTTTAACATTTAAGAGGATTTCCCATGACACCGCTAGTCAATGTCAGTTGCATCTTGTAAGATGTTGTTTAAAGTAAAAACAACGTCCCTGTTACCTTGTTTCAGTCCATTTCAATATAAAAGTCTTTGCGACTGACTCATTCACTCATAAAGACAGTCTTTGCCGTCATCTCATGGCGTACTAATGTAACTTTCACTGAAGCCGAAACGGACTCTTTCTCAATACCAAAAAATACGGCATGTTATTTATGTAAAATAGTATTTATTAAACAATAATATTCAAATTAACAACAATAGCCATTATAACAGTATAAGATGTAAAATAGGAAATAAACACAAAGAAACAGTTCAGTCAAATGTACAAAAGCAGCGCTCTAGTTAGTACAGGATTTAATTTCAGTGTAAATATAAAGTTATGAAACTTAATATAGCCCTTAAGCCAAATCTATTAACTCTGAAACAATTAATATATTAATAAGCCCATTTGATATACCCAAAACGAATTATACGTCATGTTTAAACACTATCTACATAAGAGCCAGTGGCAAATTCCTGAAAGACTGGCTGAGATGAAGCTCTGCAGGTACATGAGCACTGAACGGTCACTGACGGCCTGGAGCTCGCATCTCTGAAAGCGTCTAAACAAACTTTAGACACCATATATATATATATATATATATATATATATATATATATATATATACACACATACAGTGTCCTCCACAAATATTGGAACCTTTAGTAAATATGAGCAAAGGCGGCTGTGAAAATAAATCTGCATTGTTTATCCTTTTGATCTTTCATTCAAAAAATTCACAAAATTTTAACCTTTCATCGAAGTAAAACAATTGAAAGTGGGGGGAAACTCACAATATGAGATAAATGCTTTTCTCCAATACATGTTGGCCACAATTATTGGCACCCCTAGAAATTCTTATGATTAAAATATCTCTGAAGTATATTCCCATTCATATTTACATTTTTTAGCATACCAGGGTGACTAGGAGCATGAAATTGTCCAGCCATGACTTCCTGTTCCACAGGAGTATAAACATGAGGAAACACCAAGGCCAAATTCCCTTAATCATTCATCACAATGAGAAAAACCAAAGAATATAGTTCTGATGTGCAGCAAAAGATTGTTGAGCTTCACAAAATAGAAAGTGGCTGTAAGAAAATAACTAACGCATTGAAAATTCCCATTTCCACCATCAGGGCAATAATTAAGAAGTTCCAATCAACTAAAGATGTTACAAATCTGCCTGGAAGAGGACCTGTGTCTAAATCGTCCTAATGCGAAGTGAGGAGGAAAGTTTGAGTGGCCAAAGACTCTCCAAGGATCACAGCTGGAGAATTGCAGAAATTAGTTGAGTCTTGGGGTCAGAAAGCCTAAAAAAAATTATCAAACAGCACCTACATCACCAAAAGTTGTTTGGGAGAGTTTCATGAAAAATCCTCCTCGCTCATCCAAAAATAATCTCCAGCATATTCAGTTGTCAGACAAGACTGGAACTTCAAACATGACCGGCTTCTATGGTCAGATGAAACTAAAAAAAAAAGAGCTTTTTGGTAGCAAACCCACCAGATGGGTTTGGTGCACACATGGATAAAAAGTACCCCATGCCCATGGTTAAATATACTGCGGGATCTTTAATGCTGTGGGCTTATTTTTTTGCTGGAGGTCCTGGACATCTTGTTTAGATACATGGCATCATGGATTCTATCAAATACCAACAGATAAAAAAATCAAAACCTGACCGCTTCTGCTAGAAATCTTATAATGAGCTGTGGTTGGATCTTCCATCAGGACAATGATCCAAAACAAACATCAAAACCAACACAAAAATGTGTCACTGAGCACAAAATGAAGCTTCTGCCATGGCCATCCCAGTCCCCTGACCTGAACCCTAAAGAAAATAAGTGGAGTGAACTGAAGAGAAGAAGCACCAACATGGAGCTGGGAATCTGAAGGATCTGGAGAGATTCTGCATGAAGGAATGGTCTCTGTGTTCTCCAAACCCATCAGGCATTATAGGTGAAGACTCAGAGCTGTTATCTTGGGAAAAGGAGGTTGCAATAATTGTGTGCCAATAATTGTGGCCAATGTGAACTAGAGAAAAAATATATATATATACACATATGTGTGTGTGTGTGTGTGTGTGTGTGTAAGATATATATAATATATAGGGTTTTCTTTTCAAGGAAAAATTTGACATTTTTTACTTTATGCCCCCCACCCTGAATATTAATCGCTGTGTGTCAAGGTCTTTTAAAATAGTATTTGACCTAATAATTTTGACCTAAAATGTCATGTGGTGCAACCTCCCAAAAATTTAATGATATTTATTAATTAATAATTATTGATAGCTTTAAAAATACTTTTTACATTGGAAAAAAATATATTTTAAAACATTTGTGAAAATGATGATTTAGATGTGTGCAGTCACATGTATTCAAGGTGTAAGAAAATAATGTTACTGCTTTTCACTTGATTACACCACATGAATCATTCATTTGAAACAATTCTTGAAATGGTATTGAAGTTCTTCAAAACAAATGAAACCAACATGTGGTGCAACTCCCATAAAATGTAATGAAATTTTTAAAATTAATAATTCATGATATTTATTTAAAACATGATTCTGATTACTAAAGTCACTAAATTAGTCATCAAATGCCATTGACCCTTTTATATAATTGCTCACATTACTAAGGTTATACAACGCTCATGAAACCACCCGCTGACCACTGATTAGAAACAATTGAGCAATCGATCCATCAAAAGGAGATCTTTCCCCTTAGCCATTAAAAAATGTATGGCTGATCAAAGGCGGCTAACAGATGCTTTAGGGGGATTTCTCTTTAGGAGCCCTCCTTCCATCTGTTCTCCTCTGGCATTGCCATCATGAGCCTGCTTACAGGCTCCTCACTAAAGCACTCCATAGGAACCATTTTGCCCAGAGCAATGGGGAATGAAAAACAAGTGGCCAAGAAAAGCTTTTAATTTTCCCTTCATTAATGGCTTGATGGCTTTATTCTGCATGGAGAATTAGTGCATTTAACTAATCAGTGTCGATACCAATATATTTTTTAATTCTTTTCGCAACTTAAGAAGGAAAGGTTATAAAAAAAGATATGGTGCAAAATGATTCCCAGAGGGATGCGGATAACCCCATACCAGACTCTCAAAAATCTTTTTTAATCATCTTTGCCTGCAGTGATTATTATTTATATGCAAGTTTAGTTTATAACCATGAGATATATGGAAGCGCTTTAATGTCTCTTGAGAGAGACTACAGGACAATGCACTGCAGAAATCATCTGAAAGGAGCGCAAATATCTAATCCTTAAAATAATGTGAAATAAACTGACCTTTGTTTATAACAGCGATATTATTTATTCACCCTTGTGGCTTTCCAAAACCGTATGACTTTCTTTCATCTGTGGATCATAAAAGTAATGAAAGTGAATAGGAGCTGTCAAGCTCCAAAATGACAAATAAGCACCATAAAAGTATTATAAAATTGGTCCCTATGATTCATGCACTGTATTTCAAGTGCATACAATAGCTTTGTGTGAGAAATGGAGTGAAATTTAAGTCATAATTCACAAAATCTTGACGTCTATATCAGGTCTGGTTGGGGGCTTTGAGTTGAATCTTTTCTATTGGAGTAAGTGATTCATTTACAGATCAGATACAGTTCTTGAGTTCAACTCACTGACTCATTGATTCGGTTGCAGAAATTTTCAGTCTGATTCTCAAACAAAGCGATCAGAAGTCTTGGAAAATAGCGTATACATCGTTGATCTCGAGTGACGTAAAAATTGCATGAATTCTGACTGTTTACACTTACAAAATATCTGACCTGTATCGGATTTAATACCACATATGGAAGTGGCACAAATCGGAATTGAAAAGATCAGATTCCATGTGGTTTGTACTGTTCGCACTGTCACAGATATGAGTCACATATGGGCAAAAAATCCGATTTGGGACACATTTAAATGCAGTGTGAATGTAGCCTTAGATAATTAATGTGGTTCAGATAACTTAATATCTTGAGTTTCTGTTGATTAAACCAATTGCCTTCGTTGTATTAACTAAAATTTTTAATTTTAATGAACAATGAATTTTAAGGCAACCAGGTAACTTACTTTTTTGAGTTCTTTTTTGAGTTCCAACAATTCTTTTTTACAGTGATTACGTGTCTTAAAATATCATATCATTTGAACTTTTCATGACAAACAAAGGGTAGTTAAGGTCGTAAAATGTCATGTGGTGCAACTTCCCAAAAATGTATTGATATTTGTGAATTAATAATTATTGATGTTTAAAAATACATTTTATCTTAGAAAAATATATTTAAAAATATATTAAAAATAATAATAATTTAGATGTGTACAGTATGTACACATGTATTCAAGAAAACAATGTTGATGGTTATACCACATGAATCATTCATTCTTGAAATGGCACTGAAGATTTTCAAAAACATACAGGTGTGAAAATGTATAAAACTCCCCAAAAACATAATGATATTTTATAAATTAATATTTCATGATATAAAAAAAAACTTTCTACCTTGAAAAATATCTTACAAATGTTTAAAAAAATGATACTTTTATGAATGATACTTATTTTGGAGCTTGAAAGTCTCAGTCCCCATTTACTTTCATTATATTGAAAAGAGCAGCCAAGATTTTCTTTAAAAAATGACCTTTTATGCTCCACAGGAGAAATAAAGTCATACAGGTTTGGAACAACATGTAAGTGAGTAAACAACTCCCCGAAACAGCTGAACTTTTCTCTTAACTTCCATCAGTTTTTCTTGAGAAGGAATAACAAAAGCGACAAAAAGAAAGAAGATTTGGGCTCTACAGAGGGAACCTCAGGCATTCAGACCTGAGCGTCGATGTGAGGCTTGGCCAAGAGTTTGCTTAGACTCTGCGGAAATGCAGCAAAGCCATCCATGCAGATTATGGGAGCTCTGCAGCCTGGCACATCTTTTTGTTGCTGCCTTCCTGTCTTGAAGAGAGAGAGAGAGGAGGGGAGCAGAAGAGGCTTTTCTCTGCAGCAAATTCTCCAAGCCCTCTCATTCCCTACTCCTTGAGGCCTGTCTTATACAACAGAGGTTTGTTTGCGCACATCTGCTCAGAGGAGATTAAAATGACATCAAAATATCACAAGAGACCATCTTGAGAATTGCTCAGATGTGTACTTTCCAAACAAGACACTGTTGCTTCAAGGCTAAAAGTAAGGTATGATAAAAGGCAGACATTCACTGGTGTATTCACCAGAACTATGCCCATCACAACAGTTAGTCACGATAGTTCAAAAACCTGTGGGCTAAAACAAGGAAAGCTGAATATGCTGGAAACCCATTAAATCATGATGAAATCAGACCACAGCTTCCAGGAGTCCGGGTTTTATCAGTCCACCGGGAAACAAAATTGTGTTCATAAGGTATCAGGCTGATATTACGAACGCTTTTGGGGATGAAATAATCACTGGATTCGGCAAAGAGTTTTCTAGGTCTGTGGCTTCAAAACATTACAACATATTCAGAGTTTGAGGCACTTAGTAGCAAGTAAACTAGAAACTGTTTTCTGTCAGCAAAATTAAGTTTGCGCACATTTTTTGCTACTTTTGGTGCTCACTTTTTTTACACATTGATGTTATACAAGATCCTTTTCTCCTACAGAATCCTATCTCCCTTCCTTCATCAAAAGGTAGCACATTATTGCAATCTTATTCTACACTGTAAAAAAAATATTTTCGTGATTTGTTATCACATTTTTTCTTTTGTCAAATCACCTTAGATTATTAATGTGCTACAGATAACATATTTTTAATTTCTGTTGATTAAACCAATTGCTTTCAAATTTTTAATTTCAATGAACTCAAAATTTTAAGGCAACCAGGTAACTTACTTTTTTTTTTTTTTAAGTTAAACCAACCATTCTTTATTTTTACAGCGTACACTCTAAAAACAACCCAAGTTGGGTTGTTTTAACCCAGCAGTTGGGTTAAATGTTTGCCCAACCTGCTGGGTAGTTTTATTTAACTCAACTATTGTTTAAAAAATACTGTATTGCTTGCTTAAAATGAACCCAAAGTATGTTGGAAATAAACATTAATATGTTTAATAAATGAACATTTGTTAAGTTTAATAAATAAACAATAAACGTTAATTAAATTGCTTATTAATAAATGTTCACCTTTGATTATTATTGTTGCCTCTCTAGTAATTTTGTGTCTGATTTTTAATTTCCAGCCTATTTTGGGCTCATTTTAAGCCAGCCATATAGTAATTTTTGAACAACAGTTGGGTTAAATAAAACTGCCCAGCACGTTGGGCAAACATTTAACCCAACCACTGGGTTAAAACAACCCAATCGCTGGGTTTATCCATTTTCAACCCAACTTGGGTTGTTTTTAACCCAGCATTTTTTTAGTGTATTAGTTCCTTAAATTGTACATATTAGTACCTAAATGGTATAGTACCTAACGTGCAGTACAATCATAATGATCACAGATAAACTTTCTATTACACTCAACTAATGTACTTCAACAGTTATTTAAAGACACATCATTATATTTTATGAATTTAGCAGCAGAGTTTCACATACAGGTAAAGAGAATATTTAATTTGTAAGATTCAATTGAACTCAAGGATTGTTTGAGTAGTTTGACATTGAGGAGCAGAAATATGGGAATGGTAAACTGGGTGTAATTATTAGAGCAGGCTCTGACAGGAGTTGTAAATGGCATGCTGGGTAATGATATACTGCTTGCAAGTGTAACTTGAAGGAATTTCAGGGGTTATTTGCAACCTAATGTCTATAGATTGCTACTATGGAACGATTACCACAGTCAAGAATATGGATTTTCCCCCCTAGTGTTGTATAATATAAATGAGCATGGGGGGGTTTGTATAAATGAACATTAGTGTTTTAATAGTTTATATTTTAAAACACATATGTTTAAAGGATTAGTTGACTTTCAAATAAAAATTTCCTGATAATTTACTCACCTCCATGTCATCCAAGATGTCCATGTCCTTCTTTCATCAGTCGAAAAGAAATTAAGGTTTTTGATAAAAACATTCCAGGATTATTCTCCTTATAGTGGACTTCAATTGGCCCCAAATGGTTGAAGGTCAAAATTACAGTTTCAGTGCAGCTTCAAAGGGCTTTAAATGATACCAGACGAGGAATAAGGGTCTTATCTAGCGAAACGAAAATAAAAATGTATATGCTTTATAAACACAAATGATCGCCTCGCAAGGGCTTCCGCCAGAACGCCTTCCGTATTCATCAAAAAGCTTACGCTGTATGTCCTACACCTTCCCTAATCAACTTACGGAAAAAACGGAACTGGCGCCGCGTTCGTTCCGTAAGTAGAATATAGGGAAGGTGTAGGACATACAACGTAAGCTTTTTGAAGAATACGAAAGTGCGGTCTGGCGGAAATGTGTTACAATATTGCGTTACTCCCTAAAAAACGTAACCAATTACTTTACTTTTTTGAGTTGTATATTTGAAAAAGTAACTCAGATATTTTGTAGTAAATTTAAAAGTAATGCATTACTTTACTAGTTACTTGAAAAAAGTAATCTGATTACAAAACCAATGTTACATGTAATGTTACCTTCAACAATGCTCACCAGACTCTTCCTCTCTGAACTGTGCCATGTACAACAGCCAGTGTAATAATACGGTGCCAGATTCACATTCATCTGTTTCGGATAAAACTGATTGTGCTTTTAGCGCCATTTATTGGACATGTCACTTTGAAAGTGTCGCGAAACATGCAAGTAGCAACGTAATATTATTTGTCAGAAATTTTGCCTAATGCATGCTTTTCAAGTGAGCCTAAGTTGGATATTAACTTTTAATGCTTCATTTGTTTCATTTAATGCTTTCAGTGCTCGTGTACCCGCCTGAGAACAGCTTCATCTCGACCAGTGCTTCGGGGATTTGCCGCTGGCTCTTTTAGGATTAGGAAATAAACCATCAGCAACTATTGGTCCAGTTGATGTTCATAGTATAAAAACAGTTGAAATGTTCTCCAAAATCTCTTCTTTTATTTTGCACATAAGAAAGAAAGTCATAAAATTTTCATTTTCTGGTGAACTGTCAAGGTTTATGGAGAACAGGGAAATGCAAATTCTGAAAATATTCAGTTCTGCTTCATGTTCATTGATATTTTTTGTCTCAACAATATTATACCCTTTTCTCTTTTCTAACTGTCAGTGTGTGTGTGTGTTTGTTGTGTGTCTCTTTGTTGACACTTCCCTGAACTGTTCCAGTGAAAGGTGGAATCCTAAGCCTTTAAACCAATGCCTCCACAGAAATTCGGCGGAAGCGGCTCAGAAAAGTCTGTGGCAATCCAGCCCTGAGATTCTAATTTCCCCTCCATCTCTGCCTGTCTTCCCGCGCTCAACCCAACTTTCTCACAGGCACAGAGACAAGCCTTTCTCCTGAGATAGATACTAATTACCAAACACTGTCCATCCCGTCAAGAAAGCCAGACAGAGACGGCGTTGTATTTGGCCCTGCTAGTCTTCATTCCAACGGTGAACTTTGACCGCGCGGCTAACAGACGTATCATAGGAGATACTGAGCGGCTATAATGTTCTAGACTTTTCCGTCCTCAGAGCCCTGCTCCTCTTCCGTTTCCATGGTTTCAGCTCATTCTCACTATAGATAAGTCACTCCACATATTCTTAATTAAGGTCGAGAATATATTTTCATTGCTTGCTGTTTTCAGGGCTAAAACCAGCCACCATTACATAAAACACACTGACACAACTGGAGCGCATGTGCGCAGAACATCTGTCTCTGTGCTGTGTGCATGTGTGTGAAAGCTATGCACATTTAGTAAAAACTAGGGCTGTCAGTTGATTCGAGGATTTAACTGCGTATAAAAATAAATTAAAAAATAAAATGAATAATATTGTTAATTGTTAGGTTCAAAATTGAGAAGTGAGAATGTAGTTGTTTAGACCTGAAATATGTGACTCATATTTAATCATTGCGCCTATTTTACAATATGTTTCGTTTTCGGAGATGCAAGCTCCAGGCCGTCAGCGGCCGTTCAGTGCTCGTGTACCCGCCGAGAACAGCTTCATCTCGGCCAGTGCTTCGGGGATTTGCCGCTGGCTCTTATAGTGGTTAAACATGAGATAGGGAGTCGCACCAAATGTTGGTTTCATTTGTTTTGAAGAACTTCAATACCATTTCAAGAATTGTTTCAAATTAATGATTCATGTGGTGTAACCATCAAGTGAAAAGCAGTACCATTATTTTCTTACAACTTGAATACATGTGACTGCACACATCTTAATCATAATTTTCAAAAATGTTTTAAAATATATTTTTTCAGTGTAAAAAGTATTTTTAAAGCTATCAATAATTATTAATTAATAAATTAATTAAAAAACATTTTTTGAGGTTGCACCACATGACATTTTAGGTCAAAATTATTAGGTCAAATTATATTTTAAAAGATTAAGCGATTAATATTCAGGGTAGGGGGGCATAAAGTACAAAAAAAATTAAATTTTCCTTGAAAAGAAAACCCTATTAAACAATTTAAGCTAGTCTTTTATTTTATTGCTATTTATCTCCAGAGCTCCAGGCCGTCAGCGGCCGTTTAGTGCTCACGTACCCACCGAGAACAGCTTCATCTCAGCCAGTGCTTCGGAGATTTACCGCTGGCTCTTATAGTGGTTAAACATGAGATATAATTCATTTTGGGTACATGAAATGGGCAATCTTTGGTCTTATTAATCTATTACTTGTTCCTGAGCAAATCAAATTGGGCTAATGCTAAATTTAATAATTTATAAATAACTGAAATCAATTGACGAAGTGATATGAAACTGCAATGCGGTCAAGACCTGCCCAGAACTACTTTAGCCTGTGCGTTTCCCTGAAAATAACTGCACACCTTAGAATGTTCGTCAACCAATCAGATTCGAGCATTCAACAGCTCTGTAGTATAAATTAATATATGTAATAATATGTTAATAAATATAATAATAATAATTTCTAATTTAAATTAAATAGGTAAAACATATAAAGACAAGATGTAACTTTATATATAATAAATCATATATCTTTGACATTCAGGAAATATGCTTATGAATGAGTATTCTGTTCAGTATTTTTGATTCTGTATTTATCAAACTTTATAGAAACACAAAGGAAATGCAAATGTGCAGTAATTCAAAAGTAAAACAACTTTCCCCACACTTTATGGATGTAATCTTACATGTGCTAAGATACACTCCTATGCATTAACATTTCTATGAATTCACTCATGGGTGATATTTCAATTGTTGAGCTTGGTAATTCAGTTTCACCAAACAAAGAATGCAAATGACTTTTAATAAATGCCCCGTCTGAGTTAGATATATAAATAAATTAATGTTTATGTAAATTAAAGTAATGTCTTTCTCCATTCACTGATAAAGGGGTTCTGCTCCTTTAGGGATTTGTGGTGTGTGGACACGGAAGCTTGCACTTCCGATAAGTTTTTTATAAATCACACTTAACAGAATAAGGCTGGGTATCTCAAACTCCCCCGCGATGCAAAACACATCACAAAGCATGTGTCACAATTCAATACATTGTGATGCATCTCAATATTTTGAGTAATTTTTTTTTTTTTTTATATATATATTTGAATTGTGCTAATATCTCCTTTGTTCACTTAAGTTTTGACCATCATTGCATTTCATACAGCTGCCTTTAAAGGGATAATCCCCCCAAACATGACAATTCTTTAATAATTTACTCAACATTACATAGTTTACTCAACTAAATTAAATCTGATCATAAAGTGATTGTATCTCTTCACATAACTGCTTGATTCATATGGATTGTAACCTTTTTTGGATATTTTAAATATTGGTTATCTGGACTTTCAATGGAGGGACAGAAACCTCTCAGGTTTCATTAAAAATGTTTTCATTTGCGAATTACAAAAATCATACAGATTTGGAACTACAAGAGGGTGAGCAACTGATGATAGAAGTTTCATTTTTTAATGAACTAACCCTTAACTGAACTTACTAGGAAGGGATAATAATGAACATACAAGTAATATTGTGAGAAAATATACACTACTGTTCAACTTTTTGGGGTCAGTAACATTTTTTTTATGTTTTTGAAAGAAGTCTCACCAAGACTGCATTTATTAGATCAAAAATCCAGTAGAAACTGTAATATTGTAAAATAATATTACAATTTAAAATAACTGTTTTCTATTTGAATGTATTTTAAAATGTAATTTATTCCTGTGATGCAAAGCAGAATTTTCAGCATCATTACTGTTGTCCTCGGTGTCACATGATCCTTCAGAAATCATTCAAATATGATTTGAATTTGTTATCAAGAAACATTTCTAATTATTATAAATGTTTCTTGAGCACAAAATCAGCATATTAGAATGATTTCTAAAGGATCATGCGACACTGCTGAGAATTTGGCTTTGCATTACAGGAATAAATTTGAAATATATTGAAATAAAAAACAATTATTTTAAATGGTCAAAGTCTAAGGCTAAGGGGTAATTAAATGTAACAAGTCATGTATCATCTCTTATTGGAAAATGAAACAACATTTGAACTTTGATAATTGCTTTAATCTTTAAACAACTGAGAACATAATGATCAAACTACGTTTTATAAAAATCACCTTTCAAGTTCCTGAATCTATGCTTATGAGAGTTAGTTATGTATTATGTATTGGGTACATTATCATCTATGACAGACAGCATGTCCTCTTCTCGGAAAGTAATAACACATTTAAACATCCGGTAGTGTGGGTTTTCCAGGAAATGCGTGACTCGCTGGACCTCTGCTTCTCGTAATACTACCATGTATTGTGCACGTTATTTTTTTGACAGACACCGATGTCCTAATATTCAAATGATGTGGATTTGAAAACAGATGGATCGTAAGGTAATTATTTATTTCTTAGCCGTATTCAGTGAAGTGATTGATGCTCATGAGTGTGTTATGTCCATGTTTTTACTTCTAACATTCCAACCGACAGCCAGTTTTTGACGGACGTGATAACATGCATAAGGAGCGAACTATACTTTTTATAGGTATTTTATAGATTTTTAGGTAATTACAAAATGTGCTGGAGACATTCGAAATACATTTTGTTCATTATACTTATTTTACGGAATGGAGTTTATTTTGTGGCTTAAATAAATGACATGTTACTCAGAGACTGACATGTTTGGCTTGTCAGAAATTTTACATTCAGTTGTCGCAAATTTATTGACCTTTGAAAATCAGGTTTATTTTTTATTTGGTTTTGATAAACAAAGTTGTTTTTATTGTGTCTTATAATAAAAATCTTTTAATTGAACCCATGAAAATGCAAATCAATGTTGTAAATTATAGTGAAAAATCAATTTTTTAAAACTGATTTTCCATTATTACTTGGTTTGTTTTAGAGTGTACTTTATGACTTTAAAATATTGCTGGGTTAAAAACAAACTAAGTTGTGTTAAAAATGGACAAACTCAGTGATTGGGTTGTTTTAACCTAATTAAATTAAGTTTAAGGAATAATAATTAAACAATAAACATTCAGTTGCTTATTAATAAATGTTCACCTTTTGATTCTTATTGTTGCCTCTATTAACTATGTGTCTGATTTTGTATTTCATTTAATTATAGTAATTTTCAAACAATAGTTGGGTTAAATAAAACTACCCAGCACGTTGGGCAAACATTTAACCCAATCGCTGGGTTCGTCCACTTTCAACCCAACTTGGGTTGTTTTTAACCCAGCATTTTTTAGAGTGTACCCTTATTTTTACTCTGAGGTGGAAACAGGCTGCTATAAATTAGGGACAGAGAGACGAACAGTGAAAAAAACCACCTCATCATTATCTAGGAGAACCAGCAGTTGAGATAGTTCAGGTAATTTAGCAGAAAGACTCAATGGTCTAATACATACACAGTGGCTGCATGAGATTAAATCTGTAATCATTTCAGTGCTGGCCAGCACATAGATGGAGAGTCATTAACTAGCAGGTGCACAGAGAGCTTGTACCATTATCTGACATTACTGTCCCGCATCTCAGCCCTGAATATTACATTCAACAAGCACAGGAAAGGTTCAGGCAAGAGGACCAGAGGCCTGACAGCCGAGCGGGGCTAAACCGTTGGTTTCTGCACTCGCTCACTCTCTCCAACACTCACACATGCACAGACATGCATTTAATGCGAAGTCGCAATAATTATGCGCGACAGCTGAGCTGCTGCTCTCTGCGAGTGGCTGTTCTGTCATGACCATATTTCATTTCAGTTTATCTCGGGTTTGGCAGAGTTTCCACTTACTCTGCTGAAATGTGTCTTGTGTGCGTGTGTGCTTGTATCCTTAAACGCAATGTTTACTGATACATAGAAATGAGTCTAAACATATTCCGTCTAACATAACTCACAGCTTGTAGCAAACTGGAAATTTGCAGATTTCTCACAAAGACTCAATGGGTCAAGATGGCATATTAGCTTTAATCATAGGCTGATTAGTTTTAATCATATGACCCACTAAATTTCTAAGTTAATTTATTTTAACTTTTGAGCATTAATCATTACATTTGGGAGGTTAATTTTTCTAGCCTAAAATGACGCTTTATTATGAAGTTGACTGTGTTAGCTTGGGTCAGGTGATTATCGTGGTAACTGTAGGAAATGCATGACAGAATGTTAGCTTAGAAGGCTAATCATAAATTAACACAATTGTGCCTTCAGTTATGGTGTGTGATATGTAATACAAAATAAACGCAGCATTTGAAAATGTCAAGTGTGTGTGTTACCATATCTTCAGAACATATATTTATATATATGTGTGTTCAACCCACATTCTGTCTAAAGATTAATTATACTAAGAGACAAAAGGCAGTCTAAAGCTTTACATCAAGGTCACAGATAATGAGTTAAAGCACAGATAAAATACTGTATAATTAAACACCTACAGCTAATGCAGTGATGTTACAGAGAATATGTCAGAGTTTTGTATAAACATATACCTTAAAGATGACTAAAGACCAAATTAAACAAATGTGTGAGTTAAGGCAATGAGTGGGAGATATGAAAGTTTGAAGCAACAGCAAGTAGAAACTTTATGAGAAACTTCTGGTTATATCAGTCTCAGAGGCTTTGCTGGAGGCTGATATCTGCCCATAAACTGCTATTTTTAGGATTATCTGCCCATCTGTCACTGAAAAAGCTGCAGGCTTCTTCTTACCAATTACTTTTCATGTGGTTGTCATCCTCAAGCCCTTGTTTCTCGTTCACAACTCTTTTCCGCACACACTCCATTCACCTTCTTGTTGTAATTGGTCACTTAAACACTGTCATAGTGACACTGTATATGTTTCTTTCTGATGTGGTACGAAATATGCAGTGAGTGGCACTAAAAAGCGTGTTTAATTTTATCCGAAATAGATAAACGTGAATTTGGCAATGTTTTATTACATTGGTTGTTTATGTAGAACGGCAGTTTGGAAAAGAAATGTCCGGTGAACGGCGATAAAAGTGTAATCCTGTATTGTGTTTGAAAATAACGTACCATCTACTCTAAACCCAACAAACAGTGTGAGAAAAGCACACGTAAAATAAAAAACACATTTGCTGAAGCAACCATGCCATTTTTGCTTGCTTCTACAAGTCTTTGTGCTTTTTTATCACAACTCGTGTTTCACGGGACTTGTAGCTGAACATTTCACATCACATTCACATTTCAAAAGTAATGCTTACTGCCTCAGATGTGGCTGTTAAAGGGATAGTTCACCCAAAAATGAAAATTATCCCATGATTTACTCACACTCAAGCCATCCTAGGTGTTTATTACTATCTTCTTTCAGACGAATACAATAGGAGTTATATTAAAAAATGTCCTTGCACTTCCAAGCTTTATAATGGTAGTGAATGGGGCTTGAGATTTTGAAGCCCAAAAAAGTGCATCTATCCATCATAAAATTAATCCATACGACTCCAGGGGGTTAATAAAGGCCTTCTGAAGCGAAGCGGTGCGTTTTGTATAGACAAATATCTATATTTAAAACTTCATAAACTATAAAAACTGGCTTCCGGCAACGGCCATACGAGAGTCTAGTTCTGGCGGAATAGTGACCTTTGACCCAACGCATGACGCTAGACAAACGCAGAAACACAGAGGACAGAGCAGAACAAAACACCGGTCATGAATTAGAAGTCTAAAACAAGAATTTTTAAGGAGAAATGTTGGAGGATTTCGATATAAGAGAAGAAGAGCTTCAGTTTGTTGCACAGCCCTATTTGTTTGAACAGCGAGAGGCGTCTACTCTCTCTTACAATGTTAGTTCACCCAAAAATGAAAATTCTGTCATTAATTACTCACCCTCATGCTGTTCCACACCCGTAAGACCTTCGTTCATCTTCAGAACACAAATTAAGATATTTAGTGAGGCCTCCATAGCCAGAAATGACATTTCCTCTCAAGATCCATTAATGTACTAAAAACATATTTAAATCAGTTCATGTGAGTACAGTGGTTCAATATTAATATTATAAAGCGACGAGAATATTTTATTTTAAATAACAAAATAACGAATTATATAACGATTTCACGTGATTTCGAATCATGATTTATAACGCTTTATAATATTAATATTGAACCACTGAACTCACATGAACTGATTTATGTTTTTAGGTGATTAATGGATCTTGAGAGAGGAAATGTCATTGCTGGCTATGGAGGCCTCACTGAGCCATCGGATTTCAACAACAATATCTTAATTTGTGTTCCGAAGATGAACAAAGGTCTTACGGGTGTGGAACGACAGGAGGGTGAGTAATTAATGACAGAATTTTCATTTTTGGGTGAACTAACCCTTTAAGTTTATGCTACTCCTACATCCTACATCATTTTTGGGTGAACTATCCCTTTAATGACTGACAAAACACAAATCTCCGACATTCACTGGTGAAAAAACTCGTAACTCCATTTGAACTTGATTTTGCGAAAAAGTTAATAATATATAATGACACACACAAGTGCCGCAATACTAACTTTGACAACATGGTATTTAAATTTATTTATTTTTTTTTCTGAATAGTAGCGGTTCTGCACTGACCTGCAATTTTTGCTGGCTTTAAAACACACACACACCACGTTGGATATTACCTGCCATTCATTTTCTAATACTTTAATGGTTGGTGATCCTCGGAAAAACTTCAGAGAAGCTAATGCCAGCGACTTACCAATGATGACTTGACAGCTGAGCGTGGGCATTTCACTTACGTTGGATACGTCAATGTCATTTTTGCATATGCCGTACTATTTGAATTCATGATTGGTTGACTGCCAAATTCAAAAATTAAACTCAACGATAAAATAACACTATTAACCGGTTAATGGTCATTTCAAATAAGTGTTTCTGTTAAGAACGATTAAACTGCTTTCTTTTTTGTTTATGTTTTGTCCTGTTAAAGTTAATTTCCGTTTTTTGTTTTCGTTCCTTGAAGCCGTTTAGAGCCCCGATTGCCATTGCCATACCATTGTAAAATGTCCTGTTCTTTTATCACTCTATTTTTCTGTTTTATTTTTCCTTTTTCTGTTATCTGTTTTTGCCCCCATCGCCAGCCCTCCCACAACCCATTGCCAGCTTTTGCTGTTAAATTTTTACCGCTTTATGGTCATTCCATCAACAAATCTTCAGTCTCAGTCACTCAGGCCTTCACCCACCTTGCTATCGGTATGCAGTTCTCGTTCCAAGCGTTGATCCTCCTTTACGAGGTCATGGAGTTGATGCGCTTTTATCCTGTCCCCCCCACACACAACCTCAGCATCTCTCCTCACGTCCCCCGCCAAACCTCCACACCACCTTCAGTTGCAAATCTGTCCGTATTCAGCCTCGCTTCCCCCGCCTTGCTTACCCGTGGGAACCTTTTTAAAGATCAAATCAATATCAGGACATAAACATGCATCAGCTCAAGTTTGCGCTTTTCCCTCTCTCACTTTGTAGAAAGTTGGGTACACAAGTGTAACGTCTAACTTACGAGTGAAGCAGAGGATGCCTCTGAATGATGTATGGGGTGATGGTCAAATGACATTTTGATGCTGATATTGACATCTTTTTCTTTGATAATCCTGTTTGAAGTAGTGCCAAACAGAACTGCAACACTGTTTTTCTCAAACAGGTTTCCCGACCACTCCTCTCTTCCTGCTATTGGTCTAATAAATACAATAGCCACGCCCAATCTCACACCATTGGTTGAGTCACTGTTGCCATGCTGGCCTTGGCAGATTCTACAACAAACATTTCAATGTTTTGAAAACACCAAGCCACAATGTTTTAACCCACCAATGGCTTGCGCATGGTTCACACTACTTATTAAAGTTATACAAGAGAAATTTGAACATAAAATCATCTATCTATCATCTATCACACTATCTTTTCATCTCTGATAGCTCTAGCGTTGTTTCTCTGTTATGGAGTCGTTTACATCCACCAAGCAGATGTACTGCCATGGGCCCGCTCCTTCTCTGATTAGATTAAATTGTCTCCTCAAATGAATTAAGGACAGAAATCAATTATTGCGTGTCTCCACGCCTGTATCACAGCAATACCCACTTATTAAATAGCCCTCGCCTTTGCCTGTTTAATCTTTGATTACGCTTTCAATTTGAGTTGCTGTTATCTCCATCTGCCACCATTATGCTGCCTCACCGGCATCATTGAGATGTAGTGCCACACGCTTTTGATTACTCTCATCGTGTATCTTTCCTTTGATTGCTGTTTTGACAGAATAGATACTATCTCTTTATAATCTCTCACTACAAGTATTTGAATCGGCTCTCTAAGTGACTGACAGACACAATGTTTTTGACTGACTGAAAACTAAATGTTGCAATGTCTTTCACACACACACACACACACACACAAAAGATAAAATATAACTATTTACACACTGTAGACACAGGCTTTAATCATACAAGTCTTAACCTGAGTAAACGAAAACAATACACAACCTACAGAAGTATATAAAACCTACAGAAATTGATAATGAAAATAGTCTAAAACATATTTCATTTCTTAATCGGGTTTTTGTGCTGTGAATGGAAAAATGTTGTCAGTGACACCACTTTGCAGTAGTGAAAACTACAACCCGAATTCCGGAAAAGTTGGGACGTTTTTTAAATTTGAATAAAATGAAAACTTAAAGACTTTAAAATCACATGAGCCAATATTTTATTCACAATAGAACATAGATAACATAACAAATGTTTAAACTGAGAAGTTTTACGGTTTTATGCACAAAATGAGCTCATTTCAAATTTGATGCCTGCTGCAGGTCTCAAAAAAGTTGGCACGGGGGCAACAAATGACTGAAAAAGCAAGACATTTTGAAAAGATTTAGCTGGGAGAACAACTAGCAACTAATTAAGTTAATTGATATCAGGTCTGTAACATGATTAGCTATAAAAGGGATGTCTTAGAGAGTCTCTCAGAAGTAAAGATGGGCAGAGCTGTGAAAGAGTGAGTAAAAAGATTGTGGAATACTTTAAAAACAATGTTCCTCAACGTCAAATTGCAAAGGCTTTGCAAATCTCATCATCTACAGTGCATAACATCATCAAAAGATTCAGAGAAACTGGAGAAATCTCTGTGCGTAAGGGACAAGGCCGAAGACTTTTATTGAATGCCCATGGTCTTCGGGCCCTCAGACGACACTGCATCACTCATCGGCATGAATGTGTGTCAATGACATTACTAAATGAGCCCAGGAATACTTCCAGAAACCACTGTCGGTAAACACAATCCGCCGTGCCATCTGCAGATGCCAACTAAAGCTCTATCATGCAAAAAGGAAGCCATATGTGAACATGGTCCAGAAGCGCCGTCGTGTCCTGTGGGCCAAGGCTTATTTAAAATGGACTTTTTCAAAGTGTTCTATGGTCAGACGAGTCCAAATTTGACATTCTTGTTGGAAATCACGGACACCGTTTCCTCTGGGCTAAAGAGGAGGGAGACCTTCCAGCGTATTATCAGCGTTCAGTTTAAAAGCCGGCATCTCTGATGGTATGGGGGTGCATAAGTGCATACGGTATGGGCAGCTTGCATGTTTTGGAAGGCACTATGAATGCTGAAAGTCTTCAGCAGCTGGAAACCTATATCAGGCAAGAATGGGACCAAATTCCAACACCAAGACTCCAGAAACTCATAACCTCGATGCCCAGATATCTTCACACTTTTTTCAAAAGAAGAAGAGATGCTACACCATGGTAAACATGCCCACGTCCCAACTATTTTGAGACCTGTAGCAGGCATCAAATTTGAAATGAGTTCATTTTGTGCATAAAATTGTAAAAATTTCTCAGTTTAAACATTTGTTATGTTATCTATGTTCTATTGTGAATAAAATATTGGCTCATGTGATTTGAAAGTCTTTTAGTTTTCATTTTATTCAAATTTAAAAAACGTCCCAACTTTTCCAGAATTCGGTTGTAAGACAAATAGTTAAAAGTGATTAAATGTCACTGTTAAACTTCAAATAGAGTGTTTGCATATGCCTGTCAATCAAATGTAGAATGTCAGAAAAAGCTAGGGCAATCATTTTGATCACAACTATGTTTTTTGTATTCTTCGCTGCAATAAAATTAATGAAATGGTGCCTTACATTTCTTCATTACAGGAAAAAGTAATCAAAATAGTTTGTTGCAGGCTTATTTTAATATTATTAGTCTCGCTTTCCTGCACAATAACAAGTGAATCAGTGAATATATAGCTGGTTAGACGGGTAAAAACAGCATGGATGGCTGTTCCTTCAATTCATGGCGAGGCCACAGAAAGAAAAAGCAGAGCAACTCTGTGTTGCAGAGTAAATGAGATTCATTGTGTGGTTCTCATCCGCAGGCAGTGTGAGGACATTCTTCTAAGAGTAGAGAGGGTGAGGGACTCTGTTTAAAGGTCAGATAACAGATGAAATGAAGACTCTGCTTCATTCTCAGCCAAATATAAGATTCAAAAGACTCTAAATAACCCCGAAGTGCGGCTTCTTAAGTATAGCGGTCTCACACTGTAGTTCCACATTGTTTTCAAGTCAAAGATTTCTTGCAGTGTGGCTTTATTTCTTATTTGAAACTTTTGCAAAATGTTTATTTTTACTTTCAACTAAGTGTTTCTCATTAGCACTATTTTTAAGTGCTAAAGACAGGAAAGCCATTAACTTGTCAATCTATAGTTTAAAGTCCCCCTGTAGTCAATAATTTTATCCCTTAAAACTCATCTTTGATCACCAAAGTGACATATTTAAACATTTTTTCATGTGGAAAAAAATCTTCATGCCTTAAAATAGCTTGAATGTAACTCTACACCCTTGCTTCATTTAGTATATGCGGATCTATGAATATGCTAATTAGCCCCGCCTCCACTCATTTACACAAGCTCAGAGATCCACTCGGTCAACTTACTGAGGTAAACGCTGCACAGTGGTATCGCTTTTTACAGTGTTGAACACATGACAGTAATTAATATAATTAGCCTTTTGCTTGGCTACATTATCAAACAGCTGCTAATAATGTGTTGCTAATGTTACACAAACCATGTTCCTGTTTGCCATCTGAGTCTGCCTTCTAAAAATATCAATATCCTTAGAAACACTTTGAACAACTCAGAACATCAGTGCAGAAAGACATATAGTTCATCATAACATCGTAATATACATCATACACCCACTATATAGCTAAATCTACCCTATTTTTCATATCAACAGAAAAATATACCGGGATATATTCTCTAGAGACTCCCCTGCTTCAGAGCGGTCATGGTTAATGATATGCTAAAGCCCGTCCACACGATGACGGGATTGGTTACAAGGTAGTTTGTGACATCACAAACACCAGTGATTTGAAACTGTCTTTAGATCACTGCAGTTTTAAAGAGAAAATACTCAGCAATGAATTAATTAGTAATAAGGCTTCGAAGCAAAGTATCTTTTGGATATAACAAAGTGTGAGATGAGAAGACAACAGAGTTTGCTGATCATTTTGTTGTGGTACTAACAAAAATGCAGGGGTGACAATCAGGTAATTTTAGTCTGTGAAGCTTTCGGTAAACAACTAATTAAGTCCTCTGCATCTTGTGCACATCCTGTTTTCATGCTGTGATTCTTTTAGCAGCAGCTGCTTTTATGTTACTTTCCTTTTAAGAAACCTCTCCTATTAGTTAACCAGTTGATTCATATTAGATGATACTTAATAAATCAAATAGTAGAGTAAATAAAAGGAGTCTGAAAGGTTTAGATGCATTTCTAGTGAGCAATATTGAGCCTCTTTCAGAAACTTTCCCTTTATACCCACTTAGAGATCAAGAATAGAGAATAGAAGTAATATTAAATGTCCAAAATTCAAATCTTTATCTCTGCTTCTGTCTGTTCTGTGGCCAATGGGTCACCAACAGAAGCTAATTATCATGTCTGTTTGCCCAAAGGTAGGTG
This sequence comes from Ctenopharyngodon idella, assembly GCF_019924925.1. Classification (NCBI taxonomy): domain Eukaryota; kingdom Metazoa; phylum Chordata; class Actinopteri; order Cypriniformes; family Xenocyprididae; genus Ctenopharyngodon; species Ctenopharyngodon idella. The sequence goes on from NC_067234.1 coordinate 20,558,996, forward strand.
ATCTTATTAATTGTGCTTGTCACAGCACCATTTATCAGTAGAGTTATTATGGTCTTCTCAAGCGAAGAATATCTGTCCTTTCATTACAGAAGTCTTTCATAGGAGCAGTACTTTAATTGCACTTACATCTGAATCTGCTCAGAGCAACCTCATTACAGCCCATAGGAACAAACATGCCATTACGACATCTGTCATGTCGCGCTGTAATAGTCGCAGTTAGGACCATACAAACCGAATTACTCCACAATCTAGATTAATCAGTAACATTGAGCCAATAAGCATGAACTCGCACGGAATCTACATCCAACACATTTGTACCCGGACATGTGCAATTACATAAACGTAATGAAGTAATTCACCTTCTCTGAAGGCTTTACAACAGCCTACGTGATGGTCCTCTGGGCAACGGCCAATCTCAGTCTAATCATTTTACTAAAAACATCACTTCTTTCTTGCAGGGAGTTACAGGTTCAATCCGCAGTTAATGAAAGAGACCTAACATTCTGGTCTTAGGCTAAAGGCATAGATTTGTGCACAAAATAAAATGGGAATGCTATACGTCTTTGTTATTAAGACACAATTTGTATGTATAAATATAGCATAAAATCCTTCTGAAACCATTCAATATTATTATTTGAGAAACTGACACAACTTACCCCAAAGCATCTGGCCAGTGCTGTTATTGTTAAAAAATAATTTTCGGTGAAATAAAATAAAATAAAAAAATATAATGAAATTAAATAAAATGAAAAATGAAAAAAATGAAATAAAAAATAAAATAGAAAATAAAGATAGAAAATATTAAATAAAACAATAAAATAAAATATAAAATAAAATTAAATAGTAAAATAAAATAAAATAATAAAATAAAATAAAAAAAATAAAATAGATGAAAAACTTAAACTTAAAATGATTAAATGAAAATTAGAAATGCTGTTTTGGCAACTAGCTGAAATAATTTAAGTACTAAAATTACTAAAATTAAAACTGAAATAAAAAATAAATTAAAGCTTAATAAAATTGACAAAACATAACAAAATTACTTAAATTTACTTTAAACTGAAAATATAAAAATAAAAGCTCATTCAAAACATTAATAAATACTATAATAGTCTAAAAATAATGAAATAACAGTGCATCTGGCACACTTTACCCCACAGCTACTATTTTGGGGAAAATACTTCATTTAATCATTCATGGCTGATCTTTAATTGCATGGTTTCATAAACTGGCAATGTACCAACATGCGATATATATCTTTAGACCTTAATAAGTTTATACTTGGACATAAAAGTCCACGGGCAGCACATCTTACCCCACTCTTATCCCCTACTGATGACGTACGTTTTAATAAACTGCATTAATATGAATATTTTTAATCCGCAAAACATTTAACAGGCTTCAACAGGAGATGATGATGCTTCTAAAAATACAGCAGTAAAGACGAAAGGCACTTCCTTGTTTAAGACAATAAAACACTGGCTGTCATCCAGGTCACTTCTCTGCTGTTATTCGATGTCTCTTTCATATCATACTTTTTTTCCCCTCATAGTGCTTCTGTGACTCATCTGTACAGATGTAGATCTGTCAGCCAGCACAAAGCATCGAGGCTTGGCTTCTCTCTGCACACAGCCTGCTTTCCTTTACTGGATTACTGATATGCGGCGGTACACAGCGTAGCTCCATGGCCGGCACTCAGCGGCTTAGAGCCCATTCTGCTAGGATAAGCTAACCCTCCATGGCGAAGAGAGAGCATCTTTAAGAGAGAGCATAAAGCATTCTCCCCGTCACACCTCACGTCAAAACGCTGTGATGCGCTAATGCTGCACTTCAGCTGCCGACACACTACCTTAAACGCTCAGCTGACACAGGATCTATCCGCACGTTTAGCTGGGCCCTGGGGCAACTGAGCCGCAAGATGTTTCGGGGGCTTTTTAGTCCCTTAGGCCCAATTTGTATGGCACATTCACAGAAAGCCAGCTACAAATGTCTTTTTTTGTGAATTGTTAACTAAGGTGGGAAAGTACCTGCTCTAATGGGAATATGACTGTAGAGGTGCTGTGAAGCCCTGACCTAAATGTCTGGTCACAGATGTAATTGGAGACCTTGAGTTTTATATAGCTATTAAGACACCATGCAGCGGTGTTTTGATCTGCGACGGGCGAGATTCCTGTAGACGTGAAAGGGACTACAAATATCAAGTGCGCTTTAACGCTACGGATGAAATATAAGAGCAAGAAATGGGGATGACAACGTAGTGAGCTCTAAAGAAAGCGATGACCTTTTGGACCTGTGGTGTAGCGGTAAGTGACACATCAAGTCCATTAAGTCACGGTGCTCATGTGGTGCTCATCAACTCTCAATGACTTCTTGACCCCTCACTTCTCATCTAGCAATAAAAAAGATAAACCACTCAAATGAATAATTACCATAATGCTGTTAAATTCGTCCCTTTATGGGAGTGGTGCTCAACAAAGGGGGTCACAATGTGGCTTAAAATGATTTAAAATAAGAAAAAAAGCTTTTAAAAAGTTGTAAATTTACATTACTCTTATTTTTATTTAAGAACCAGGGCATGACAGTTCGCATGGTTTTGGAGAACCAATAAAAGTGGATAAAATACACAAAATATCAATTAAAAAGTCGTGATAATGTCTATTATGAATAAACATTTTTCTGGTTAATCCAATTTCCAAACTATTTTAAGTTGAATTTGCTCTTTATGAGTAAAAAAACAAAAGAAAAGTAATCAATTTCCAGTAATACTTGAATAGAAGCCCATTTCTGATCGATCGATCAATCAATCAATCAATCAATTAACCAACCAACCAACCAACCAATAAATAAATCATGCTTTGAAATCATAATTTATTTTTAAATAATAAAATGTCAAAATTATAATATATTTAAGTAATGATAGTCAAATTATGAGATAAATAGTTTAAATTATTACATAAAAAAAACTTATTTTTTATCTCAATTTTGATTTGTGTGATAATTTCAATTTTCTCATAATTATGACTTAGTATATCATAATTTAGACTTAGTATGTTAGAATTATGAGCTTTTATCTCATAATTTTGACTTTTCATCTCATAATTATGAGATCTTATGCCATAATTATGATTTACCAAAGTATGCTTTTTTGTGGTGGAAATGGACTTCCGTAGGAATGACCAAATTAATAATTAATTAATTAATCAATCATTTTAATCTGCTGACACTGCAAGTTTTTGTAATAAAAAAGGTTTGAAAACAATCAGCTTTGTCATTATTACAGCTGAAGTACCCCAAAAAGTATATTAGTCTGCATGAAGGTCTTGGAATATGGGGAGCCTTGGTGTCAAAAATGTTGAGAATCACTGTCGTATGCCAAAATAACACTCATTCTGTGGTTCGGCCATTCGAAAACTGTGGCTTATAAAGTTCAGTCTTTTATGAATTTCCCTGGAGAACAAGACATTGCATATCTAGGATACATTCCTTAGTAATCAGTACTAGATTAATCTGATGATTTTCTTGCTAACAAGACAGCGGACATAAAAATCATCAGAGATCTCTGACTCAGTCTTGAACATCTCTGCATGAATGTGACCCTTCAGCCACAGTTTATCTATCACTTCTTATCAAGTCTTATAAGGAAATCATTCCATCAAATTGATAAATCAGCTGAATGAGTAACTCCATGCAAAAATATTCATCTAAGCACTGTCTTTTCTTCAGCGAAAGCACTCAGACTCTGAGACTGAGCTGCAGCGCATTGGTTCACATTTTAAGAAGGGATAAGAATCAAGCTGCTGAACAAAAAACTGACAGCTTATGGCAGGGATTCTTGGGATATAAATTATTAAAACACTTTTCAGAGTTACAGTATCATTTTGGATGTGATACACATTACACTGGAAAGGTTCTGGTATAGCCTTTAACTCCACAAGTCGAGCAAGCAGCAAATTGACTTTATATAACTAACATAAGCAATAAAGAGCTACTTAGCTGTCTTACACAAACCCAAAGAGACTAAGAAATAAAACCAACTCGACCAACTTGATTGCTTGAAATTTACTATTTATATCACTAAAAACCATATGTTATAATACAGTGCTAATAAAATGTAATTTTCACATATGGCCTGCAATATACCTTGTCATTTACTGAATATATATATATATATATATAAATTCTCTAACATCCACACAAGCTTTTCATCTACAACTATATCATTATCATATTATGCAACCTTTTCCTCACAGCCGACCTATTTATGACCATCAGCGAGGGAACGCTGATGGTCATTATTTTGCCAAATAAGGCATGTTGCTGGATCAACATATTTTGTTGATCCTAGAACAACATTCCTGTCTGAAAATTTGGTCCTAATCCTATCCATACCCCTAAATTTAACCCTATCCATAACTTATACCTAAAATCAGAGGGAAATGATAGGTGAATAACACTGATATAGAAGCACTTAAAGGATTAGTTCACTTTTAAATAAACTTTGCTGATAATTTACTCACCCCCATGTCATCCAAGATGTCCATGTCTTTCTTTCTTCAGTCGAAAAAAAATTAAGGTTTTTGATGAAAACATTCCAGGATATTTCTCCATATAATGGACTTCAATGGACACCAAACGGTTCAAGGTCCAAATGACAGTTTCAGTGCAGCTTCAAAGGGCTTTAAACGATACCAGACGAGGAATAAGGGTCTTATCTAGCGAAACGATCGGTCATTTTCGAAAAAAATACAATTCCTTATTCAACTTACGGAAAAAATGTAACTGGCGCTGCGTTCGTTCCGTAAGTTGAATAGGGAAGGCGAAGGCCATACAGAGTAAACTTTTTGAAGAATATAGAAATGCGGTTTTGGCGGAGGCACTTAGAAGGCGAACGTTTGTTTATATAAAGCATATACAGTTGTATTTTTTTAGAAAATGACCGATCGTTTCGCTAGATAAGACCCTTATTCCTCGTCTGGTATCGTTTAAAGCCCTTTGAAGCTGCACTGAAACTGTCATTTGGACCTTGAACCGTTTGGTGTCCATTGAAGTCCATTATATGGAGAAATATCCTGGAATGTTTTCATCAAAAACCTTAATTTTTTTTCGACTGAAGAAAGAAAGACATGGACATCTTGGATGACATGGGGGTGAGTAAATTATCAGCAAAAGTTTATTTAAAAGTGAACTAATCCTTTAACACTGGTTTTAAGCCTAAACTTGACATAAACTCTAAACTTGTCCCTTAAATCTGATTGGTTGACTGGAAAGTTGTTGTACATTAACACGTAAAATCACGTTCACCACACAAGGGCAGAGAATTCAAAAACACCTGAGAACCAGTATCAAGAAAAACGTCGATCATTGGTTTTGATCCACACCAAGTTCCAGGAATAAGTATACAGATCTGTAGTCAGCACAGACATTGCCAAACCTAACATACGCCAACATTTACATATCTACAATCCATCTTCGAACAGAGAGTGTGGGAGCTTTTAAGAGTACAGACACACACTGGTAAATCAAAGGTGACTTCTTGTTGCGTTGTTTTGGTCTGATTTGGTCACAAAGCATCTGCAATGATCCTGTCTGACTGTGACAGCAGCTTTTAGAGCAGCAAAAATGGGTCCAGATCATTAAAAATGACCAGAGATCAAGCCAGCATCCATTTGCCAGAACTTTTATGATTAAAGTGAAGATGAAGGATAGATTTTAACTACTGTTGTATTTCACTTGTTATGTCTCCTTGGGATTTAACAATACTTTAAGTACATATTTTTCATATCAACTTGTTTTTCTTGTTTACTCTGTGTCTACATACATATACACAGATGTCATGAACATGCTTCATAATCTAAGCATGTGTCTAGACAATTTATGACTGAGTGTACATATATATATATATATATATATATTGCCCCAAAGCATCACACTGCCTCTGCCGGCTTCTCCTCTTCCCATAGTGCATCCTGGTGCCATGTGTTCTCCAGGTAAGCGACACACACGCACCCGGCCATCCACGTGATGTAAAAGAAAATGTGATTCATCAGACCAGGCCACCTTCTTCCACTGCTCCGTGGTCCAGTTCTGATGCTCACGTGCCCACTGTTGGTGCTTTCGGCAGTGGACAGGGGTCAGCATGGGCACCCTGACTGGTGTGCGGCTATGCAGCCCCATACGCAACAAACTGCGATGCACTGTGTATTCTGACATCTTTCTATCAGAACCAGCATTAACTTCTTGAGCAATTTGAGCTACAGTAGCTCGTTTGTTGGATCGGACCACACGGGCCAGCCTTCGCTCCCCACGTGCATCAGTGAGCCTTGGCCGCCCATGACCCTGTCGCCGGTTCACCACTGTTCCTTCCTTGGACCACTTTTGATAGATACTGACCACTGCAGACCAGAAACACCCCACAAGAGCTGCAGTTTTGGAGATGCTCTCACCCAGTCGTCTAGCCATCACAATGTGGCCCTTGTCAAACTCGCTCAAATCCTTACACTTGCCCATTTTTCCTGCTTCGAACACATCAACTTTGAGGACAAAATGTTAACTTGCTGCCTAATATATCCCACCCACTAACAGCTGCCGTGATGAAGAGATGATGAAGAGATAATCAATTTTATATGAATTTTGTATTCATGAAATGAAATTGGGGTGGGTGGTGATGGGGGACGCCATAATAATTATTTTTCAACAAATAAATCTGATTACCACAATAAATTAATTTAAAAAATGTGTGTGTCAATGTTTTCAATTGGCTACAATTGAACTCACCCCACCTACTGTTAACTTACAATCACCCCGGTAGAGTAGTTTGTAACATCAGCACTTTATACACACTGTTTAGGAATAAACAGTAGATTAGAAATAATATATGAAAATATTATATCAAAATTTGAGACATATAATGCAAAACACAAACAAAATGTAAAACAAATTGTGTTACAACACTCCCCCAGTACATGGTGTACATTACACAATACTGAGACATATCTACTGTATTAATAATCGATATTAATATTGTAACCTAGCCTAATATTGACTCTCCAGGCAGACATATATGGACTCTGAGTCAATAAAAGTCCAGCAGCAGTGAGTCATGTTCTTGCAGTGGCAGCATGTATATATAGTGAATGGTTATTATTTCCATTATTTACGCATACATCCTTTTGCGACTCGTGCTGAACTTATAGAAAAAGAAATTACGAAGGTGTTGACAGAGTACGTGTGACCTGTGGGGCGCGGCGGCGCGCGATCCGCCTGCGGGATTCAGAGAGAGTCAAAGTGGGACAGCAGTGCGCACCGGCTCGCTGCATTCTGGAGCTCCATGTAGCTACATCTGTCCGTCCTAAAATATTCCTTGTCACTATATAGCCTACAATATATATATATATATTCTTGCTACATAACAACTGTTATCGCTACTGTAAATAACTGCACAAGCGATATCTCCAGTCTGTACTTGCACACTGCGCGTCTCGGAAAGAAAATCTTATGCTACGACGACCCCAAGATGTAGAATCTTGCAAATACCCGAGTTCGATGCGCTTTAAACGTGCGTCCGAGTTAAACCAGTGCTGGTCAACTAATAGTCACTGTAGGGCTTGCATTAAACATCCATCACGCGTAACGAGTCAAGTTCAACTTGTTTTGCACATCAAATCACACCCAAGCCTATAACAGCGATTATATTGCAGATATCAGAATGAACCACATGAATCACTTTAGAACAAGAAGGTCATTAGTGAATCAGTGTTGACAAAATTCATAATTTGATAAACACAAAATAAATTAATAAAATGTTACAGTGCGTATGCGAACTATGAATCAATTTGGAGCGCGGGCACGTGCCCACTGAATCATTCTGTGTCTAAAGTTGCTAATTTGATAGATGATGGCACACAAACATCATTGAATCAACTACAAACAACTTCCCACGCACCTGATCGCTCATGTAAAAGAATGTGCGCTGAACTCAAATCTGCACTGTCATCATCATGCCACAAAACACGCGTACTGTATTTGACTTGTCCTAACGCACGGGTTACTTCTGAAATATTATCCCTCGTGCAATTGAGCACGGGTCTTATGATAATGTGTGCTTAAGTCACACTGGCATTTCTGCCAACTCCCACCACACCCAGAGGGCATCACACTGTGGCCACACATCCCAGGGTTCTTACCTTTAATGACAATCCCACAGAAGCTGTAGAGCACGAAAAGCAAGTGCTGTTGGAGCATCATATTCTTGTGGCGATGCTTGCGTCCGTGTTCTCCCTGCACTGGTGCTGATGCTGATGCTGCTTATCCAGGTGGATGGTGCGCTCTCAGTCGCATGGATGGCGCAAACCCGAATCTCCTGTCCCGATCCGGAGGATATGTTGCGTGCAGCAGTTACTGTACCCGGGGCTGGGAGAAGATGCTGCCCGCACTGAAAATGCTGAGAAAGTGGCACTTCAGCCCCTGCCTGAGTCTCTGCCTCTCCAGAGCGCCGCAGCAGACGCGGGTCCCGCCCACTCTAGATTGACACATGGAGACGCCTTACCGATATACAAAACCAGCGTGAATGCGCAATTGATCGCGCTGATTGATCACATTTATAACTTTCTGCTGCGCTGCTGTCTGAGTTTTGGTTACACTTTAGACAGCAGCGTTCATGTTACATGTTAGCCTACTGTCCGGTATTAATTAGGCTCCTGTAATCACAATAACATCTAATTACAAGCAGTTCCCCTGATTAATTACGGTGAATGTTGTTCATTAGGGGACATCAGGGAGAGTTGTAACGCAAGGTGAGTTGTAACACCCTGTTTAACCAATTAGGAATGAGATACATATGTAAATGTTTATAACTGATTTTAAAAGACAGAACTGGAAATATCCGAATTAGCATGTCTTCTTTTTTTTTCTTTTTTTTCTTTTTTTTTTTAACTTCCACCCAATCATCTACACGTGTTTGGCCGAGATACAACTATTCGAAAATCTGGAATCTGAGGGTGCAAAAAAATCAAAATATTGAGAAAATCGCCTTTAAAGTTGTCCAAATGAAGTCCTTAGCAATGCATATCCACTCACAAAAATTATTTTTTGATATATTTACGGTAGGAAATTTACAAAATATCTGAATGAAACATGATCTTTACTTAATATCCTAATGATTTTTGGCATAAAAGAAAAATTGATAATTATGACCCATATAATGTATTGTTGGCTATATTGTTACAAATATACCCATGTGACTTATGACTGGTTTTGTGGTCATGGGTTACATATTCTATCCCTAACCCTAAACCTTGACAGAAAACTTAGATTTTTACATAAAAAAAAAAACATGATTATATTATATTATATTAATTATATAGAGTACCTCAGGGATGACGTGTTTTTGTAGGCAAAACCCGGAAGCGAGTTAGCATTTTAGGACTTCTGGTTCCATCGCCCTAAAGTCTATGGGTTTTTTGAATGGGTTTTTGCTAAATCGCCCGAATAAGGTCTGTGGTTAACAAAGCCTCTAAATATTTTCAGGTTTTGATTAATGACATAAAACACACCAGTTATAACCCGCTTGTGACTTTTTAAACCTTTATTGTGTCTTAAAAACGGCGGTTGCTAACAAGCTGCTAAAAGGGACTACTTCCTTTGGCGGGGACTTTAGACGCCATCATGACGAACAGGACATTTGGACAGTATTTCTCATGAAAAAGTGGATAAGTATTCATACACAGCGCAGATCATGATCAGCGAGCATGTTTTTAAATAAAGTTGTTTTTTAGATAAAGTTTGAGGAAGCTTGGTGGTGGTGACATTGATCTGCGACCATGGTGTGCTGTAGTCCTACTGTTAACTTTTTATATCTGACGACTTTATTTAGGCTTCAAAATGTATAAATGTTGTGTTAACTTGTAAAGATTATCTTGATAGACAAAACGTGTAAGTGTCATAACCCTTTGTTAAACACAGCTTATTTTTTGCGATTTTCCAAAAGTCTATGGGAAAAATGCATAGGCTTTTCGATCGCCGCTAACTTCCGGGTTGGCCTACAAAAACACATCATCCCTGAGGTACTCTATTATACTTACGGATAGTTCTGGCCCCAATTCTGATTGGTTGAGCCGTGTTCGAAGTCATTGTAAAATTCCCGAAAACATACAGATGACCACATTACATGTATCGCTGCGCCACTGAGTGTCTTAGCAACCACTCTTAGCAACGTAAACATATGTTTGTTCTCAATTGATCATTAAAGCTTACTGTATTATGTAGTAGAGTATTGTGAGAGAGATATCGAGTGTATTACCTGCATTCAGATTTAGCATTTTCCTTCAGGTCAGTCCTATGTTCATAATAAAAAAAATCTGTTTGAATGTGTGCTGCGATCTTGTCCTTTTAACATTTAATGGGTTTTCCCGTGCCCTACTGACACTGACAGTGCTATTCAGAGCATTTGTCATTTGCGTCTTGTTCCATGTTCACAACAAGTTTCAATATAAAAGTCTTTGCAACTGAGTGACTCCATGCCGCCATCTAATGGCGTAATAATGTAACTTCTGTTGATGTTCACGGTCAGGGACTATTTTTTTCTAGTGGAAGGAAGGCTTTTAAAGATTTTACTTCATGAAAGTTGCATTGATACATTTTTTTAATATTTAATATTTGTATTGTGTGGTAACATAACCGTTTTATAAAAGCAATAAGCCCCAAGAAGCCGTGGTTTACGGTGAATTTTATAACAGCTAAGGGGCGTTGTTAGGCACGACGTGGACATATTACATTATATGTCAATGAGCAATATTAAAACACTTAATCCTGAGACAACTGGAAGAGAAAAAATTTAAAGTGCAGGGGAAAAGTGCTAAAACTATTATACAATGTTATAAATTGGTTAAATGATTAAAATGAATCACAGAGCAAATTGTAAAATTATTTTAAAAAACAAACAAATAATGAATCACAGCAAACGAAGACATGTTGAGTGATGCTCATTTGTTATAATACATATTTTATCTTTTCTGTTTGTTTCTTCCTTATTAAAATTGTAACCTTTCTGTGGCAAACAACCGCATATGCACAACATACCTTTAGTCATATATGAACAATATATTATGACATTTATTGTTTTAGAATTTCAGCTTTCATCTGTCTAGTTCTTATCTTATCTCTAGTTGGCTTATCTTAATATTCGTTCCACGCAAAACACAGAATGAAAGCTATGCCAATCAACACTGGTCTGCCACACTACAGTTATTATACATGCTACATCTATAGCTGAATTTTGCTATTTTTGATCTGTAATATACAGTAGTGTTATCTGGAAGGTCACTTTGACGTGACAAAAGATGCGAGACTGACTTTTTTTGTGCATATAAAATACTGACAGATTAAATTAGATTAAATAACAGAGTAAAGCAAACATCCAACTGAGGAAACAGTTTTGCATATCTGTGTGGACCGAAAGGTTTTCTGTTGTTGTTGTATTGGAATAGTTTTGAGATCTCAAGTGGAAAAAGGAATATTGTTTATCCTTGTTGTTAGCATCTTTAATTGGGTCTCCAGGCATTGTATCAGCAATGAGACCATGCCATTCACACATTCTCACCTTATTTCACGTATTGAAAATGTCACTTTCTGTTGAGAGACATGCATGCATTTATGAGGTCGCATTAAATGTCTATAGCATAAACCACTGAAAAAAAAAAATATTATTGATGCAGTTCTTTACCACCTTTATGTACTTTTAAATTTGCTTCCATTGATTAGATGGTAATTTCAGGGTATACATTCAAAAACAAGTGTGTATATATATATATATATATATAGTTGTACACACACACACAAATGAAAATAGATCACTTTGCAATTTAATAAGATGAAAAAAGATTGTGTTCCGCTGGCACAGTTATAGGAGGAAATTGAGAATGAAGAGTCAAGTGCAATAGAGCCGGACGGCCTGCCATGCAGCTGGATATTAGTCTTCCTTCCACACCTTTTATAGGATTGGTTGGCCGAATTGAGCTGGTGTCCATCCATGACTGAAAACACAGGGCTGAAACAGTGCTTGTAGTCCAGGTTCTCTCTCCAAACCCATCGAAAGGATTTTACACCTGATTTCACATGGCGCTCACCAAATTTCTTCCAATTTAACACAGAAACCTGACTTGCCTGACCAGAGTCTGGCCTTGGTTAAATTTTTGGTTCTACTGAATCACTCATATGTGGCTCAGTAAAGCCAGTTTTACAAAAAGCATCATAGGGGCCAATTGGCTAAAGTTCTGAGCAACTTATAAAATAAAGCAATAAAAGAATTAGGACACATGGATATATAGCACAAGACAGATTTTAGTGTGATGGCAAATGGTTATATCCTTCATCATTTCATTGGGCCTTAGAAAAGGAATATTACTCAAGGGCTTTGCAAAGTATTGCAGTTAATAGAGCATAACCTCTGCAGCAGAGGGGCATTTTAAGACAAAAGCAGGTAGAAGCTCTTATTTCTGAGACATACATGCATAGAAATAAGTTGCAGAGTCTGTCTGCACTGTTACTAAACCACAGTTTCAGTCTGAATTCAGCACTACTTTTCTTTTTAAATATGCTCAGGCCAATGAGGTGCAAATCCATTTCTATGGGAAAACAGAGTAGAAAAGATCTTAAACTGTATTAAAAATATACATTTTAGGGGTTAATTCTCCCAAAAATTACATTTCTGTCATTTAGTACTCACCCTCATGTCATTCCACATCCATAAGACCTTCGGAACACAAATTAGGATATGTTTGATGAAAAATATCAAATTTTGATTTTTTTTATCCCCCATAGAAGCAATTTCATCTCTCGCCTGTCATTCTCATACACTATTTACATTGCAGCGCTTCCAGGTTCTACGTACGAACGGCGGCTCAGTATTGGAGCCGGCCCATAATGAGCCGGCGTTCGGATGTAGATAAATAAATATAAGTAAATAAATAAGAAAGATAAGTAAATAGTGTAGGAGAATGACACAGAAGAGAAGAATAAAGTTGTTATTTTTGTTTTATTTTTGTGTATTCTCGTCACTTCATAACATTAAGGTTGAACCACTGTAGTCACGTTGAGTATTTTAATAATGTTTTTACTACTTTTCTGGACCTTGAATGTGGTAATTTCGTTGCTTTCAATGGAGGATAAAAAAAAACCTTTTGGATTTCATCAAAAATATCTTAATTTGTGTTCCGAAGATGAACGAAGGTCTTACGGGTGTGGAACGAGATGAAGGTGAGTAATAAATGACAGAAATTTCATGGTTGGGGGAACTCTTTAAGTTAATCATGTTCTAAAATTACTTTTTCAAAAGTTGTCATGTGGTTTATTGGGTGATGTTACTAATAACCTCATTTAGCCATTATTTTGACAAACTCACATTTGTAAATAAAATTAAGCCTTACTTCTGCAGGTTACATCACTGTGACAGTAGATGGCTTTATGAGACAGCCATCGAATCATTTATTCAGCTGATTCAGTAACCAAGTCGTTTCCCAAATCGAATCTCATTATTGCACTTTCAACTTAACGAACATCATAATCATTTAGTTGGTCAGCTTATCCTCGTCCATGAACAAGATGTACTCAGGGTACGTTTACACGACAACAATGTACTAAAAACAGAACTAAATTTTTCCTTCGCATTTTCGCATACAGACAACAACATTGTTAAAACATTCCCTGTTCACACAGATCAGCGAAAAATACTAAAAACGCAGTATTATGATGCCAGGCCTGTAGTTGGCGATGTCACTTTGTAAAGAAACACTACGCACCTATAGACTGAACATGCAATTTGCATGCGCATAACATCACCGTTTTCACAAATTCGCTTTTTTGTAGTTTACACGGCGATGATAATGTTATCATCTTCAAAAATGTGCACTTTGAAACCCGTTTTCAAAGTTAGCATTTTCAGGCCCAGTATAGTACTCGAGACTCGGTCTTGGACTCGGTCTCGAGACCATATTGTAACGGTCTTCTTCTTGTCATGGACTCGTGTGCATATTGACTCGGAATCGGACTCATTCCCGAGACCACTCGAGTCCCATTCAAAATATTTCATGACTATTACTGTATGTTAATGTTTGGGGGCAAATAGCAATGAAAATATTGTGGTCAATAAAACAAAATGCATTTGAATTATAATTAACATGACAATGTGTACAATAGTAACAAATCGCTCAAAAGTTGGAAAATTCCTATTATTTTTACATATCCGTCAGTGTGAGGCGTTGCTATGGGTTGCGTGCGTGTGTGACTGACTGATTTTCCACAGACTGTTCGAAACCTAGGCTCTCGGGCCATATATGTTTTTTTCTCTGAGTGCCTATGGCTCGACGGAAGAAAAAAATAAACCAAACAATTTTTTAAACTTTTTTTCCCCCCATCAATAATCAAAGCTAGTGTGTCGATTTAATTAAAAATCTATTTATTATATATTTTAAAATATTACATAATTCACCAATGCCGGTTTGTCATGTATAACACCCCAACCAATCGTGATCTGGCACAAGAAGTTCAAATTTCATTGGACAACGTGAAGTGGAAATTATATGGACAGACGAGCGATTTCTGCGGTTTGTCTCATTTTATAAATCAAACTGCATCGCTGACAAAATGGATGTTAACCAACTACAAAGCCAAAAGTTGCATTAATGGTAAGTAGTGTTCGATTCATCTAGTGTTGATACACCGTTTACTATTTGATGAAACTATCATAGTTAATGAAGCCAAAGTGCCACCTACAGGCCTATTATGTAAAGTGTAGGCTGGCGAAATGGTGACGTGAAAGGACTTTATTATATTACCATTTTTGATAATTATTAGCTTATGTGGCATTATGAAATAAGTCTCTTATGCTCATCAAGCCTGCATTTATCTAATCAAAAACAGCAATATATATTTTAAAAATATTATTACAATTTAAAATTATGGTTTTCTATTTGCATATACTTTAAAATATAATTTATTTCTGTGAAGCAAAGCTGAATTTTCAGCATCATTACTCCAGTCTTCAGTGTCACATGATCCTTCAGAAATCATTCTAATATGCTGATTAATTTTCAAAGTTGGAAAGTGGAAACGGTTGTACTGCTTAATATTTTTTATAACATGCTGTGATCCTTTTTTTCAGTCGATTGATTTAAAATCTTTGATTTAAAAATGTTAAAAATAACAGCATTTATTCAAAATAGAAATCTTTTCTAACAAATTACCTTTACACCTCCTACTATGTGGCCTTTTTACCCTTAACTGATAATATTTTTTAAACCAATATCACTCTAAGTAAATAAAACACAGTGTACATGCCATGGTATATTTGATGAGTATGGTGCCAATTTTATTGTTTCCACCAAACATTTACATATTCTTGAAGATTTCTTTAGGTCTTGTCTCAGACCCAGCCTTATGTGAACTTGAACTTGTCTTGGACTCCAGCCTCTCTGGTCTCGGTCTCGACTCGGACACGACCCTCTCCGGTCTCGGTCTTGACTTGGACTTGAATGAGCTGGTCTCGACTACAACACTGTTCAGGCCCCCAAAACACTGTTGTCGTGTAAATGAACGGCCAAAGCGCAAAAAAGTTTTCTGTTTTTAGTTAAAAACGATGTAGTGTAAATGGCCCCAAAATCATTCAAACAATGTTTTGTTTCCTCAGTTAAAGGGGACCTATTATTCAAAATTCACTTTTGTATGGTGTTTGGACATAAATGTGTGTTGGCAGTTTCTGAACACAACCACCCTATAGTGATAAAAATCCACCCACTCCTTTTTTTTTAATCCCCATAAATCATAAGCAGTGTCTCCCAACAACCTGTTTTCAGCCATGGTGCTAATGTGATGTCACATTACCCACAGACCCCGCCCACGACCGCTGACTGACAGTCCTGTATTACCATAGTTTCCGCCCTCAGCGAGCTGTACTGTCAGCCATTTTCTCCGCACTTGAGCAGCTGTCTGGTAAGTAATTGATATGTTTTTTTGTTGGATGTAAGAGTGAACAAAACAGTCTTCATTCACTAACATCTGAGCCGCTGAACGTAGAGAATTAGTTTTATTTTTGAAGGGAATGCGCCACAGATCTAATATACACATACGATTTCTGTAACGTTACCTGGTATTTACGTTCACAGAGTGAGAGTGATCGCGATATAGATGATAATCAAAACCAAGCAGATGTCTTGTTAATATTTGGCAGAGAATCTGATTGAGGCAGGAACTGTAATCGTAGAGAGGGGGGAGGGGCACAGCGGCTCATTTGCATTTAAAGGCACATGGACGAAAACAGCCTGTTCCTGACTATAGTCAGAAATGGGTATTTACAACATAGATTTATAAATGATTTGTGAGGTATTTTAAGCTGAAACTTAACAGACACATTCTGGGGATACGTAAGGCTTAAATTACATCTTGTAAAAATGGGCATAATAGGTCCCCTTTAAAGTAAAATTTTAGTCTTAAAGGTCCCATGGCATGAAAATTTCACTTTATGAGATTTTTTAACATTAATATGAGTTGCCCTAGCCTGCTTATGGTCGCCCAGTGGCTAGAAAAGGCGATGGGTGTAAACCGAGCCCTGGGTGTTTTGCTTCGCGTTTGAGAAAATGAAAGCTCAGACGACCCAATCTGGAATCTTCCCCATATGTCGTCATAAGGGGAAAGGTTACCTCCCCTTTCTCTGCTTTGCCCGCCCATGAGAAAATGAGCTACTACCGTGCGAGGGGCGCGATTTTTTTTTTTCCTCGGGACATCATGGCTTGTATAAATTAATTAATTTTATTTTCCAAAACAATGTGCCGACACAACTTCCCAAAGTTTTGTATGTCTGCGCCAAACATTTTACGGACGACCGTTTCCTCAACTTGGGCCAATACAGTGCTGGCCTTTCAGAACGTCTGAAAATAAAGTCTGGATCAGTACCAACTCTTCTTGGCGCAGCTACAAACCTCGGACAAGTAAGTCAAGCAACACTATACAATTCTTTTGCTTTACTGTATATGGTTACCTAGCTTGTTATCCTTAGAATGTAGCTGTAACATTAGCTCTGCCGCTAACAGCCCAGTTACTGTCGCTTAATGTAAAGGTAGATAGCATCAAGTATGTGTGTCAATACACACACTGTAATGCGAGTATTGTACATTTCTTTTTTTTGTTTGGATAACCGTTCTGTTGTTGGTGTTATGGTGCACGCGATATCCACATTTACAGATTGCAGAGCTTGATGTAATTGAAGACTTCAGATGCAAAAGCCTCTAAGTGCCGTCTGAAATCGTCTTCTAAAATGAGTTTTATTTTTTATTTTTTTTATCAAGCTCATTTGTTTAGGCTAGCTTTAGCTACATGATAATACATTTTAAATTAAAATTTAATGATAATTAATTTTAAACTAACCACTCTGAGACGTCCTGCTGTAGCCGCTGAGTTGCAACTTCTTCATCCGGTGCTTCTCCATCCGGATCGGATTCTGGGTCGAACTGAAACGCTTGAACGACTGCGTGTCTACGAGCCATTGCGATACATGCACTGTCAACATTAGCGCATGGTACCGTGGCCGCAAGCTGGTTAAGACCACACCCACCCTCCACCTTGCCCCGCCTCTCTCCTCCTCATTAGCATTTGAAGCTACAGACCCAGAAACGGCACATCCTGAGGAAAGCTCATTGTGGGACTGTCTCATAGTGGCTGAAATTCTGCACCAAGGCTGAATTTCGGGAAAAAGACTTCAGATACAGTACTAGGGACCACTTAGGCCTATATAAAAGCATCCAAAAAGTAGCATGTCATGGGACCTTTAAGTGTGTCAAAATTCTAAGAAATGACGTTATTTTTGTCTTTTTCCTAGATTTAAGAATAAGTGTGATTCATAAAGTTTCCTACAGTGTTAAGACTAGGTCTCAGCTCCTAAATTATTTAAGAGTGTATCCTAACCTAGTTAGGAGTAACAAGATGGCAGCAGAGAGGAGAAAACCACACACTTTCCAACGAAGATATAATGTATTCGAGTTATACCTGTATGATGAAAGGGAGATGATAAAATGATACAGGCTTGTTCGTCAAGGTATTCTTTTTGTAACTAAGAAATTCGATAACTTCTTCCACTCTAAAAATCAATGCTCTAACTGCAGAAATGAAAGTAATAATGACATTTTTGGCAACTGGAAAAATGCAGCAGTACACCAGTGATGACTTGGGCTCATCAGTCTACAGTAAGTAGGGTCTTAAATAGCACTATTGTGGCACTAACCACACCAAACATACAGTAGTGGCCAAAAGTGATGTCTGGAAAGGATATTTGTTTTTAATTATGTTTCATTGTCTTAATTAAATGATTTTATTATAATTACATGAAGTGATTGGTGTCATTCTGCCGTGACTACCATTCCAGACTCACTATTGGCTGATTCAGATGTTGAGGGCTTGACATCATTGTAGTTCTTAGTTCGCAACACTTAAGTACCACCTCAGTCAGCACCTAAGAGTCAGTCTTAGACTTTACACTTAAGTCAAAGCTTAAGCCTATTCTTAAGAGAATTTTCCAAAACATTTTAGTTGGACATTTGTCTAATGTTTTTTAAATATTACTATTACTTGTTACAGATGGTTTAGAGAACATTCAAAAGTAATGTTCCCATAATAATGATAAAATTGACCTTCTAGGATTGTTCACACAAAAATGAAAATCCTGTCATCATTTACTCACCCTCAAGTTGTTCCAAACCTGTATAAATTTCTTTCTTCTGCTGAACACAAAAGAAGATATTTTGAAGGATATGGGTAACCAAAAAGCCCCATGATGGGCCCCAATACTATGGAAGTCAATGGGGCCCATCAACTGTTTGGTTACTGACATTCTTCAAAATATCTTCTTTTGTGTTCAGCAAAAGTAAAAAAAAAAATTAAAAAAAATCAGTGTCAGACTGGATATCATGTTGACTTAAAGGGGTACTTAACCGCTGAGCTTTCAATAAAACTTGGCTGCCTATGCAGTAGAAAGGCGAAGTAAAAAAAAATGAAATTGGTGCTACCTGACTAGAGAAAACAAAGAAAAAAGGCTGTTGTCTTCCCTTTTCTCAAACAGATAGGAAAACTTCAACACCCATAATGCACTGGGCATGTTGCCATCCAAGGCCACTCCCACCAGTCTGCTATGGATACACTTACCAGAGTCAAATACCGCCTTGCTTTAGTAGGAAATACTTCTTAGCAAACTTTTAATGTTGTCAACTTGTATTGTTCCTGGCTGTGAGTTACTTTCAGTTTTTGTGAAAGCCCTGGAGCTGTCAAAAGGACTTTTGCTGACAAATAAATGGGAATTTCTCAGTCCAGGTAACACAGAGAATGAGTAAACATTGTTCATTTACATAAACTACTGACATTGTATCAATACAAAGTGGGTTGAAAATCAGCAAAGTTACACTACTGAAGTTAAAACATTATACAGTGAATCCATTAGAACAAGCACTCTCAGAGTTAAAGCAGGAATAGAGATGGCTTTAGCTTTACTTTATTGAACAGTCGCCACCATGGCTGTATCTCATACTAAGTTTCATGTTGCATTCAGAGGAAATGTACGTCAGCATTTTACAGATCTCATTACATTGCAAATCTATAAATATTCAATCAAAATGGTTGCCTAGAGAGAAACGGTTCTTGTGCCTCACCGATGAACTAATTGAATCCATGAAACGCTCTAGCAAATATGCCCGCAGTGCACATGTCATTGTAACCCCGAGAGTCAAGCGACTGCAAATTGGTTTTTTGAAAAAACATATTTTTCTTATATGGAGTGTATGTATTCTGCTGGAGAGCTTGGAGAGTGTGTATAAAGAGCTTTGACTGTTGCATTGGAACTTCTGTCACTACAACGCATGTTTGCTTGATCGCAATCTTATGGTGAAATTAATTTAACCCTTCGTGGTGCAGTTAACACAGAGTTCTCAGACCTAACAGCTTCTACCCATTTATTGGCCATTGTTTTTGCACTCGTTGCTGGAAGAGAGAAGCAAACAGACAGTGAACCAATCTAAGGAAACATTCTGAGGTCTTAGAACATCTTGAGCAGACCAAAAAAGCCTTTTCTGTTCACACTTAATGTGACACGCAGTCCTTTTGCTCAATCTACAATGCACATAATTGGTGTGTTTTTATGCTGTTGCAAACAGTGATAGTGTTTATACCATGATCAAAGTGCATCTTCATAACACTTGTATAACGTCTCATCAATATTCAAAGAAACAGTGAAAGTAAGAGATACACTTGAAATAAATAATTAAAACTCCACTTAAAGAATACAATTTGTTCTTCCTCTCTTTCTCCAGAGATAGTTGTGATAGTAATGATGATTAGAGACAGATATATTACATGGGATGTTTTGACAGGCATCTCACTGCTGAATAGAGGTAGACAGAGGATGCTTTTAAATGAGGCTTTCATTCATATTACCTTTGAGATTAATTAACTTCCGTAGGAATCGATGAGACTCGCTGTTGTGACATTGCAACACTTGCCTGAGTGATTCTCATGGGTGAATTCACTGAACAGTATTTCTGTGCAAAACCTGCATCTTATTCACTAAACGCAGGTGCTAAATCCATTGAAATAGTATTGCACCGTATATATAAATTAAGTCATTGTCATTTTTTTTTAAAGTTTGACAATGGCTGGTTTCTTCAAGCATCTTGGAGACACGGCCACAGTTCTTCTGGATTTAACTGTTTGTCTCAGTTTCATCTGTTTCTTCCTGTAATCACAGACGGACTCGATGATGGTGAGATCAGTCTGACCGGCTGTTGTCAGACTCCTTGTGCATTCAAAAATTTGACTGGGTAATTACAATTAATGGCAAAAATGAATGTTTGGAAATGTGAACTAATATTTTCTACTGACACACTACAGCAAAAGATATAAATAACTGGCTTAAAACCATTTTTGAGGGGGTGAAAATACTGACATGCCTAAGACTTTTGCACAGTAATGTAAGTATATATATATATATATATATATATATATATAGTGCAAAAAAAGTGAACCTCAAAACATTAAAATAAAATGTTAATGTTAAAAAGCATACAACAGTAAAGCAAGTTTTATATGTTTTATATTTCAAATAGAACTTTTAACCAATAACTGTAAGTGATGTTTAGAACTGGAACTCAGACAGTCTACATGGCTACATTTTGCAAAGGAGTTCTTGCTATATAAAGTATCTTCTTGAGAATCAAGCTTCATGAATCAAATCAATCAGACAATCACTGCTCTTCAGACAGAGCAAGAAAGACATGCATACAAGTGCACAAGTAATCTCAGCAGTTCTTTTGTGGTGAAAAGCCGTACCATCCTGACAAACGTAACTAGGCAAGCTGAAGGGGGTGCGTTATGAAGTAGTGTGTTTGTCCGGGGCCGGACACTGCTTAGATAAACCCATGGGCCTTGACAACTGACAAAACAGCATATTATATTGCTTAAATGAATGCTATGATTTTTTTTTTTCTTTTTACCAAGACCAAAATAAAGTTTTGATAAATCAATTTCGCTATGTTGTTCAGGATGTCATGTATACAGTTGATAAATTAAACCAGGCTTATGCCAAAGTTACACAGCAAAGATGACAGAATAGTTTCTGAAGCGGCAATTAGGTGTCTTAAACATACTGTTTAATGCTGCTCAGAGGTGGCATAAATGCATTTAAAGTGACATGACGTGTAGCCAAGTATGGTGTCCAATACTAGGAATTTCACCCATTCAAGTGCACACACACAGCAGTGAGTATTGAACACACACACACACACACACTGAACACAGACCTGGAGCAGTGGGCAGCCATTTTTGCTGCTGCACCTGGGGAGCAATTGGGGGTTAGGTAACTTGCTCAAATGCATCTCAGTTGTGGGTAATGAGCGCTGTTCATTCACTCCCCCCACCTACATTTCCTGTCGGTACCAAGACTCAAACCCACGACCAAACTCGTTAACCATTAGGCCACAACTACCATTTGTGTAGTTGTGTAGATCTGTTTTTTTTTTTTTTTGCTGCATTGTGTCTTTACACAGAATTTCACAAGTTCAACTAGAGTAAAGAGTATGCGTATTTGGCGCACTGTGCTAGGGGAGGGCTCATTTTGGCATTGACAAGCAATGTTAGACTGCTGAGGAACCAAATAACGCACAAGAACAAACCTCTTCCGGTAGCTGAAACGTGCTGTGTAACGCACGAGAAAAAACCTCATTGGTTACGCAGCACGTTTGAGCTTCTGGAAGAGGTTTGTTCTTGTGCGTCATTCATGTTCGGTTAAATGACGCACTGACGCACCGCTGATCAATGTTTACATGCGAGTAAAATCCTAAATTCAATCTGTTCATCATAAAAAGTGATCGAGTCTCTTCAGAAAATTTGGATTAAACCGCTCAGTTCATATGGATTAGTTTTACGATCTCTTTATGATCTTTTTGAAGCGTCAAAGTGGTCGTTGCAAAGGCAGTCAATGGAGGAATATACATCTCTCAGATTTCATCAAAAAGATCTTCATTTGTCTTCCGAAGATGAATGAAAGTCTTACAAGTTTGTAACGACATGAGGGTGAGTAATTAATGACAAAATTTTCATTTTGGGGTGAATTAACCCTTTAAGAGACTTCTTTCAAAAACCTTTGAAAAAATCTTAAAGTACCCCTGTAGTCAATAATTTTATCCCTTAAAACTCATATTTGATCACCAAAATTACATATTTAAATGTTTTTCCTGTGAAAAAAATTCTTAATGCCTTAAAATAGCTTACATGTAACTCTACACCCTTGCCTCATTTAATATATCTATGAATATGATAATTAGCCCCGCCTCCACTCACTCACACAAGCTTAGACGAGATCCACTCGGTCAACTTACTGAGGCAAACGCTGCACAATTGTATCGCTTTTTACAAGGTCGGACACGATAATGGTAATTAATATGATTAGCGTTTTGCTTGACTACGTTATCGAACAGCTAATAATGTTCCCGTTTGCCATCTCAGAGTCAGACAGATGCCTTCTAGCAATCAGTAGCCTATCCTTACAAACGCTTTGAACAACTCAACACGTCAGTGGAGAAAGGCATATAGTTCATCATAACATCGTATTATGGATCATACACCTGCCATATTGCTAAATCTACCCGATTTTTCATATCAACAGAAAAATATACCGGGATAACCTTCTTTTGAGACTCCCTTGCGTGGTCAGTTAATGATATGCCTGCCGGCAAGTTGACGTGATTGGTTACAAGGTAGTTTGTGACATCAGAAACACCAGCTATTTCAAACCGCGGATTTGAGACTGTCTTTAGATCACTGCAGTTTTAAAGAGAAAATACTCAGCAATGGTGTTGACGTATGAATTTATACATGGTTTGTCTTAAAGCATGTTAAAAACACCACATAGAAATACTGTATAGACAATGTTAAAAACTTGAGTTTCACCTCAGGGGGAATTTAATTGTTAAATAACTTTTGACTGGTAGTATAATCTGTTCAGGTGCTTTCCCTCGTTAGCCCCTTTTTGTTAGCAGATTGTAGTGCAGCTAACTACTTTTTTTGAACTATTGGAAAGTAGCTTAAATGATGAGTAGCTCATAGCCTGTTTGGAAGTAGCTTCTCCAACACTGACATGCTCTCAAAATGGATGATAGAGCAGGGGACCCGTCCTGAACCCAGTAGACTTCCACAGAATTCAAATCAGAACCTCCACTAATTGCCTGTCTGTCTGTGTTCTGATCTCCACACCTGCATTATCCGAGACGGAATCTTCTAAAATGCCCGACAGTCAGTCTGTCGTCCCCACTGAGCCTGGGAAGTGGGATGTGGAAAGAGCTACTGCCACCGCAGATACGTCGCGCTGATTGCTTTGCGTTTGCCTGCGTATGTTAACGATGGCCCATGGCAGCTGGCATTCTCACAGACCACTGCATGGAAAATGGACCGATTTTCGGATTTAATTACCCACGATGGATTTTACCCCTTCTCTCTCTGTTCCTATCCTCTAAGCAGCCAGAAAACATTTATTTCGAAAACAGGACAAGACAAATGACAAGACCGTGGCCTTCCACCCCATTCCTTGGCTCAGTCCATGCATTCGTGTTCTTTTTAATCCAGTGACAATGGATGATTCATTAGCATAGCTGAATATGTGCATTTGGACCAATGACAGCTCCGATCTCCACTGCAGCTGTTGTTGTTGCTTGATATCATTCCCTTTTGCATTTCAAAAACTTCCAGTGATCTCTTTGCACTTCATTTAAATAAAAATGTGTGCACCGTCCTCCGCAATATTCCTAAAGCTTGTAATTTCTTCATTTGCATTTCTCTTTGTCAATATTTTGTTGTCACGCTATTATACAGTAACTTACGCATTATGATAAGACGCTGGGTGTCAAGACCTTACGTCAAATTAATTGCTGTGTGAATATGTCTCGGATGAACAGTGTTTGCTTTAGACGGTTACTTTCTTTCTTACTTACAATTTATTAAGTTGTCTTACAATATATCCTTCCAAAATATAATGCGTTTTTTGTTTGTTTGTTTGGTTTTGTTTTGTTTTTGCCTTATTTTCTTGCCTTAATTGCCCTCTCTGGGTGATATTTGAAATTTTATTTTTTACTTTAGGCAGACAGTAAATATTCCTCCATGAAAATAATCCACATTCATATCAATGTGGGGTAAGATGTGCCACTTCTAAATGTGCATATTTTTACCTTACATTTAAGACCTGGGTATACTTTGTTTTATTACACGTACACTAGTGTATGCGCACAGTCAAATGCACAGTATATTTCATTTGACTCGTACAGGTACACAGATGTTCGACACGTGCACAGTTTTGAGAAATCCATGTGTTTACAACCCATGTAAACATCTATGTATTCTTTTATGCTAGAGTTGTAAAAATGAAGGAACTTTCTAACCTCTTCGCACAATCTCTCGTCTATGTAGGCCTCCATTGTTGCTGTAGCTTGCATGGGTTCCGGTCTGTTCTATTTATGCAGTTTTTCTTTGACTACCTTGTGAATCGACGCTCCCAGGGCAAGGTTACCACCTTGTGGATAAACTAATTACTGCAAAAAAAAATTTAAATGCGCATGTGCGACCTGTGCATAAAAGTACGCGCTGTTACAAAAATCTGGTGGTGCGGGTACAGTACGTGCATACTCTTCTGATGATGAAATTCGCGTCACGCGCACTGACCCCTGCGTACACGTAAAAAGTGCCTCAAGGACAACTGAAGCAAAAGGTGGCACAGCTTATCCCACTCTTCGTTATATATATTCATTAGATGTGCAGCACTAACACATTTTCTTTTTTCCTGTTTTTATTATTCAGTCATTTATTTGTAGAATATTTAGTTTCAATGTCTTTTCATTTCAAATCACACTCCCATTGCCCTGTGGACACATTCTGGGGTGTTATTCACTCCACACACTGCTGTTGCTAAACTGACAGCATTAATTGGGAAATGATGCAACCTGTTTTGTTTGTGATTAGTCGTGTTGCCATCTGGACTGTTTTCTGCAGAGGAACCCTCACACATGAGTGAGCGAAATGTGCCACCAAAAAAAAAAGCTTCCCACATTAGACGTCACACAGGCCACACGCACACTATCGCCCTCAATAACACCCATGCAAAACATAACTGAAATAACAAAACACCAGACTGTTTGGAAGAATATCTCAGACAAAACCTTGTGATGCATTGGTTTTTCATATAAGAGCTTTTCAAACTGAATTGCACAAAGAGATCTACAGTAGCTCCAAAATGTAGGGGTGAATTCAGGTTTGTTTAGAACACTTTTTCCCAGTCATTTCAATGGCAAAATCAACCTGAACTCACCCCTATTCAGACATTTCTATGAATGTTATTGCATTAGAGAGAGGGGAAAAAAGCCATCTGCAAACAAATGATGCTACACTTTTTCTTAGAGTTATATTTGTGATTGTCTTTTAACCAATGTGTCAGATTTTTTAATGGCTGTATATAAAGTCACTTCGCTTCAAGTTCCGCACAACTTTTTGTGAAATGTTTTGTTTGAAAAGTGCATTTTTCTATACATAAATGCCACTTAGTTTGATATTTCGCTATCATTAATATTTATGTGTTTAAGAGTGGCCAAATACATTTTGCTGGTACCAGCAACTAGGGTTGGAAACCCTCATCTCAACTGAATCACATTTAGTTCCATTAAAGGTGCAGCGATTTAGGAAAAATGCTGTTGAAAGTGGATCAGAGAGAGCACCACAACACACTTGTACTTGTAGCCAATCAGCAGTAGGGGGCGTGTCCACTCGCCATGGGGGAGGGGAGAGAGTGAGCAAGAAAGACTGTAGAAAGAGAGATGGCTGAGAGACATTACAAAAGAGAAAAGGTCAGAGGAATATCACTGGACAAAGAAGGCTTACAATGAGGCAAGAGCTTCAGGATATTAGAAAAGCTTTTCAGCACTGGAGAGGCCGAAATGGGAAGGACTGAAAACGGATGCCAAGGTTGCTTTGTTTCTGCTCCACATGTGAATAACATTGGTTTTGAGTGTGTGCTATTTGCTTTATTTGACAAACAGAGTTCCTGTCTGGAGACGCCGGTTAGAGTCCCACTTGGAGTGGGTTAAGTAGGACCGGTTACATTTGATGCCGTGACCTGGATGGAAGTGAGGTTTAGGGGGGTGAGTGTAACGGATGTAGACCAGTAATAGCTGTGTGTGTAAGCCTCACTCCCCTGACCTCAAAAGACACGCTAGCGACTGACGCTAGCGGACGCCTGTTCGAATCCCGCTCGGAGTGGGTCGAGTAAGACCAGTTACGTTACTTGTGTACTATATGTTAATTTTTTGTTCTTCCTTGTCATTCGATCGCATTATTTTTCACAAAGCTTTATTTTGCTTTGCTTCTGCTATGATAAAGAGTCATCCACTCTTGCATTGCGAATTAGTGCATTTTGGGGGCGGAGCAATGAAGGGTGGGTCAGCAATGAATGATTCTCAGAAATTGCTTACTGCACCTTTAACTGCTCTCGCACATGCATTCCTCTGTCAACGTGGACAGAAAACTGCACTAAAATGCTCTGGCAGAGTTTCCTGCACAACTTATTCATTGATAACACTGTTACAACATTTACAGCGCAAAGCAGACAGCAAGACTGTGTTGTCCGATTACAGAACGAATGTGACGGTTCTTTTCAATATGAATCAAAAACTTCTTAACTGTGCAATTCCCAAATAAATGATTTTAAAGGTATAGTTCACTCTAAAATGAAAATTAAGGCATCATTTACTCACCCTAGTGTTGTTCTAATGCCGTATGCCCTTCTTTCTTTTTTGGACCACAAAAGGAGAATTTTTTTTTTTTTTAAATGTCCCACTCGCGCTCATCCGTAATGGCCATGGATAGCGACCAGCATCAAGCTTTTTAAAAAAGATGCAAAAGTATCACAGAGTGATCCCATGCGACACATGCCTTATATTCCAAGAGTTTTCGGGGGGTAAGGTTAAGAAAAATGCAACATAAAATACAATCCATGTACTTTCTTCTCTGAGGTGAATATATCCGTTGCATTCATCGCAACAAGTTATCGCGTTCATATCTGTCAGCATTCATTCTGACTGTTATCAGATAAACAGAGTTCCTGTCTGGAGATATTCAACTGAACTCAGTGAAGAAAGTACATTGATGCTTGCTTGGGATTTCTAGGCATTGTGTTTCATGTCGTGCATTTATTAATCTTAATTTCTCACATCTTGTGTGCTTTTCTGTGCAAGACGGGGTGAACTGTGGTACTAATAGACTCTCACAAATGCACACGTCACATAGCCATGTACAGAAGAACAACGGCCAAGGTTTTCATTAAATAATACATTAAATATTGGTTTGTTTTTCACCAAACCTTATCATATATCATATACCCCCAGAACACTTGAAATATGTGGCACGTGTCACATTCTGTGATACTTTTACATCTTTTTAAAAAAGCTTGATGCTGGTCACTATTCACTGCCATTATATGGACAATCGGGACATAAAAATTCTCCTTATGTGGTCCAAAAAAGAAAGAAAGGCCCACAGCATTAAAACAACACCAGAGTGAGTAAATGATGACTTTATTTTTTATTTTAGGATGAGCTATCCTTTAATGAGTCATTTCTCTTCAGTAAATCAAAAAAGATGCAGCCGTGCTATGTGTGGCACAATTCCCGAATGAATGACTCTTGCATCAAATCTTTTTAGTGAATCAGCTTTTATCCAAAGTGACTTACAAGAGAAGGACAAAAGTGATTTGTCTGTGAAACCTAAATCATGTATTCACTGACTTGTTGTTCATAACATGTATTTAAAGACAGGCATGTGCATTTTGTCTGAGTATTTTATAAAAATAATTTAAATATGTTTGCACTGTTTGTTTAGTATTATTTTTAGCAGTCCTATAATTAAAGCCAGTTATTGGATTAAATTTGTTGGCTCTGAAAAGACTGTAAAATATTTCAAAAGTCGGTGTAAACACCTTTTGCAAGAATTTTTTTCATTATTATGGAAATTTAACTGATTATTTAGCAATTTTTTTCAAGTATTTCTTACTTACAAGTACTAAAATAATCATTTAGAGGAAGGAAGGATTTTGAACATTTTTCATGAATGACCAAAAAGACTTTCTTTGTTTAAGTAAATGCCTTTGTTTGTGCATTTTCCTCATTGTTGTGCTGCAATTGTGAAGTAAACAAAAAACCTTGATTCCAGTCTCTGTAGTGTCAATGTATGAGAAGCCTCTCTCTGTCTCCAGCAGAAACCTGCTAGGACTCGCAATGACAAGTATTCCAGGCTACTTATGAAGTCTGAGAACAATCTGTCATAAACGTAGAGCATTCTGACCTTGACCTAGCTGATTATGCAGCAAAAACCTGAAAAGCTGGAAAACTTTCTGATACTGTTTGTCTCAATGCAGAGCTTGTTGTCTTCCATATGGTACAACCTAAACTTAAATGCATTTGCTTTCATGAAGGATGAAAAAAAGAGATGTATTTCAGATAATGAACATTTACTACACTCTTATATTTAAGTTGTTTAATGGTTCTTTGCAGCACTTTACATTTAACAATGTCCATCAAGAGCCATTTTTAATTATTCTTGAACTGGCTACAGTAAATGGTTCATCAAACAAAACTATCATATGGCTACAGAAGACATGCAGTATAGCACTTTAGCAGAAGTTTATGGTGTTTTTGTGTCTTTTTTTAAGCTTGAAATCTCCGGTCCCCATTCATTGTAATTGCCTGGAAAAGAGTGGCTAGTATGTTATTCAAAATATCTCCTTTTGTTTTGAAATGTTAAAAAACGCTATTTCATCGGAATGGTACGAAACTCAGTGATTTTTGTGGCAGTCGCCATTTGACCACATAAACTTGGACTTGATTTGAAAAAGCTAAATGGTCATAAAAAAAAGTCACACTTGTGTTTTCGCGGTCAAAAATGGCCACCATAGGAAATGAATGGCAAAAATACAGGAAATGTTTTGTGTGTACAATCTACAAATCGGCCACGATGCAGAAAAAAGTGCACAGCACTTTTGGGGTAACATTCTAAAATATCAAGAGTGCAAAATAGACACATTCCAGCCACCCCCACATACACACATATATGAACTATAGTGTGACTGTAAAACAAATCAAGTTTTTGCAAATGCGTGAAATAAAATCAATAATTCAACCACATTGAAGTAAAAAAATGGACAGCAAGGAAGAGGTTACACTCTAAAACATCGAGAGTACAAAACAGACACACCCACTCAAACACACACAGGTTTGTTTTTGTGAATTGTGGGGACATTTCATAGGCGTAATGGTTTTTAAGATGTACAAACCGTATTTTCTGTCGCCCTACACCAACCCTACACCTAAACCTATCCATCACAGGAAACAGTGCACATTTTTACTTTCTCAAAAAATCTCATTCTGTATGATTTATAAGCCTTTTGAAAAATGTCCTCATAAGTCACCCTCTCCTTGTTGTGGTTCAACTCTAATATTATGAAGCGACGAGAATACTTTTTGAGCGCAAAAACATGGATTTATGTCTGAACGCGGTCTCAGTATTGGCCAGTTCAGACATAAACACTGAAGTGCTGCAATGAAAATAGCGTAGCAGTATGACAGGGGACAGACGAATTTGTTGAATAAAGTCATTATTTTTGTTTTGTTTTTGCGCACAAAAAGTATTCTCATCGCTTCATAATATTAAGGTTGAACCACTGTAGTCACGCCGACAGTTTTAACGATGTCTTTAGTACCTTTCCTTTCAAAACACTGCTTCATTAAGCTTCGGAGCATTATGAATCTTTTGTGTCGAATCAGCGGTTCGGAGCACCAAATTCACGTGATTTGAGCAGTTTGGTGGTTTGACACGCGATCCGAATCATGATTCGACACACTGATTCATAACCATGTTTTGAAATTGGCCATCACTATATAAGTCGTTATTTTGTTTTTTTGGCGCACCAAAAATATTCTCGTCGCTTTATAATATTAATATTGAACCACTGTACTCACATGAACTGATTTAAATATGTTTTTAGTACATTAATGGATTCTGAGAGAGAAAATGTCATTGCTGGCTATGCAGGCCTCACTGAGCCATCGGATTTCAACAAAAATATCTTAATTTGTGTTCTGAAGATGAATGAAGGTCTTACGGGTGAGGAACGACATGAGGGTGAGTAATTAATGACAGAAATTTCATTTTTGGGTGAACTAACCCTTTAAGCTTCAACATTTTTGTTGAATTTTAATGTTATGTGCAACAAAATGTCTTTCTCTATGTACAGGTTTGACTGTATTAATGAAATTAATGCAAAAACTGATACTTCAAATCAACATTTCAAACAAACAAAAAAAAATCTAAACCTTGAAAAAAAGTAGTCTTTGAGAATGTCCAAATCCACAACTAAATAAAATAATTACGTCTAAAAACAACTAGAGAATTTGTAAGCCTATATAGGAATCTAGTGGTTACACTACTGCATTACATAAGTTTTTCTTTTTTTACTCCCACCAGATGGCACTAATCTGCCTTCAAAATTTGGATTTTAAAGGCATTGTCTCTATTTTAACATGAAATACTGCTTTAATTGAAAAGTAATAAAAATACTAGAATTTTTTTTATTATTTTCAATGGGGGAAAAAATGATCATAATTATTGGATAAATATTAATTAGTACCATGAAATTCTCTCAAAATACAAAATAAAAAAGAAAAAATATTATTGAACAAAAATATATTACATTGATTTTACTGAAAAAAAAAAAAAAAAAAAAAAAAGTTACATTTCAGGTGTTCGGTCAATTTTGACCGGGAACAACACAAGTGTGACTCCCAAAAGGAGTGTATTGTCTTTGAGTGTGGGCTGAAGGTGGATTGCTTCATTGCTGATTATACAGCAGCAGTCTCATCAGTAGCCTCGTCGCTTATCTGTGTTCAGGGTTGCACTCCTTCTTTGCATGTCCACATCGTTCCTCTCCTCCGGACCATCTGTTCCATGCTGCCAATCTTTGGTGGTTGCCAGATCCTGCTTCCTTGATCCTCCGTTCTCTGACAGACTGCAGCTGAGAGGATACAACCCATTGTAACATCAGAGGTAATCTCTCTTTTTGGCTTCGACTCAGAGAGGCACGATTAGAGGACGTCCTGCTAAGTGTCTCAAATACACCAGTACTATTGTGTTCACCTGATTCTCACAAAGGTCAGTGCCTGACATACAGTAGCTTTAAGGAGTTATTTAATACATGACTATAATTAGTGGGACAGTAGGACACCTACAAAACAAAATTAGGAGCCTTTCAGTTAGTCGGTAAGGCAAAGTTTTTTTAGTTCTAATATTTATATTTTGTTTTATTTTATTTTAGCTTTATATATAACAAAAAAGATTTTGAAAAGTTTTAGTTTAACCTTAAAGAACAACACTGTTACCATGAGAGCTTTGTGTATTCCCTATCTATTCCCTCGTAATATTCAGGTGATCTTTTCTCGACGGTGCTGAGTTTGCTGGTGGATCACCTCCAGGTGTTCCTTTGTTAGTATATGACAGTCACATCCCTGAACTGACTGAGGCGGCTCCAATCTGAAATAAAGCTTCCAGAACAAAGCCGAAGAGAGCCGTGGCATTGCATTATTCTGTGTATTGAACAATTTCTGTCGTGAAATGGCATGCTCTTGTGATTGCGCCAATTACTCAAGCAACATCACAATATGCCGTTTACACCCAAAAAGATGCTATTCAAGGTTTCAGGCTTTGAAAGCTTGTTATTGTTGATTTAATTTCCATTTGAATTTTTCATAAAATAATAGACTGCCCGTTGCCTCCATTTTTGTCAAATATGCATTAAAAGGGATAGTTGAGCCAAAAATTTAAATTTTGTCATCATTTATTAACTCTCATGTCATTCCAAACCAATATGACTTACTTTCTTCTGTACAACACAAAAGAAGACATTTAGCAGAATGTCCAGGCTGCTCTTTTCCATGCAATGAAAGTGAATGGTGACCAGGTTTCAATATAATATAAGATATAAACTATATAAACTCGCAATTCTGAGAAAAAAAAGTCATTTTTTTCCACAGAATTGGACTTCTTTTCTCAGAATTGTGAGATATAAAATCGCAATAGCGTCAAAAATTGATTTTTGTATCTTGCAATTGTGAGGAAAAAAAGTCAGAATTGTGAGATAAAAAGTTGCAATTGTGCGTTATAAACTCACAATTGCGAGATAAAAACTCACAATTCACAATTGTGCACTGCTACTCACGTGCACAGACACACTCCAGTCAGACACTAGATGGCGGTATAATAAGGCAATTTGCATTTTGGATCAAAACTTTGAAACCTTAAGGGCTAGAAACAAAATTCCCCCTGAATCCTTGAGTCAAGCCCTACAAAATGTATATCTCCGATTTAATTTCCGCCTATATTCCTCCATTTTGAATTTTCTCAAAAACCTACTTTTTCAAACTCCTTCTATACCGTTGATTCAATCTTCACCAAAATAGGCACACAGCAGCTAGGGACAGTGCTGGCAAAAAGTTATCAAAAGAATTTTGATTTGTCAAAGTTAATTGGCCAGGCAATGTCCATTTTTACATGTTGACCTATAGCTGCTGAACGCAAGCTTAACGAAACTTGACACACAAAGACAACAAGACATTCTGAGAACGCACACCAAGTGTGATTTTTGTGAAAATTAGCCACAAGGTGGTGCTATAATAAGCAATTATACATTTTTGCTAATGCATGCATGTGTGACAGAATCTTATTTTTGCTAAATCCTTGCTTTAAGAACGAACAGTAAATCTAATTTATGATTATCTAAAATTTTATAATTTCTTAAAAAAACACATCTTAAGACACATTGCAATTGGATCCACATGGGTCATTAGCGCACTGTAAAAAATTATTTTCATGATTTATCACAATATTTTTTCTTTTGTCAAATCAACTTCAATAATAAATGTGGTTCAGATAACATAATATTTTGAGTTTCTGATGATTACACCAATCGCCTTCATTGTATTAACTCAAATTTTTAATTTCAATGAACTCAAAATTTCAAGGCAACCAGGTAACTTACTTTTTTAAGTTAAACCAACAATTCTTTTTTACATTGTGCTTGGACCCCAATGATTCACATTCAAATTTCTGTCATGACAACTCTCTGAGTGCTTGGCATGGAAATGGATGCGACAATGTTAATATGTTTGGTCTTGGCGAAACAGATCATGTAAGACATGCTGCTGCTTCTGTACAATATAACATACATGAATTATCCATAGCATATCTATACAGGTGGAGCTGGGGGAGGTGGAGGGTTTCTGAAAGCGTGCTGCAAACTGCTACAGCAAATGCTGACCAAGTATTTGAATGTTGAGCAGCGAGCTCATTGGCTACTGATACAGCAGGAACCAATCAGCTGTCCCCTATAGAGAATGGTGTGATTGCAAGCAGACTTAAGTTAAAGACCTGTCTTCCTGTGCCATCTAGAGTTTCATGACAGAACTTTGTATTTGTTGGGTTGCTT
The DNA here is from genome assembly GCF_019924925.1 of Ctenopharyngodon idella. Taxonomy (NCBI): domain Eukaryota; kingdom Metazoa; phylum Chordata; class Actinopteri; order Cypriniformes; family Xenocyprididae; genus Ctenopharyngodon; species Ctenopharyngodon idella. The sequence goes on from NC_067234.1 coordinate 20,593,086, forward strand.
TTGATTTTGAGAGCTGCGGCAGAGGAGAAGATTAATAGTGAATAATGACTTAAATGTCACCTTTTTCTCAAAAAAATCTATCATATGGCATCAGAAAATTGACAAAATTTAGCACATAATTCATATGTAGTTCGTTTATGGTGATTTTTTTTTATTATTTTTGGAGCTTGACAGTCCCTGGTCACAATTCACTTTCATTGTATGGAAAAAAGCAGTCTGGACATTTTGCTAAACATCTCCTTTTGTGTTCTACAGAAGAAAGAAAGCCATTGGAACAACATGGGGGTGAGTAAATAATGACATAATTTTCATATTTATGTGAACAATCCCTTGAAAATACATAAAATGTAGTGTTTTAGCTCAGCTTTGAAACATCAAGCACAAATCTGATTTTAATGGAGTGGAACAAATGTACTTTATAAAATTTCTGATTTTTTGGAAGTAGATATACTCTTTTTGAGACTTGCATTATTCAGGATTAAATGTATTATTTATAGATACGTAAAATTTTTATTAGGGAAACGTGGTGTGAGGTACATGCATTCATGAGTTTTGCTCTCATCAAAGTGAAATAAAATCATTTGAATAAATAATGATGACACAAAAACATCTATTCAGCCTAATGATGCTCCAAAGGCGGAGGGTAATTTTATGGAATATTAATCTTTAAATGGTGCAAATTGCATCAGGAGTTGTATAGACTAAAGAATTTTGTAAGTCTGCATGATAATTTCACCATATCTCTCCGAAAGTGTTGTCTCTGTCGCTGGTAGAGCTGGTTTACTTACGCATATTAGTATGTGAGCGAGCATCTCCATGCCTACTGCAGGTCTTCTTTTGAAGCTACTTTTTCAAAATCACCTTGGGCTTGATCTATACGCAAACAGCTGAATCAGCTCTCAGCACTGGCTGTTATTCTCAAAGTCAAGCGTTGTTTGTTCCAGGTTTCCCATCTTAAAAGCTTCGTTTGAGTTCACAAAAGAAGCAAGATGAAGGCTGAGCTGAACCGCAGCCAGTATAACGGTGCTCATTCAGTCAGCATTTTAATTATAAGTGCTGATCGCTAAAGCAAACATAACTTCGACTCTTGTTCATATTTAAGGTTGGGTTGTTCATGACTAAATTTTTATTTTTTAAACATTTTTATACACCATAATGTGATGATAATTATAATAAATAATAATATGTCTATTTATTTTCCATTTATTTAATGATAAATAGTATTGAAAACCTCTCACTTCTCCTTGCTGGGAGAAACGGGTAAATTTAAGGTGCACAACAACTGTAGGAGTCCTTGTAGTATGTACTGTATGTGTGAGCATATGGGTATCTCACTTCCAGGGAGTGTGTGTTGTTCTTATCAGTGACATACAGAGTGCAACACAGTTTTCATTTGGTCCAACTTGAGATTTAGTTTTAAAACTTCAAAATACTGCTGGTAAACAAATGTTTCAGTTATTTGTGGTGAACAAAAGCACAGAATTTAGGTGTTGACTCTGTAATGGTAGAGCAGCCACCATAAACTTTACTGCTGGCCGTTATTGTGACAATCTGTTCCTTGTTTTTTTAGTTGCGCACAAAAACAGAAAAAGAATATAATAATAAAAAGTGTTTAGGAGTCTTGTCAAAAATTCACAATTGTGATTCCTATGTAAAAAGTTACATATACTGCATTAAAAAGTCCAGAAATACATTGTTTTATTGGTATAGCCTATAGACTGCAAAAAAAAATATGCCAAAGTCACAATATGGCGCTGACATCTTGTGCTGATTTGGGACCTGAGTCGGCGCAGTAGTGAGCTTTAAGTGGTGCCGCGCGCTAACAAAGGCCCCGCCCACAATGTGAGAAAACTGTGAAATAAACAGTTATGGAAATGTAGAAATTAAAGTTAAAGCTCTAATCTTCTCCCGAAGATCCCGAAAAGAGTTTGTTGGTGCCTCAGTGACTACTCCGAGAAGCTGTCAATCATGACGCCACACCCCCGTTTTTATAGCATCAAATAACTAACTAAAACCAAAAACTTATTAAAAAAAACAAGCACTTGAACTTACATCAGCATCATAAAAACTACATAAAATGACAGAAACCATCTTTGGAAAAAAATTTATTTGAAGTGTAATTTAATTGTTTAGTTTGTCTCACGTCCCATTACATTACATGGAGAGGGCGGGGTTTATGACCTATACTGGGACCAACCACCTGGGGTTGATCGAGACACTGGCTTCACTTTTCAGGACTTGTGCGGCACGCTTGGTATAGCCTATATGTCATTGGATGAAAACTGTGTTGTGAGCATAAACACTTGTCCACAGAAAAAAAATAGCACTTGAATAGTAAAACAAAATTGCAGATGACAGTGAGAAAAAGTAATGGAAAAGTAACAATGTGTTACTTTGAGTAAAAACAACTTTTTAAAGTAACATTCCTCAACACCTAATGCTCCTAATTGTGTTGAGAAAATAGGGCTGCCTGAATTGGGGAACAAATCTAATTGCGATTTTTCTGATTAAAATTTTTCAATTGCGATTTCAAATTGTATTGTATTTTTATCACATTTGTGTTTAGTTAGTTTCATTTTCATGGACTTTTAGTTTATTAGTCTTCAGTCACATGTTTCCTTTTTTCAAGTTTCCCGCCACTCATCAGTTTCCATGGACACTCATCAATCATCACAGCTGTCTGTCATGTAGTTCATCACCATGTGTATTTAAGTTCCTCACTTTCACTCAGTGTTTGGCCGGTGTTGTTCGTGTGTTATGCTTCCACACTGTTTTGTATGTGTTTCTTCACTTGGATTATTAAACTACACTTTTTTTTTTGGCATATCCAGATTTTATACAGATGGGTTTAAACATCTGGACAAAAAACAAAACAAAACAAAAAACACATGAACTCAGTTTTTTTGGTGGTTTGAAATGCGATTCCAATCCAGTTTCTACAAATGTGTTTGGCTGCTCAAATCGGATTTTTAATCATCTTTTGCGTCACACTTAACGCGACATGTTATGTCTGGACACACAAATCGTACTTGATTACTTGCCGTTAATACACTGTAAAAAGTAATATGCTATATCTACTCCATAAAATTTTGGCAACAGATTACAAGCAATATTATTAATTAAATTCAACAAATAGAATTGAGTTAGAATTAATCAAATGAATTCCTTAGATGTCAACCATTTAAAACGATTAAAATTGAAGTAAAATTTAAACAAAAATATCTGAATAACAGACAGACGTCAAAGATGAATTAAGAGCTCTTTATTTTTTGTTGCCAACATTGAAGACACCTGATGATAACAAGCAGAATCACTGAAGGAAAGAGAAACACAAGAATTAACAGAGGGTAAATTTTGATTTTATTGAAAATGTTTGGTCACTATTATGGTGATCAGTGTGCCATTTAGTTGGCCAGTTTTTATGTCAGTTTGACTTTTAAGGAATTAATTTGATTAATTCTAACTCAATTTTTATATGTTGAATTTAATTAATAATATTGCTTGTAATCTGTTGCTACAATTTTATTGAGTAGATAATGTCACCTGACTTGGACAAGCAATCACCTAGTAGCCACCCAGAACATTCTAGAAATTGCTTAGCAACAGGCTACTAACTACCCAGAACACCCTATCAACTATTTAACAATGCGAAGAATGCCTTAACACAGCAGAGTTTGTAGCTACACAAAATGTTAAAGTCTAGCCCCTGGTTTCACAGACAAGGCTTAAAACTAAAATGCATATTTGAGCTGTTCTTGTGCTGACATATCTTAAAATATGTCAGGGCCATTGTTTTGTCTCAAGAGGCACACCAGTAATGTTTTTTTTCTAAGAAATATTTGTGACCCGTGGTGGCAAAATGAGTCACAATGAGCAAATGTTCAAAAATGAGTTATTGTCATTCTCACATTCTCTATTAAAAAACCTGAGCTACACCTGTTTGAAGTCGATAGTGTCACGTAAGCACAGAGACAAGAAGGTAAGATCCACGTGCAGCTTTAATGGGGTAATCCAATAAACATAATCCAGGCAGGCGAGGGTCAAAGTCCACAGAACAGTCCATACAAAATAAAGCAAAACACAAACGGAAGCAGGTGACATGAAATTAAACCGCGATAACAAAAGCAAAAACAAACCAAGTATAAATAGACAGACACTGATGAGCAAACACAAAACAGCTGGTTGCAATGACAGGATAATGAGTCCGGGAAGTGTGTTATGGGAAATGAAGTCCAAGGGGTGAAACAAGAGTCCGGGTTGGAGTGCCCTCTAGTGGCCGATTAGGGCACTCTCACTAGTAATCATGACAGCTACCAGACGCTCCACCAGACAAAACAAAAAACAAAATTCTCAGGAGGGAGGTGGACTGGAGGAGGACCAGGGGGAGGGATGGTGGGCCAGGTCCAGAGTCCCCGACCGAAGGCCAGGGGGGAGCCGGAGGAACAGACCACGGGGGCTCCATGAAGGTCGGAGTCCTGGCTGAGTGCCAGGGCGGCGCCGGAGGAACTGACCAGGTGGGTTCCAGCAGGTCTGGAGTCCTAGCTGAATGCCAGGGCGGTGCTGGAGGAACTGACCAGGTGGGCTTCAGCAGGACTGACGGCCTGGGCGGCGGCGGCGGCAGGGCAGACGGCCTGGGCGGCGGCGGCGGCGGCAGGGCAGACCAAGGGAGCTCAGAGACCACATCAGGAAGAACGGGCTGCTCATTGACAGGCTCCGAGGCCGTATCATGGAGAGTTGGCTGCTTGGTGACGGCCTCAGTGACTGTATCAGGAAGAGCAGGCAGCTCCGGGACAACAGCGGGCTGCTCCGGGACAACAGCGGGCTGCTCCGGGACAACAGCGGGCTGCTCCGGGACAACAGCGGGCTGCTCCGGGACAACAGCGGGCTTGGGCTGGTAGACTGTTCCAAAGTCAATAAAGTTCGGGTGCATCCTCCACGCACGCAGGACAGCCAGAACATAAAAAGTGAAGATAGCCCTCTTGGCCATAACAGGACTGACAAGGAGAGCGGGCTGCTCCGGGACAACAGCGGGCTTGGGCTGGTAGACTGTTCCAAAGTCAATAAAGTTCAGGTGCATCCTCCACGCACGCAGGACAGCCAGAACATAAAAAGTGAAGATAGCCCTCTTGGCCATAACAGGACTGACAAGGAGAGCGGGCTGCTCCGGGACGGCAGCGGGCTCGGGCTGCTCCGGGACGGCAGCGGGCTCGGGCTGCTCCGGGACGGCAGCGGGCTCGGGCTGCTCCGGGACGGCAGCGGGCTCGGGCTGCTCCGGGACGGCAGCGGGCTCGGGCTGCTCCGGGACGGCAGCGGGCTCGGGCTGCTCCGGGACGGCAGCGGGCTCGGGCTGCTCCGGGACGGCAGCGGGCTGGCAGACTGGTCCACGATCAAAGGAACTGGAATGTATCCTCCAGGCCCGCAAGACAGCCAGAACATAGAACGTAAGAACAGTCCTTCTGGCCATGACGGGGCTGACAGGAAGCGCATGCGGGGCTGGAGCAGACTCTGAAAAGGCCTCCGGGCCTGGAAGAATGAAGGAAGCCTTCCTTCTCTTCCTCCTTTTACGTGAGTGAGGCGGTGACTCTGTACCCACCTCCTCTGTGGGCTTTGGAGCGAACTCACGGACTGGAGCGGGCTCACGGGCTGGAGCGGGCTCACTGGCTGGAGCGGATTCACAGACTTGAGCGGACTGACGGGCTGGAGCGGACTCACTGGCTGAAGCAGGTGCTGGAGGTAACCGAATCTGCCCATTCTTACGCAGATGCAGGTAATTAGAGAAATTCCAGAAATTTAACCCCTTCACCAGCTCCATCTCCCACTGCGGCAGAGGGTCATCTAAGCAGTTATTAAATGTGTCCTTGAGGACCGCATCAGGGAGACTAAACCTCTCCGCCCGTGACCAGAACTTCTGGGTGAATGCCCGCACCTCCATACCTCTCTGGAGAAGTTTAGTCAGATCCTGGGGACCGCTCTGACTTCCCCGGGTGCTAGCCGCTGGCCGGAGTCTCCTGCTGCTGGATCTTTGCATGATCGCGGTTTCTGTCACGTAAGCACAGAGACAAGAAGGTAAGATCCACGTGCAGCTTTAATGGGGTAATCCAATAAACATAATCCAGGCAGGCGAGGGTCAAAGTCCACAGAACAGTCCATACAAAATAAAGCAAAACACAAACGGAAGCAGGTGACATGAAATTAAACCGCGATAACAAAAGCAAAAACAAACCAAGTATAAATAGACAGACACTGATGAGCAAACACAAAACAGCTGGTTGCAATGACAGGATAATGAGTCCGGGAAGTGTGTTATGGGAAATGAAGTCCAAGGGGTGAAACAAGAGTCCGGGTTGGAGTGCCCTCTAGTGGCCGATTAGGGCACTCTCACTAGTAATCATGACAGATAGAGTCAGCAAAGTCAATTTTGAGAAAAATCAAGTTCCAAAACAAAATCACTTAGCAACCAAAACTTAAAATTAAGTGGTAATAATACCAAATTTGGCACAAACCAAGTCAAAACCCATATCTATAGGAAAATTAAATATATTTAACTTTTTTCCATGATTCCACAATTGTTTGATTAAAGCTACAATATGTTAAATTTTTCTGTCCGCTAAAGGTCGCTATTCAAAACAAAGGCGTAGCTTGATGACGCCAAGTTTGAGCGCGGAATCTTGGGACATGTGGTCTTCACATCACAGCTGGTGGAAACAATCGGGATAGGACTCGGGAAGAAATCATGTTGATGGATGCGATTATTAACGTTACTGTAGTTTGAAGCAGAGCAGGACCGAGTGTTGTGGGAGCTGAACGAGGCCACTGGAGCGATTGCGTAACACACGCCGCGAGCAGTGGAACTTCTATTACGCCACAGTCGCCGGCGCCGCTTCCGCTTTTCCGGTCATGAGTATGAGGTAATGCAGCTCTGTTTATCATATTAGATACATTTGAATGTGTTGAAAATTATGTTATAACATTACTCTGTGCGTTCGCTCAGTGGCTGCTGTGAGACTCTTGTTACACACTGCAGTAAGCTAGATCGATTTTAGAGTATCATATTAAATGCTGAATGGCTTGTGTTGATAAATGGCATGCAATTAATTTTAAAACGTATTGTATGATGGAAAAAATGCTGTATTACTGTTACTAAAAATAAAGCTGCATCTGATTATGCTATGTTAGCCACTTGACAAAATAGTGTTATTCTCTGAGGCAAGGTAAAGCATGGTACTCGCAAAAAATCAAGAAAATTAGATTTAAACAATAAGACTATATAACAACAATTAGTTTTCTGTCTATAAATATATCAAAACAGTTGTTCCCTTGTCTATTAAAACGTGTAATATATTAAAGCGTCTTTGGTGTTTCCATGGTTTCTACAAAATAAAACCGGAAACCGAGGGTATTGTGGGTATGATGCAATTGACAGGCGACTCCTCACACGTCCCGGAGCCTTGGTTAAAATTGCAATTTTCTCATGATTTACAAATAGTTGGAAACATTTGGGATATTGTAAGTACTCAAGTGAACAAAATATATAACACTGGCCTAGTGGTTTTTGGATATTTTACTGCAAAATTCTTACATATTGCACCTTAACATTAATGAAATTTTACTTTATTCTATTAAGGCCTACTGTACCACATGTATCTACAGTAATATAATGTTACACATCAGATGTTTTTCCCCAATAGTTGACCAAACGTTCACTTAAGACATAACAGATAATGTTTGTGTAAATACTCGCCAAGACAGATTTTTTGAAATACTGGTATATCGGGATCATGCGCTGCTTCAGATCTGTCAGTCAGCGTGACTAAGATCGTTTTGTTTACATGAGCATGAATTTGAAAATCACATTTCATTGGTTCAAACTCATACCATGGAGAATTCACAATGAATATTTACAACGTTGGAATGCTGTGCTTTACAACGTTACCAAACTTGTGCTGAGAGGAAGCGCTAGTCATCCAGAAGCAAGCAGAGAAAATCTGCATTTTTCATGGTCAAAGGAAAGGTACTCCTCTCAGAAAAACGTACAAATAAAGATACTTTTAGATGTTTAATTGCTATTTGCCGCATTGGGCTCTCTAGATGAGGGCTTAATGAACTAATTTTTGTGAAAACCTCAATTTAGACCAAAATTGACATTTTTCACTTGTTTTGCATGTAGCTCAAATTAGCCCATGTGCACTCTGACTCATTTTGCCAGCACGGGTCACATTTATAAGAGCTACTTAAATGTCCTAATTGAAGTAAGGCCTAATCCTGGCTTAATCTAAACCAGGCCTAGATGTAATTAGTGCAAGTTTTAGCATTTGCGATACACAAATGAAACCAAAACAGGAAAGGAAACATCCTGTCTGTTTCACACCGAATGGCATTCACACAGTTTTTTCCCCCTCACACCTTGGCACGGTGTGCTAGCAGAACAGCTGTGGTGATGAACTCATCCTGGGGCGCTAGCACCTTTGCTGTAAGGCGAACGTCTCGACATGTCCTGTTCGGACACAACAAAACTGCCTACTCCCAAGAGCCGTCCCCCACAGGATCGGTGGCCAACCGCCAGCTCCTTTACATCTGCTGTCCAGCACTGACCAACACAAATGCTGAGGGCTTGGACACAGCTCTGTTTTTAGACTCAATAGGTCGGATGTTATGACGTTTTTTCAGGCAGATGAGGAAACCAGTGGGTCACCGTCAGCAGAAGTACATGCAACCCCCTCCCCCTTTTAATCTTTTGAAAATTCATTTGCACGATTATTATAGGATGTCAAGTTCAGCTGGGTAAGCTTTTGCACCGTCATCTAAATGCAAATTTATGTGTGCCGCTAACTGCATGTTAACTAGAAGCTAGTTAGCTAGATCTGTGGTAATCACTAAGCAGTATCAGGGAGAAACTAACTACGTAACTAACTACGTTTACGTATCATAACAGTAGCTTATGGGTTTTAAAACACTGTAGCCTTTACAATCACAAGATACTGTAGTTTGTTCCCAAACCAGTTAAGCACAAACCCTCCCCACTGCCAATTTCATTGGTCAACTCAATTATGCAGTCACCTGTCAAGAAGAGTTCAGACTTCATGGATTAAGTTAAAGTCACCCTGTCATGAAAGTCAAGTTTTTAATGTTTATATGTCTTTGTGGTGTTTTTAATATGCTTTAAGGCAAACCATGTGGAAATTCATAAGTCAACACGATTGCTGAGTATTTTCTCTTTAAAACTGCAGTGATCTAATGGCAGTCTCAAAAACGGGTCGGAATCGCTGGCGTTTCTAACGTCACAAACTACCTTGTAACCAATCACGTCAACATGCCGGCGGGCTCTGGCATATCATTATTTTAAGGCATTTTTTTCACAGGAAATTGTTTTTTTTTAAATATGTCATTTTGGTGATCAAAGATGAGTTTTAAGGGATAAAATTACTGAGTACAGGAGAACTTTAAGAGTTCAGCAAAACCATGGATGGATCCAATCGCGACAAAAAGTAAGTGTGCGGTCACATTTGGTTATGAAATTTCAGCAAATTTGAGCTTAAGTTACTAACTTTTGAGCTTAACTTGCTTATTAAGCTTGTGCTCAGTAGTGGTGTAGCATGACAAAATTCTTCAAGTAGATTTGATAAACAGTTCTGTCATGACAACTCTCGGAGAGATTAGCATGGTAATGAATATGCAATGTTAATGTATTTGGTCTTGGCGGAAGAGATCTGTACAGAGACTTGCTACTGCCAATACATTCACAGACATTGCTGTGAACATGTAAGACATGCTGCTGCTGCACATATAACATACATGAAATAACCCCCGTAGCAGATCTATACAGGTGGAGCTGGGGAGGAGGAGGGTTTCTGAAAGCGAGGTGCAGACTGCTAACAGCAAACGCTACCAGTATTTGAATGTTGAGCCGCATCCCATTGGCCGCTAATACAAAAGCAAACCAATCAGCTGCGCTATGTAGATAACAATGTGATCGCTACCACTATCAGCCTGCACCATCTAGAGTTTCATGACAGAACTAGGTATTTAATTCAGTCCTTGTACAATCTTCTTTTGGTAACTTTATCTGCTCAATTTTAATGTTGTCACCCTAATTGAGATCCTGATTGTTTTTGTGGTACAATAATACTGCTTTAATTGCTAAAATAAAATCATCTAATATTTCTGCCTTAATAGCTTCAGTTTAGCTAATTTTTGTTGGCAGCTTTTAGTGTAGCTTCTCATTTGAAAGGGTTGCTTGACTTTAGTTTAAGTATTTTAAATTAGATTGTATCTTAATGGCAAAGTAGCCTCCCTAACACTGTTATTCAGACAGTCTCTGCAAGTTACTCGGTTGCTCGCCTGAGTAAACTGTGACAATTTCCTAATTAAAGCTTCCGTAACTTAATTAGCAGTAGGGATAACTTCACCACCGCTCATTAATCATTACATAGACCACCCTGCACCCTTTCCGATATACTATGCTTCAGTCTAGATATAAAAAATAGGTTTGATTCCAGTGATTCTCGGCCCATTTTCTACTCTCTCATTTGTCCAAGGTCAAAGAGGTGAATGAGCATGTTTTAAAGTCTCCCACGTGACAAAAGTACTCTCTGCTAGAGACTTATTTTAAATATTCCCTCATAGAGATAAAGCAAGGTCAGAGGGAGGACTGATTCACCCTGAAATCCCATTAATTTTTACTCTCACACACAAATGAGTTATTGGGGGAAATTTGTGATTCAAAACACCTTTGCAAAGGTAAACCCAAAAGCCTTGATGGTTTAGCATGGGTGTTAAAACAGACATGGAATAATACAAAAAAAATATGACTTTGCTGTTTCAGACTGATGATTTGGGAAAAGAAATGCAATGGACTTTTCATTCACCCCATCTAGTTTCACTTACCTGTAGGCTATTCAAACAGAGCAAAGTCAAAATGAATTCAATACTGAACAAACTGACTTTCAGAAAACACACACACCTTATCGTATTGTGCTTGATTCATGTCGTCAAACTTTCTATTTTACATCTTTCTATAACTTTCTTGGTGATTCATGTCACCAAGGCCACACAACTATTTAGGGCCCGAGCACCGATAGTGTGAGGACCCTATTGTAATTGCTCGGTCGATTCTTCTTCTTCTCCAAAATAAATCGCATTTTTGAGGGCCTAAACATGCTCGAAAACTCATTAAACTTTGCACACACGTCAGAAGTGGTGAAAATTTACGTCTGATGTGGGTTTCAGAATTAGGTGTGGCAAAATGGCTCAATAGCGCCACCTACAAAATTTCAATTAAGCGCCCTTCACGCTACGTTACACGTAGAAGTATGAAATTCAGCAGACACATGTAACAGCCCAATACCTACAAAAAAAGTTCCTGGGAGCAAAATCATATTTGGTCATATATTTGGTCAGTCTAATCTAAAGGCCTTTGCAATGTTAAATTGCGAAGATCTTGAGTTTTCGCTGAAGGGCTTGTCCGTGGCAACCAGGCGAAATTCAGTGTTTTGCTATGAAATAGCAAAATCATATTCCATAATCATATTCCAATCAGGTTATGTGATCAGTGATTTGATCTGAGAGTAAATAACCACTCAAATTTCTCTCTATTCACCATACACACAGATCATACCATTGAAGTTGTATGGATTACTTATAAACTACTGTAATGTCCTTTTTGGAGCTTGAAACTTTGGACCCCATTGGCTTTCATTATGTGAACAAAAACAACCAAAACATTCTTTAAAATATCTTTCTTTGTGTTCCACAGAAAAATTACAGGTTTTGGATTGACATATGGGTGAGTAAATGAGACCGTTTTCATTTTTAGGTGAACTATTCCTGAAAACACTAACATCATGGATTTAGCATTTTAAATAGCCGTAAGTTTAAATCTACTGATCCTCTACTAACTATATGAATCATTAGAGTGAAAACCAGCTAGTGGGACACCAGCATTACAGACATAAAATGGGTTTTGAATGCTTTTTCATGCTGACTTCACCTGTTGTGGTTGCTGGCTGATAGAAGAGAAACTGATGTTAACAGCTCTATTGGAGGGTTTTGTTGTTGAGCTCAGAACCTTTAGCCTAGCATAACACATGCTAAGCCATGACATTCAGTAAATGCTTCAAAAGCCAGTGATCCATGTCTGTTGTCAAAAACCTAGGTGTTATTTTGTGTCAGCAGTGTGATTGATACCAGCAGATAAAATGTCAGAAGGTCATTTTTGATGGCTTTTTTTTCTCCTCAAGCCTTTTATATGTCCAGACATTAAAATATGTTTTGCTTCTTTTTTGGGTAGACTTAGCACTACAGGAAATATCTAAACATGGAGTACTGAAAATTGAAGGTGGCATTTATGAAATTACTTCTGTTATGACCTGGGCCGGAGTATGTTTCTATGATGTTCATACAGAGCTATACCATGAACTTATTACAGGAACAATCCTCTCAGATCAAGTTATCTCTTGCTCAAGGGCACATGATTTGTCATAAGTCATAAGTTGGTGATAAGTCATGACAAGCTCCTTGTTGGGACTGAACCAGAAACTTTCTGGTTACCAGCGTTGAGCTTTATTCCATGAACATTGCCTCAACCAAAAATGTGTGATTTTGGGGTGGGACTATCTGTTTGGTCAATCAATGGCGTATAGCGGAGATTTTTGGGAAACCTGTTTTGTGAACCCATCTGGTGTTGCAGAATGTTAAACATGTCACTACTGCACATTCAAATAAAAATTCAATATGTTTTAAATTGTAAACTGTATAATTTCCCTTTGAGGGTGAATGACAAATAATTAGGGGTGTAACAATACACTTATGTCGCAATTCGGTTTGATACACAATACAATACTCTCACGATACTTTAAAACAAAGCCAAAATAGAGGTAAAATGGTAGTCTTTTTAAAAAAAAATTATTACTTTAAACACATGGAAAACAGTACTGTTCATTAATTTGGTATTAAATCAGGAATGGATTTGAATAGACTTGGACTTGGTCTGCATTTTTGTATTGCGATATATTGACTCAATATATTGTTACACCCTTACAAATAAGAGTGTTCAAGTTTAAGAAAATGACAAATCTTTAAAATGCATTTGAAAAGGTCTGTTGAAAAATATAACATTTCCAACAAACTTTTAAATTAATTGACTTGTTATGTGACTTGTCACTTGTCATGTAATTAAATGTCATGTGGTGTAACATCAAGTAAAACAAATTAAAAATAAATACATTTTTTTTTACTAATATTACGATTTATTAATTCATAAGTCATTAGAGTCGCACCACATGACATTTAACAACCTGAAATAACTTTGCCTTGTCATAAAAGGTCAAATAAAGAAATATTGACATTATCTATGATATAATTTCATGTTTGTTTCTTTGTTTTTTCACTGTATGTTTTTGCACTTTAGTTGCACCACATGACTATGTTAGTCCTTGATTTGGCATATACTTTTTAAAATTCAATTTAAATAAAGTACTTAAAGGGTTAGTTCACCAAAAAATGAAATTTCTGTCATTAATTACTCACCCTCATGTTGTTCCACACCCGTAAGACCTTCGTTCATCTTCGGAACACAAATGAAGATATTTTTGATGAAATCCGATGGCTCAGTGAGGCCTGCATTGCCAGCAATGGTACTTCCTCTGTCAAGATCCATAAAGGTACTACATTGCTTCATGAAGCTTCAGAGCTTTACGAATCTAATCAGTGGTTCGGAGCGCCAAAATCACATGATTTCAGCAGTTTGACTGTTTGATATGCGATCCAAATCACTGATTCGACACAAAAGATTCGTAACGCTCCGAAGCAGTCGTTTAAAATCGGCCATCACTAGATATTGTTAAAAAGCCGTTATTTTGGGGGGTTTTTTTGGCGCAAAAAAAATTATTCTCGTTGCTTTATAATAATAAGGTAGAACCACTGAACTCACATGAACTGATTTAAATATGTTTTTTGTACCTTTATGGATCTTGAGAGATTATGCAAACCACTTTAAACACATTTTTATTTTCAGGAATTTTATTTACTTTTAACAGGTTAGGACAGGACAATAAATGATTTTATGTTCAAAAAAATATCTAAATTAAAAAAAAAAAAAAAAAAGTTTTCTTTATATAAAAGGTGTATACAGTACAAGTCATTGTATGTATTAACTTGAATTTTTTTGTTTTTAAATCAATTCATAGATTCAGACAAAAAAAATAAAAAAATAAATCAGCATTAGGTCACTGACCGCTGAAACAGTGACATGACTCTTCATCTATTTGTGCCTTTTATTCTTCCAAAGCGTTACAGGATCTTGTTTTGGAGTTTGCTGATTCGAAATAAATGTGCTCCTCATCAGCAGATGTAATCATCTAATAGATTCAATGCTTTCTGGACCTGGTCTGATGATACGACACCAACGGCATCCGCTATCTTTTAATCAGGCTGAAATTAAATCTCTGAAATTGATTTCATTTTACGTGTTTGCTCTTGTCGGCAATAATTACAAACCCCACCACGAAGCACAGTGCAGCACACCTACTGACTCTAATACATCTTCCCAAATATAACAGACCTGCATCTTGTCATGTCGATTATAAAGCGTGGAAGTCCAGCGGGAGAACGCTGGCTCTTCACCATCTGTGCTAATATTCTAAAAAACAAGTCTGCACAAAGGGCCAGAACACTGAGAAAGATAAAGTAAAGGGAAAGGAGAAAGACAGAGACGTAGACAGAAATGGGTTCCTTCACCTCAAAAACAGTAACGCCAGTGTCATTAATTGGCTTGTCAGCACAGATGCGACTAGAGAGAACAGGTAGAGGCGGCACTGTGAGTTCATCTTTAGGTTTTGTATTCACCTCTCTGAGCGGTCACAACAATGACATCATGTGTACTTGAAAAACTAGTCATGTCTGCAAACACCGCAACTAATACTGTCGCCTTCATGCAAGAGATTCTCTGAAGAAACCCTGAAGAGATGCTTAAAGGGTTAGTTTACCCATTCTGTCATTAATTACTCACCCTCATGTCGTTCCATACCTGTAAGACCTTCGTTGGAACACAAATTAAGATATTTTTGATAAAATCCAATTGCTCAGTAAGGCCAATATCTAGTAATGGGCGATTTCAAAACTCTGCTTCATGAAGCTTCGAAGCTTTACGAATCTTTTGTTTCGAATCAGTGGTTCGGAGCGTGTATCAAACTGCCAAAGTCACGCCCCCCAGTGGTGAACCATTGAAATTTGGAAACATTTCAAAACACTTATGACTTAACGAAGCCTCGTTTACTGAAATCACGTGACTTTGGCAGTTTGATCTATCTATCTATCTATCTATCTATCTATCTATCTATCTATCTCTCTATCTATCATTTCAGATAATAAATACACAGAGATACTCAACCAGTTGTGAAAGGAAAGACCATTTTTAATGCAGAAAACTACATAGTCATGACATCCCTGGTCTAACACACACACACACACACACACACACACACACACACACACACACACACAAACATTTAGATAGTTTTAAATTGAAGTTGATTTGCTTGAGCATTTAGCCATTTGAGTATGCAAACCCGCTTAATGGAGGTACTACATTAAAACAGCAGGACGTGGACAGGAAATGTGTGCCCAAATGTTTGGAATGTTCTTAATTAGTTATGGTTGATTATGTGATGGATAGCTAATGAAGTGGGCTTTTATTAAAATATTCAATGAATATGAGACTTTTTGGAGCTCAATTGGATAAGGTCCTTTTTAACATACTCAAGCATTTTTAGCACTAATTGAAGACTTCATTAGGCAACTTGATGCTGTTTGCAATAATATTGTTTAATGGCTCGAATGGAAATTTTGTTCATGCTTTGTTGGGCTGCTACAGGTTCACGGGCTAGGAAAACTCCTCTTCTAGCTTCAGATGCCAATGAAGAGCAACACATTGAGCTTTTTAAATAATTGACACCTCACTTCTGAAAACACCATGCCAGAAACTTCAGAAGGGACAAGAATTGATGAAAATTGTTAAAAAAAAAAAAAAAAAAGAGTTGGTCTCACAGAGGAAATATAACATTAACTTCAATGATTTCCTTCCTGTCACAGGTAAAATTACATTGCCGCCATTTGATTTCCCCATGCTGACTCACATAAAAGCATCTACAGTGTTCCTGTACTCTCTCTTTCAGTTTTTACTCCGAGCTAAAGCCTTTCCCTAGAAACCAATTTTGCCACTTCATCATCAGGTCAAGTGTTAACAATTCCGTTTTGCTGCCGCAGCTTTAGCAAGCTCAAATTTGTAATTGTGTTTTGTGAAAATCCTACCTCATCCCGTAGCCTTGCGCGTAGCTGCCTCGGCCACCATTCCGACACCAATAGTAGCAAAGTGAAAATGTAGCCTCAAAACAATGATAAAAAGCTACAGGTTTGTCAAATGGTCAGAAAGCCATTGGGTTTACTGATCACGCCAGAAGTGTGGACTCCCACGAATCCACTTCAGTTAAAATTGCCCTCAATATAGCTTTCATAATACAGGTAATTTCATTCATAAGGGTCAAAACCTGACGTTGTCGCTTCTGCTGCCATTCTCAAGTTATCCTGCTGTCGAGATAAAATACAGCATATATAATTCCCCCTTTTTTCATCCAGACTTTATTGCGATGCTTGTAATGGGAGGCATGCCTGGCAAAAAAAAAAAAAAAACACAGCTCTGCATACAAACTCAACTTATAGCAGCATTGATAAAAAGACGGCCTCAAGATTCAACATTAAAAGACGTTTTACAGTCAGTCACAAAACGCAACCTGTATTGTCTGTATATGCATTCACTCTATGCCTCTGAAAATCCAATTCCCTTTTTTATAGTTTACCCAGATATCAATATTTTGTCATCTTTTACTGACCCTCATGTTGTTCCAAACAATATGTTTTATGCTGATATTGTTTCTGTGGAACATAAAAGGAGAAATTTCGAAGACTATCCAAGCATAACCTTAGCTGCTGTTTTACAGATCATACATCTGTCATTCACAAAGGACAAAATGACACCTTAACGGAACACTCCACTTTTTTGAACTACTCTCATTCCGGCGTAATAATCAAGGAACTTTGCTGCCGTACCATGGGTGCAGCAGGTGCAATGATATTACACAGCGCCTGTGACCCCCTGCTTGCACAGGGAGCGTGCCTTGCAACCATGGAGACATTTGTGAGAGACGCTGCGCAATATCATTGCGCCTGCTGCACCCATGGTACGGCAGCAAAGTTCCTTGATTATTACGCCGGAATGAGAGTATAGTTCCTAGCCATATCGGCCTAGAAAATCACAACTTTTCATTTCCCGTCAGTCTTAGTACACAATGTAACTACAGAAGAGTCAAGTTTTAAATAGGAAAAATATCGAAACTCTTTGGTCATTTTTGAGCGAGATGCTAACGGTCTAATCAGATTCAATGAACTATGCTAAGCTATGCTAAAAGTGGTACCGCCAGACCCGGAGATCGGCTGAATGGATTTGAAAACGGTAAAACTCAACTGTTTAACTCTAGGGGAGTTGGAAAATGAGCCTATTTTCAAAAAAAGTGGAGTGTTCCATTAAAGGCCTTGGAACGCGCAGCTTTATTCACCGTGTTGACGTAATTTCCAATGAAACAGGAAGACAGGGCGGGATATATCTAGAAGCTCCTACCCTTTTTTCAAAATAGCCAATAGCGTTTCGCCCTACACGGCCACAGCCGTTGAGCTCGTAAAACCCAATTTTCCTCATAATCTCTAACCGTTTCTCCTCCATATTGCTTTAAAATATAGCATTGTTTGTAGAATTTAAATGTGTCCGTACATTTCGTGGTCTGTGCCGACTCGCGCATATGATCCGCTTTGTGCTCTCGTGTCTCTGGACCGGAGCAGACTGTGCTCGCGCTGCGGCGGTTCAGGTGACACGACAAAAACGAACTTCATTCGCATCAATGGAAAGCTGTTTGAATCATTTTCTATCCTCTATATAGTGCACTATGTGCCATTCACACCATATAGAAACTAGTAAATGTGTGAACAAATGACCAATTTCAGCCGCAGCTTCAGCGTCTGTTTATAGTGTAGGAGGGGGCGGGACTTCAGATTCCAGAGAGCATTTGATTGAACAGGAGATCTGATGAGAAGCTGAAGTCTGCGGTGATGTCATGAAAATCCGTGATCCATTTTAGCGGAAGTGAGAGACTGTAAGTTTTGAATGCTTATATCTCCTAAATGCAAATTTTGTCATTGTTTTGGAACACACCAGCTTATTCATAACCTTAAGGCTAACATATTCATACTAAAAGCTAAAAAACTTTAAAGGGTATTATGCTTTTACATTTTTCAACTGGAGCATATTTAGTGTGTAATGTTGCTGTTTGAGTATAAAAACATCTGTAAGGTTACAAAGCTCAAAGTCCTCTCCAAAGGGAGATATTCTGTTTAACAGAAAACACTTTTCAAGAACTACAACAAATGCCTCATTGGGACTACAACGTGTTTTTTCCGGATCTTGTGAAGTCATTGTCACTCATTTAAATAATCTCTGCCCACGGAATAACGCAAAAAAATAAAATAAATAATGGCCGAGGCCTGGTTGAGCTGCGCTAGAGAAGACAAAGAAGACCTGCTTTATTAGCATGTTGTTGCCATGTCTAAGAGACTTATTTTTAAACTAGACTAAATTTTAGACTAAATTTATTTTTAAGTGTGCCGCACATTTTACGGAGGACAGCTTCCAGATCCTAAGAGAGTATACAATTCCGGTTATGCACAAAAGTTTCTCTTCAAAAACAGAGCAGTTCCCAATTTGTCAAGACAATCAGTTGTTTATGGATCACAATTATGTAAGTATGTTGTATTACTTGTGGCTCCGCTAGCCTGCTAGCTAACATTAAAGTGTTGATGAAATGTGCTTAGCTACAGGGCTCTCGCTTTTGTAAGACTGTTCACCGATCTTTAGGAACTTACCACTCTGAAATGTCATGTAAAATCCATGCTTGTAAAGGTACTGCACGATCCTCTTGTTCATAAACAGTCTCAGGGCCTGTATGGGGCTTGAATTGGTATGGCAAAATTGATGGCATCCTTAATATTTACACCCGAGCAGATGAAACTCACAGCTATGGTAAGGTGCGTGACATTTCAGGAACACTCTCTCGCCAATCACAACACACTGGGCCAGCTAACCAATCGGAGCAATCAAAGGAGGGGCTTCATCGAAACAGGAACTAAACAGTGGCTGCGTCTGAATATTGGAAAATGCTGCCTTCGGAGGACACATTTAAAGGTAGGAAGGCATCAAGGCAAGTCCGAATCCAATGTTAGCTTCACATCCTGTTTCCTGAGATACCTTCCTCTGACCAGCATGGTCAGATGGTTTTTGACCAACATTTTCCACTTTTGATGTCATTTTTAGCGAGAAATTACTAGTGTAGTAACTAAATTTTTGTTTAGTTCTCACCAAAGCTCACTCTATTTTGCTGTAGAGCATTAAACTGTTACGCTGCCTCAGAAGTGTGTCTGAAATCAGTTTCATGAGGTGCCTTCATGCACAAACTCTGCCTTACAAGTCATTGCCTGATAAGGCAGCGAGGCAAGTCAGCTGCCTAGGTTTTCGGATGCAGCCAGTGTGTTTGAGACAGATGGGAAGAGAGGTGCAGCATTAATGTAAAATATGTGGAAAATAATGTGTTTTTTGAACAGTCAAGCATGAAAACCTATTCTAGTATACACCAAAAACAAAATCAAGACTTTGTAAAAGGGCATAATAGGACCCCTTTAAATGTAGTCCATACGACTCACTAAGAAATGGTCATTTCAATGAAAAATGTGTCACACAGGAAATGTCAGTTTAGTTTTTTTCTCAGTTTTATCACTGTAAATCATGACTTGTTCTTTTTCACTTTCAACAGCTGTAAATGAAACAGTATTTTACTTTAAAATTACATGATATCTCCTGCAAATACCGTATATGAACTTATTAACCGATTAACAATTTCTACAGTCTTTTACTGTTAAAATTACAATATTTTTTTACAGGACACACAAGAACAAATGACATTCAGTGTCACTGACATCCAACTGCACTATATTTGATTTGAAAGCAATGTGTCAGACAAGTTGAAGAGTCATAGACCTTTATTTTTGTCCTTTTTGGACTTGGGCTACGTCCGAAATCGCATACTCTTTGAGTAGGTTGTTTGAATACAGTAATTACTTTGCTACCATTATGAAGTGTGTAGCATGAATGTAATCTAGACGTACTATACTTTCGCCATGTTGTCATTATCATGTGACCTACCAGCGTCAGTTGCATCACTTTACCGCTTTCTCTCTCGTGGCCTCATGGGACACTCAAATGTAGTAGGTCATCCAGGTACTTTTCGCCTACTGTTTCATAAATACTGTGAATTTGGATATACTACTTGTCTTATATAGTAGTGAAGTATGCATATTCAGATGCAGCCATGGTCACCATGTACTGCCATTGAAAAAAAAAAAAAAAACAGTGTGACAATTAGCCTATTCAAAACGTTTCCTTCAATAGATAAAAGAAAGTCATACCGGTTCGGAGCAAGTAATGATGACCAAACTTTCATTTGGGGGGGTAAGCTACTCCTTTCATTGTCAGAAAATTTGAAGATTGCTTCTCACCTTTGTGAGATCCAGGGATATCACTCTTTTCCTCAAAGGCTAATATCTTTCATTAGGGCCTCAAGTCCTCGCGGGAGTCTCACAGTACTCTCCCGGTCCACTTGCTCCTCCATCCTTGAAATTGAGGTCTGGAATGAATCTTATCACCTCTCATTAGCTTCATTCCCATTCTCCTCGGCCCCTTTTATTGTTTAACGTTAACCTTCTCACATCACGGCAAAGCACCGTTCCCGCTTTTGGGGGAATTATGGTCGGCCAGGCGCATTTCATGAAAGTCGATCCCTGACTTCTAATTCTGTCCCCCGGTGGATGCAGTTTATCAGGTGACACTTCTGCATTCAATTGTGCTCATGCACTGTGGCTCAATCCAGTGTTTGCTGAAACATGCCAGACATTTAGTTTTTCCATTATCTTGGCTTTACAACACTCTTAAGTGCCAGATGAATCAGGTGCTTTCTGTTAAGCTGTAATTTTAATGAGACAGGTGGACTTACAAGTTCAAATGTAATTGCCTTTGTCACAGACATCTTAAAAACATCTGCCTCTGTGGGTGATAGAAGGTAGGAAATTTATTTGCTACAACAGCCAGAGAAATGCAGGAAATGTCTAGACGCATAGAAAGCACAAAACTGGACTATCCAAAAAAACAAAAACAAAACAAAAACAAAAAAAACAACCTAAAACTGATAATCAGAAAAACTGCTTTATAATAATTACACCAGCTCTGAATATAGTTCTGTTACAACAGTTGAGAGCCTATGGTATTTTGCCACCAATCACGTCAAACCTGACACTGAATCTACAGTTTGGAAGAAAGTTGAATGAACAGAAATTCTATCTGTAATAGTTAATGCACTGTGAACTAACATGAAAAAAACAATGAACAAATGTATTTTTATTAACTAACATTAACATAGATTAATAAATGTTGTGAAAATATATGCTCACAGTTGTTCATGTTAGATAATACATTAACTAAAAAGTTTTAAAAGCCTTTCATTTTGATGGCTTATAATTCTAGGATGGATAGATGGTTGGATGGATGGATGGATAAAACGACAGATAGATAGATAGATAGATAGATAGATAGATAGATAGATAAAATGACAGACAGACAGACGGACAGACAGTTAGACGGACGGATGGATGAAACGACACAGATAGATAGACGGATGGATGGATAAAATGACAGATAGACAGATAGATAGATAAAACGACAGACAGACGGACGGAACGACAGACAGACAGACAGACAGATAGATAGATAGATAGATAGATAGATATAAAATGACAGACAGACGGATGGATGGATGGACGGATAAAACGACAGACAGACAGACAGACAGATAGATAAAACGACAGATAGACAGATAGATAGATAGATAGATAGATAGATAGATAGATAGATAGATAGATAGATAGATAAAATGACGGACGGACGGATAGATAGATAAAATGACAGACAGACAGATGGATGGATGGATAAAATGACAGACATAGATAGACAGATAGATAGACAGATAGATAGATAGATAAAATGACAGACGGACGGATGGATGGATGGATGAATGGATGGATGGATAAAACGACAGACATAGATAGATAGATAGACGGATGGATGGATAAAACGACAGACAGACAGACAGACAGATAGATAGATAGATAGATAGATAGATAGATAGATAGATAGATAGATAAAACGACAGACAGATGGACGGACAGATGGACAGATGGAATGACAGACAGACAGACAGACAGACAGACAGACAGACAGACAGACAGACAGATAGATAGATAGATAGATAGATAGATAGATAGATAGATAGATAGATAGATAAAATGACAGACAGACAGACAGATGGATGGATGGATAAAACGACAGACATAGATAGATAGATAGATAGATAGATAGATAGATAGATAGATAGATAGATAGATAGACGGATAAAACGACAGACAGACAGACAGACAGACAGACAGATAGATAGATAGATAGATAGATAGATAGATAGATAGATAGATAGATAGATAGATAAAATGACAGACGGACGGAAGGACGGACGGATAAAACAACATACAGACAGATAGACAGATAGATAGATAGATAGATAGACAGATGGACGGACAGATGGACAGATGGAATGACAGACAGACAGACAGACAGACAGATAGATAGATAGATAGATAGATAGATAGATAGATAAAATGACAGACAGACAGACGGATGGATGGATAAAACGACAGACATAGATAGATAGATAGATAGATAGATAGATAGATAGATAGACGGATGGACGGATAAAACGACAGACAGACAGACAGACAGACAGACAGACAGACAGACAGACAGATAGATAGATAGATAGATAGATAGATAGATAGATAGATAAAATGACAGACAGACGGACGGAAGGACGGACGGATAAAACAACATACAGACAGATAGATAGATAGATAGATAGATAGATAGATAGATAGATAGACAGACAAAATGACAGACAGACGGACGGATGGATGGATGGATAAAACGACAGACATAGATAGATCCAATGTAAATTCCAAATCTTCCAGTGGGATCATGTGGCCAATTCAATTCAAATGAACACTCATGCATTGGAATTTTGCCAAACGTTGCTGCATAAAGATCTGTCAAAATTGAACAAATCACAATTGTCATTTTTGATCTTTGAATGAATCCAATAATACAGACTTCTTCACAAACTAAGAAATAAGGGCCCTATAATCCAAAAACAACACCACGAGGTATTCCAGCTGCTCCAAACAACACGCAGTGATCCCCATGATAAATATTCCATCCGCAACAGAACACTGGCCTCACCGTCCTCACCTTGCTCATGCAGAGAGCACGTCCCTATAGGCCATAGGAAAATGCCTTTGATTATGTGGATGTGATGGGATTTGTGGGCAGGGCTCTGGAAATGTGAGCAGACTCAGGATGAGCAGAAGAGCCCTTCGCGTGGACAAACAGTATAGAAGAGGACCCGGTACGTGAGCGACTGTGCACACGCGCGTGGGGATCGGGTAAATGATCCGTGCGCTCTTATAATGCCTCGACAATAGTCATAGCCATACAAACGCAGCTTGAAATAAGTGTGCAGCCTCCGCCACAGTGATACTATGAATATTTTCAGCGTCTCAAGTCAGATAACTGAAATTTAAAGACATGCTTGACTGTGCATTGGCGGGTGCGGTTTGTACCGAGTCATAGGGAGTCTCGCAATCATATTGCCTCTTGTAGTGTTAACCCTGTGAGGCGGAACAGGAAACTCTTATTTGAGTAAGTGAAGATATTGAAAGTGGCTGTCAGTTTAACCTGATTGATTGTAATGCATTAAAAAATTAGCGCAATTAATTGCTAACTTGTAATCATATACTATCAGAGCAACTCGAGACTGAAATAGACTACTAAACTGTAAAAGTTTTGAAGTTAATAAAAAGATTACTGAAGTATGTTTTAGTACAAGAAAATACTATTTCAGTCGTTCTACTTCAAAATTCCTTGTTTAATGCAATGTGCTACCTGCTGTACACTCAAAAAAATGAAATGTGGTTCCACGCAACTATATTGAGTAATTTGTACAAATAACAGTTTAGTTGAATGAACAAAAGAAATTCAAGTAAACCTGACAAAATTTCTTTGAGTAAATACAAATCATTTGAATGTCACTGTTACATAATATTTATGTGCAGTTTACTTAATAATGTTATGTTTATTACGTAAGGTGAACACATTTATTGACTTCATTTACCTTATTAAATGAACTATTTTCTCTACAAAATGCACTCAAAAAATAACCCATTGAACAAACTCAATTTCATCCTATAAACATGTGTATATGAGTGCACACAGCCTAAACACTGGCAACACTCTTCTGCATAAAGGTAACAACAAAATTCAAAAACATTACAGAAACTCCTCTAAATGTCCAACATAACTGAACATTAAACACTAACATAAACTAACAACATCTGCTCGGGTGTAAATATTAAGGATGCCGTCAATTTTGCTGTACCAAATTCAAGCCCCATTCAGACCCTGAGACTGTTTATGAACAAGAGGATCATGCAGTACCTTTACAAGCACATAAAATAACACTTTAATCCCTAAATTTACTCTCCTAATGCAGTTCCTTGCAAAGCATGCTGGGAACTACGGATCCACTGCACAGTTAGTTATGTCAACAATAATTTGTGCGTTTCACTCAGCAATGTTAAGTTGACTGAACAAACACTTACTAAGTAAAGCTGACAATACTCATTTTTAGTAGAAACAATGCAGTTAATTTACGTTCATGTAGTTACATGAGTTTTTTAAGTAATGTGAACAAGGGTGGTTTGAGTGAAACTAACAACAGTGAAAAAAGTGAAATCTACTAGATTGAAAATTGTTTATACACCGTTTTTTTCAGTGTACCTTTGTGTTTTTACGAGTCCACAGTCAATAACTACAGGCAACTAGCCTGTATAATGACTTTCAGTCTCACAATTGTGACTTCTTATCTCATAGTGACCTTTTATCTCACAATTATGACTTTATTTCTCAAAATATTACTGCATTTATCGTAATTGTGACTTCATCTCAAAATGTGACACTTTTGGACTTATTTACAGGGTTAGTTCACCCAAAAATGAAATTTTTGTATTGCGAGACATTTGTTCATCCTCAAAACACAAATGAAGATCTTTTTAGTGAAATCTGAGATCTTTCCATCTCTCCATTGACAGCCTACGCAACTACCACTTTCAAGCCCCAGAAAGGTAGTAAAGACACCAATAAAGTAATCCATGTGACTCCAGTGGTTTAACCTCAGTTTTATGAAGCGGCACGAGTGCTTTTTTTGGATATTGCAAAAAAATAGTATCCAACGTGTGTTCACGCAACAACGTCTGCTCTTGCTTCAACACAGCATGTGTCGTGGTGCCCTCGTGAACGAGCTTTGGAGATTAATATTTTGTAAACAAAGTGGTAAAATGTTTTTTTTTTTTTGCGCAAACAAAGTACTCGCATCACTTCATATTGACTATTACATGAAGATGCATTAAACTTTTTTTTCTAAATCACTACTTTATCTCTTGAAAAAGAAATGAAAGGAAAAAAAGATAGGTTGTCAGATCTCTGAAGATATATTACTGCTAATTATCCACATATTGCATCTATATATACAATTAAGAGCCATACACTGCACCATGTGTTTTATCTGTTTTTCCTGTCAGTGAAAGATGCCTCAGCTCCATTCAGCCACATTCAGCGATATGCGTGGGGATGGTGATTGATGGCTGGGATATGGTGATCAACAAACAGGAGGCTGTTTTCCTTAAAGCAGGTAGGCATAGACTGCTCAACCCCAGCAGCAGCAGCTTCTGTTTAAAAAAGCTGTCAGTCCAAAACAACACTCTATCCCACAGATCCCAGAGAGTGACTCAATGTACTCGCAGTCCATCCGAACAGAAGCTGCTGTAATGAACTAAAAACACCTCCAGTTAACTGAGTCATATGTGTATTTGTGCCTCAGGATGATCACAAATACAGTACGTAACGGTCCACCTACCATCCAAGTATCGGTTTGGTTTTAGAATGAGTGTTGTGCTTAAAGGGATAGTCCACCAAAACATGAACATTTCGTCATTGTTTACTCACCCTCATGTTGTGCCAAGCCAGGATGACTTTCTTTCTTCTGTGGAGCACAAAAAGTGAAAAAGTTTGAAGTCTGTCTAGGCTACTTTTTTCAATAAAAGCTAACCCAACGTTATCTCACGACTAATTCGCACGTATTTTACGAGGTGGATAATTCGTACGACCTCACTCATACAAATTCATACGAATTGTCTAAACCCCAGTGACAGGTAGGTTTAGGGGCGTGGTTAGGGGTAGGTCATTTGTTCGAATTCATATGAATTTGGCAACTCGTAAAATACGTATGATTTAGCATAAAATGTACCTAAAATTGAAAATTCTGTCATTTACTTATGCTGTCATGCCATTACAAACCAGGATGACTTACTTTCTTCTTTTTTTTTCTGTGGAGCACAAAAAGTGAACTTTTTTCAATATAATTTAACTGAGTGAGGATTGGGGCTGTCAAGCTCCAAAATGACAAAAATACACCAACAGAGTGTCATTAAAAAGATCCATATTACTCGAGCACTCTATTTAATTTCTGAAGTCACATGTGGAAAGCTGAGACTGAAATTTAAAGGGATAGCTCTTTCATTATTTACTCACCCTCTCGTTGTTCCAAATGTGTATGACTTCTACGCAACACAAAAGTGTTGACGCCATTTACTTTTTTTTGTATGGACAGAAACAAGATCTTTGCCTTAGATCTTCTTTGCTTTTCCACAAAAGAAATTCATACAGGTTTGAAACTAGTAAACGAAGACAGAACTATCATGCTGGGTGAACTAATCCTAATCCATGATTTAGTTAAGGAGGACGTTCTTGGATCGCCATCCTTATTGGTCCTGGAACAATATTCTTATTAGGGATGGTAAATTTTGTACTGTCAGAGCAATTCAAACTTGAAGTAACTGACCACTTTCTTGGTTTTGCTAGCCAACAATAAATTGACTACTGACAACTCGCCTGTATACCCCAAAAATAAATTCACAATTGTTAAGTGACAATTATGAGAATCAAATTGTGAAATAAATTACTTTATTTCTTGTAGTTGTGACTTTATCTCACAATTGAGATCATCTTCTGTTTTCTATGGAAGCTGCTTGCGCCACAGAATAAAAAAATGTAAAAGATAATTGCAGCTTTTTATCTCACAATTCTTTTTTTTCTCAAAATCGCGAGTTTACATCTCATATAAAGTTGCAACTGCGAGTTATAAAGTCAGAATTGTGGGATATAAACTCGCAATTGCGAGAAATAAAGTCAGAATTGCGAGATATAGGCTAAACTCGCAATTCTGACTTTTTCTCGCAATTGCGAGTTTATATCCCACAATTCTGATTTTGTTCAGAATTGCGTGTCAAAGTCGCAATTGCGAGTTATGTCAGAATTGCGAGATTTAAAGTTGCAATTGTGAGTTATAATGTCAGAATTGTGAGATATAAACTCACAATTGCAAGAAATAAAGTCAGAATTGCGAGATAAAATTTATAAATAGTTTATATCACACAATTCTGATTTTATATGATGCAGTTCTGAAAAAAAAGTAAGAATTGCGAGATGAAAACTCGCAATTGCAAGAAAAAAAAAAGTCTGAATTGTGAGATAAAAAGTCATAATTACCTTTTTTTTTATTACATGGCAGAAACAAGCTTCCATAGTTTTCGGATTTATATCTCGAAATTGTGACTTTCAATCTCACAAATTATATTTCTCTCATAATGTGACCTCATACCTCACAATTATGACTTTATTTCTCAAATTTTTTATTCATTTTCTTGTAATTGTTACTCATAATGCAATTTTTGTCCTCAAAAATTTCTTATTTTTAATTTTAACACCCTTATTGGTCCTGGAACAATATTCTTATCAACCAAGAGATTGTGTTAGAATGGTTTGTTTGATAGAAATGTTGTTCCAACAAAAGGTATCCTACAGGACGACCTACTCGACAGTCACCAAATATGTTGGTGGACTTCATGTTTGTGATCTAATGCGTATCAACACCTCCTCCAGTGGCAGTATCTGAGGATATGATAGAGTTGTTGATCCATGACAAGTTCTAAAGAGTCCAGCATTTCTCTTTTGACCACTAAAGTTAATTGATGATTCATCTTCATCTCATCAGCCAAAAGGAACCGACGGGCCATATTGAGCATGAGTGAGTGACCCGCTTTAGCCCTATATGTCAACAAGTATCAAGCAGTCCATCCTTCTAATCCAGCCAGGGTTTCATGCTCCGGGGACTCATGGGTAACATGGCATGCTGGGTAACTCTGGCAGTATTGTCAGCAGCTGCCTGGTGTCTCTCGTCCATCTCTGAAAACCAGGAGGCGTCACGCTCAGTCAGCCACCAAATGCTGGCATAAATCGACACAGTGACTTCCCAGCCACTGGCCCTGACTCCACGGCTCTGCATAGCTTATAAGGTGTCATACTTGTCATGCAGCAAGGGTACATGGGCTTCATTTCAAGGACAGAGGACCAGGCTCCTGAAGGAGTCTTAACTGTGGCACTGGACCTGAATGCGGTTAGGCCTCGAGTGTGTACGGCCGCTGAATGGATTTAAAGGCTTTAATGGTTTTAATAATGAAAAAAGGATGTCTTTTAAAGGCGAAGTAATCACTAACAGTGCAAAGCAGAATTTCAAAAATGACTGTTTTCAAACAAGTTCAGCAAGCACTGCTTATCTGCCATTGGTCAGACAAAAAGATAGCTCCACCCCAAACACACGCCATTGGTTGAGCCGCTGTTGCTGTGTCAGGCTGGTCGGATGTTTAAACAAACAGCAAAATGTTTTCATAGCCTCACAGAGACATATTGTTTGAACTTGTGTAGTTGTCTCTGCATATTAAGTTAGGATATGTATTTTATGAAAACTTTACACACTTCAGCTTTAAGTTAACTTCAGTGAGCTTTATTGTAGACATGTTTGTTTATAAGAAAAACAAATCCTGAACTAAACCTAATTCAGGTTCAAATGCAGATGAAAGTCTTTTGAAGGTGATGAGGATCTGATTTTGTTAGATTAGTTCGAGAAACAACCGACAGAGGGCTCTACTGAGTCCTGTCCATGAACTCTGTGAAGGGAAAAACATGGTCACTACAGGTTCACATGGCAATCAGACAGATTTCAGACAGAGGTCAAAGCATTTTCAGTGAAATGTTTTTTTTTTTTTGAGGACAATGCACCACTATGGTCTATCTTCAAACCTCCTTAATTTACCATGTGATTTTTCTTGTGTTAATTATATATGCTATAATGTTACATATGCTAAAAATACTATTATTTAATTAAAATACAAAAAGCAAATATATATGTTTCTTTAATGGTAATGATTCTTGCTTTTGACTCAGCCTAGAAAATTGCTGATACATATAAAGTATATGTCAGAAATGTGGGCATTTGTTTGGATATTATTATGTGAATTTGCATGAACAGAGAGTGTGTGCATATTAGAGAAAGAGGCACAGTGTCATTCCAGGTCAAAGTAGCATAAGGCTGAATGTAATGAACTTTAAAGCTATTTTTAAGCACGTACACTTGCTAAAAGAAGACAGAATGGGTCAAACAAAAACTGGACTAGAGCACAGAAATAGAATGGAGTTATGAACAAACTGCTAGTATTTAAAAGCCCTGAGTGCAAAATATGAATTTGTTATTAGTGATTATTAGTGATGATGATAAAATTTTAGGTAGGCTATTGAGGAGAGGTGTGTTATTACTTTTTAATGCTGATTTACAATTTTCACTTGGTGGACAATACAACAGGGAGGATGAGGAATCTCATAGACTTACTTTCCTTTGAAGGAGAAAAACCACTAATAACATCTACGAACCGAATAGCAACAAGCTAAAAACTAGCTAGCTCCTAGCAACCACTCATAGATATATATACATAGATGCCTCATTAGTGGCTGTTTCTATGCGCCGCTATACATAAGCTGTCCGCCATATTGGAACAGTCAAAACACTGGTCTGTGAACATTCGAGAGCGAGTTGACTGAGCGTCTGCAACCGTAGTTAGTTAGACGAATATCTATATCTGCAATAGAGTACCTCAGAGATGACGTGTTTTTGTAGGCCAACCCGGAAGTTAGCGGCGCACGGGTTCCCTCGATCGAAAGCCTATCCATTTTTCCCATAGACTTTTGGAAAATCGCAAAAAATAAGCTCTGTGTTTAACAAAGGGTTATGACACTTACACGTTTTGTCTATCAAGATAATCTTTACAAGTTAACACAACATTTATACATTTTGAAGCCTAAATAAAGTCGTCAGATATAAAAAGCTAACAGTAGGCTATAAACGGACTACAGCACACCATGGTCGCGGATCAACGTCACCACCACCAAGCTTCCTCAAACTTTATCTAAAAAACAACTTTATTTAAAAACATGCTTGCTGATTATGATCTGCGCTGTGTATGAATACTTATCCACTTTTTCATGAGAAATACTGTCCAAATGTCCTGTTTGTCATGATGATGTCTAAAGTCCGCGCCAAAGGAAGTAGTCCCTTTTGGCAATTTGTTAGCAACCGCCGTTTTTAAGACACAATAAAGGTTTAAAAAAAATCACAAGCGGGTTATAACTGGTGTGTTTTATGTCATAGGTCAAAACGTGAAAATATTTAGAGGCTTTGTTAACCACAGACCTTATTTCAGGCGATTTAGCAAAAACCAATTCAAAAAACCCATAGACTTTAGGGCGATGGAACCGGAAGCCCTAAAATGCTAACTTGCTTCCAGGTTTTGCCTACAAAAACACGTCATCTCTGAGGTACTCTATAGTCGTCAGCTAACGTGACATTATACGTTAAAAACATTAAAAAGTATCATAGTAAAAACCTGTAATATTGAGTTAATACATATAAAAACACAAACCAACACATTCTCACCTTGAAAGTTTATCCCATTTCTTTGGGAATTCAAATCAATGTTGTGGAATGCTGACCATTCCAAGATGGCGGGAGTGCCGACATGTCTGGAGCGGTCCAATGTGGCATCTACGTATACATGTCTATGGCACCCACTCAGAACACGCTACGGATGCTTCTCATGCTGCCTTCACGTGCTATCGGAAATTTGATAATTCCCACTTCTGAAGTCGTGATTACGAACTAAACGCAAAATGGGAGGGCGTTCATGTGCAATTTTTACCTAGGAAATAAAAACAGGGTGAATGAAAAACTCAAAATGAAGGCTGCCTTCAAATGATCCTTTAAATTGAGACTTTAAATTGAGACGTCATTTGACGGAGCTTGATGATGTGGCAGCCGAGATATGCAGCCTTACTAGGACGCAGACTGAGAAGCACCCTACTACTGCCTAGCAACATGCTAAAAATCACTGAGAACACCTTAGTAACCACATAGCAACGTGCTAAAAAACACTGACAACACCTTAGCAACCACATAGCAATGTTCTAAAAACACCGAACACTTTATAACTGTATAGAAACATATTAAAACTAGCAAGGTCTTAACGAACACTCAGAACACTCTACAACTACAAGAACAGCTTAAACACCGTAAAACCATATAATAACATGCTACATTCACTCAGAACACCTTAGCAACTCCCTGGCAACCCCAAAACATTGTAGCATTGTGGTTTTGCATGGACAAGCTTCTCTTTTTTTCTAGAGACTCCTGCACTTCGCTGGAATGTCGATGGCAGAAAAATGACTGTTCTTCCCACTGGCCCTGAGCAATAAGAGAGTGTTTACACAGACAGTCCCACCCCTCCTCTCATCACCAACTGCAAATTTATATCTTTTCGCTGGCTGTGTTTCTAATGCACCGGAAGCAAAAAAGCTTCCTCCAGAGAACCCAAGAATTCTCACATTATCTTTTCATTTCTGTGCGTCAATACCAATTAATGTCAGGAAGAGTTTCAGAAAGTTCAACCGATTAAGTTTAATTAAATCAGAGATTTTAATGCATAAACACATTAATTATCGAAGTGCACGCAAGATTACAAGGTTACTTTCGTTCGGGTCTGCTGTATCTATCAAATTCTGAAATATGCTAAAGGGGGGTAATATCTCTAAATTAATGAATTAGAGAAATTATATTAATGAAATGATATTTCTCAGTGCATCTTTAACTTTCCTACAGTTTCTTCAAAGATTATGAGCCTCTAGTTAAACATCTGACGTTTATGAAATGTGCACTTTCTTCTGGGCTTACCTCCGGAGTAGAGTAATTGGTAAATCATAAACTAATGAACATGAATCAAAACATTAACCTTGCTTTTTTCTTTTTTTTTTTAATTTATAACATATTCTGCAGCCTTGACTTTCATCTAAACCTTCACATGCTGAAAGAGTCTCTCTATTAATCAATTCAGAATCATTGACTCACAGAAACATATTGTTCTTTCATAATATCAACCTTGACTTTCTTTTTCCATTTTCATGAATATTATAATTGTGATATCTACATGCATACACTTCAGGTTTAAATGACCTCTGAATGGCAATAATATTGAAATATTATTAATATATATATGACATTTTTACCCTAGATATATAGAAGAAACTGTCATTGCGCTGAATGTCACTAAAAATAATAATTAAAAAAGAAATCATAAAAAAAAACACGCTGTTAACTAGATGAACATGTTTTCAAAGACATAGTTGTACATATTTAATTCTGTAATATGATTAAACATAAGAAGATTGATTAAATCCAAATGAAAACAAGATAAAGCTGCTCTGATGTTAGTCACGCTTACTGATAGTCTAATAATGTTTTAACTCCACATTAAACTTTTCTCTTAATCCTCTGCATTTGATCATACTGGACTGTTTCAAAATCCAATGTGATGCAACCAAAGTTAAAAGAGAACTGCTCCGAGGGTCCATGCTTTGAAAAGTGTTTCAATATTATCAAATATGAGCAGATATGAGATCAACTGCATAGAACAGCACAGCAGCCGAACGTTACATTCATTTCTAAGTATGTGTTTCACTCCCATGCCATCTTCCTCTTAACACTTATTTTGCAACACTGAGTATGAAGAAATCACTAAATAAGAATGAATACAGGATATGAAGTAAGATGGCTTGAGTAAATTGAAGTCAGTTGTTTGTAAAACTCAAAGAACCAAGGTAACCTGAAGCACTAGAAAATCTTTATTTGCAGTTTTTTTTTTTTTTTGCTCCCTCTAAAACTTTTATGCTATTCAGTAGTTCTTATTTGTGATGTACTTTCATTTTTGTGCTTTTCAGAAACCTCTGATCTGATCCATTTGAGTTTTTATGAGCGCAGGTTTAAAGAACGATAAGTGAACCTGCAAATGTGTTATACAGTCTGCAGAAATCTTGCAGACTGTATAACACATCGATTTGAGGGCAGAACAATGCAAAGCAAATCATTTTGTGCTCAATAAAATTACATTAAAATAGATGCCACTTTTTGTTGAATAAAGACGAGCCTCCTGTGGAAAGGCAGTATTCTGATGAAATATCTGTTGCTTTTTCTCTCTCTGTGAAGCTTACATGAATAGACCCACTTTATCTTTATATCTAACCTTGAAACTAAGCAAACCATATGGTGCCGTTCTATCAAGGGGACATGTCACATATTGCACATCCTATTATTCAGTAGGCTGAAGGATAAAAAGATCAATAATGAATGAATACCTGGTCCCACAAGAGGGGCCAAAAGTGCCTGCCCTTGTTATAAAGCCTATATGTCGAACCCCTACTTTTATATAAAGAAAATGTATTATTGTTAAACCTTTACATTGTTAGTTATGTTATAGCGTTATACTCATAATTAATAAAATGTATCATATACAGATAATATAAATACCTTTATAAATAATATAAATAAAATAAATACATTTTATAATACATTTTTATTATATAAAATACAGCGGTTACCAAAGTTGACAGTTAAAAACACACCCATTAAGTTTGTCACCATCTTTAATTATCTATAATCAACTTTATATATAACGGTTCTCGGTAAAGAAATCTAACCATATGGTTCTCCACCCACGGTTCTATAATATGGTTTGTTGAAAATAACAATGTGTAAAACACAGACAGAGTTAGGCTAATCTGTCGATGGATCGCATTCTGGCTTCCCCTAAACTTTGTTCAATGCGAGTGCCGTATGCTCTAACATGACCAGACATTTATGCCGTCATCACCCAGGTGTTGATAGCACCCGAGTGCAGATGAGACCTGAACAGCTCACGTTGCTATCTGTGTTTAAACGCAACTCATTTAAGCCTTGGCAATTTAAACAAGATGCGAAAGAGAACTTGCGTGCGCTCTAAAAAGATTTGTGTGTGCATTCATTCAAAGCATGCACACAGAAAGCCACGTCTCAGACAGCGCCCAAATATTGAGTTCTCTATCAAGTCTTGCACTTGAACGGACAAAATCACATAAAAATTATTTCAGCATGCCCGTCTTGGTGAGTACCCTACAGTAGCAAACATAGCAGGTTATGGGCCCTATTTTAACAATCTAAGCGCATGGTCTAATGCGCACAGCTCAAGTGCACTTAGAGCGTGTCTGAATCCACTTTTGCTAGTGTAACGACGGAAAAATGGTCGGTGTGCCCATTGCATGGTCTAAAAGGGTTGTTCCTATTCTCTTAATGAGTAATGGGTGTGTTTTGGGCGTAACGTGCAATAAACCAATCAGAGTCTCATCTCCCATTCCCTTTAAAAGCCAGTTGCGCTCGCACCATGGCGGATTCGCTATTTACATGGCGGAATTTGCAAGCAGGAAAAACTGAACGCTTCTCTAGCGAGAAAACGGATCTGCTCGCGTGGATGTGCGTGAGGTTAAATCACGCAAAGCATTTTTATATTTATGCACACAACAATAATCTTTTACATTAACCCTTTTATTTTTAATATTTGGCATGTTTGTGTGCTGCTGCACGTCCCTGTGTGTGTAATAAGCAGAGTGTACGCGCGTTGTGCACACATCTATATTACTAACGCACTCTTTAAATAACAAAAAAAATATTGCGCCATTGACTTTAGACCAGGTTTCAGTTGGTCAATGGCACAGTCTATTTCAGTTGACTCAAAATAGCAACACGACAACAATGCGCCTGAACACACCTTGTTTTCAGACCAGCACGCCCATGGGCGCACAAATGGGCGCAAATGCATTTGCTATTTAAACAACGTGGCGGAGGACGTGAAAATGATAACTGCGTCGGGTTGAAACTAGCAAAAAACACTTGCGTCGTGCCTGCTGCTGCATTGTGCCAGGTGTAACGTAGGGCCCTATGTGTTACGTGAACGTAAATAATCGAGAAAGACAACGCATGTATCAGTATATTGGATCTATGCATTGTCTTAAAGGGACAGCAGCCTAATATTCCTGCTGTCTGTGTTTTCAATGTTAAGCAAACAGCAAAAGACAAGGAAATCACTCACTGCTCTTGACTGAATAGTTTTTGTATCTTTAATAATGATTTTAATCTTTATTTAATTTACATTGAATATTATATGCAATGTTGTTTTACATTTGATTACTTTTTTCCATTTCTATACCTAAAAACTACTGTTAGAACTACCTGAAAACACTTATTTTATTTGTATCTTTGCTCTGTTGTATTTATTTGCACTGTTGCTTATTTTAGTTTGATTATTTGGTCTTATTTTATTTATTTTTATTTGACTTTTTTCCCTGAGCATAGCACATACCAGAAAACCGCGATAAAAACTGAACTGAGTACTTTCAACCGTTACACTTCTAACATACAACATTTTTCAAATGATTAACAGCACTAATATATATATATATATATATATATATATATATATATATATAAGTGCTGTTAATCATTTGAAAAATGTGTAATATGTTTTTATGGCCTATTATTCATAATTTCACATTAAATCTCCAAATGAATGGAGAAACAATTATTATTTTAAATGTTTAATACCATCATTTTATTAAGTAGCTTACTATGAAGGCCAGTATCACCAGTACCAATATTGCTATTAAATCTACTAAAATCTATTACTTATTATCCCTATTAAATAAATATTAAATATTTTTCTCAATTTTTGGGGATGAAATTAATAATTATAGCCATTCAACATTAGAGTATTCGTACATTTTAAACCATCTTTGACATTTAATAGGGTTTAAAATATATAACTTTTATTGAAGTGAACTTAAAACAATCTTTACATAAGCCCATTATACATATGCTAGCAATATATGTTATTCATATTCATATTATTATAAAAACAGTATAGTAGGTCATACTACATGACAGGAAATTCATGCACACTAACCATTATTTTTCATTCCTAGATGATGCATATCTGTTTATATTCGATTACCTTTTACCATATATTACATTTACAGTGTAACAGTGATATGGACAGTAGAGGGTCTGTCCATGTCCAGTTTGAACTTTGTCAAGGGCGAAAAAGTTCAATGATTACACTCCCCGCCTCCCCCCAAAAATCATCCACTCCCTAGTTTAAACACTTCCGCGGTTCCCTTAAAGCACCACGCTGTCATTTAAGAACAAACATGAAAAAAAATGAGCGCATGAAGCCACATCCTCTCGTTTTCATATGGGCAGGGCATAATGAAAACATGACCCTTTGACTGTGTCTCAAATGACAGTGCAACACAAACCGCTACTCATTTCTCCCTAGTGAAAGCAGCAATCTCACGCTTTAAACAAACGAGGGAGTCGGTGCTCGATTGCTCTGGTCTCAGTGGTCTGGCGCGAACATGGCAGATTCAGAGGATAATGTTACAATTCCTCAATTGAACTCTCTTCTGCAAATGGATCCTTACCTCAAACCCTTTGAAAAGGACTTCCAGAGGAGGTAATACGCGCTTTTAAGAGTTATTTGCATCTTGTCGCTGGGTAATAGTCCTGTTCCCGTCCCAAATGCACAATGACACGCATGTCTGTCTGTCAGCCCTTCACACCCGGCACATTTGACTTGTTATATTAATTCAGTGTGGTGTCCATTAAGAGACAGCTGCTATATGCTCGCCGCCTTGATGTATAAGTGCTACGAGTGCCCTACTGAATATGTAAATGTGGACATCTGATGGTTACTATGGAAGGTTGATGGCGATGACAGTTCACTTCTTCTGAACACGTTTCAACTTCAGGACCAGAACAAATAATAAAATGCTGCTTTAAGGCAGTAGGACATCAATTTGTTAGTGATTTAGAAGTGCGTCATAGTCAGGGCTGACAACTGTCACGCATTCTGCGACACTGTTCTCACGCTCTGACCCCACACATCCATTTACTCACTCATAGTGCACTGTTAGTGTGTACAGCAACAACAATGACAATAATAATGATAATAATAGGTATCAAATATGTTACAGCTTAGTCTGACGTCATTATGAATTAATATGAATTGTCAAGAAGCCAGCACTAGTCAATAAGGAAAATGATAGATTATGCAGACACTTAGGGTAGGTTGGGGTAAGATGCCCCCTGGGGCAAGATGTCATAGATGACCATAGATGACAAAATCTCATCTCAGCACTTTTGATGAATGAATACGCAATATTTTTTTTTTTTTAAATAAATTTTGTCATTTCATCTGAATATCAACATTTGTGTGATTTAGTCAGTCAAACAGTTTAATTATTAGGTTATTTAATTAACCGGTTAATTGATCTAATTTTGTGTCTCTGGAAAATAGTGATCTAAAGGTAAATCCACATTGTTCTTAAAGGGATAGTTCACCCAAAAATGAAAATTCTGTCATCATTTACTCACCCCCAAATCTAATTTCTTTGTTCTGCTGAACACAAAGGAAGATATTTTGAAGAATGTTTGTAACCAGGCCGCTTTGGGGCACCATTGACTTCCATAGTAGAAAAAAAATACTATGGAAGTCAATGGTGTCCCAAAACTGTTCAGTTTCCCACATTCTTCAAAATAGCTTCCTTTGTGTTCAACAGAACAAATAAATTTATACAGGTTTGGAACAACTTGAGGGTAAGTAAATGATGACAGAATTTTTTATTTTTGGGTGAACTATCCCTTTAAGGGGGCATCTTCCCCCATCCTACCCTAATATTTATTGTTCTGCAATATTACAAAAACTTGTCATACACTGACAATGACTGATAATTCAAGTGTGTAAACAAGTGAGAATAACAAAATATACCATATAGTAGCCTATAAAAAAGTAAGGAAAAACTAAATGTGTGTTGGCAAATTTAAACATACAATATAAAAACAGACATCACATAGAGAAAACGCTATGCAGACGTGCTCGTTTTTTAATATTTGAAACTGCTATGGTAGCGGGGAAGATGAATAGGCATTCATTTGCGTTATTTTAATGCTATGTTTAGTTTTTATCTAAAACTACCCCATTCAAACGGTAATACACAAATGTGGACATGTCCATTCAAGCATTTCATACAATTGGCTCACCCTTTTAAAGAAGATTTAGCTCACAAACGACTAACAGTTGTGACCTAAATATGATATTCATTTACAATAATAAATCCTAAAAATTTGAAATTAGTAACTTGTTTGTCGCGCCATCAGTCGCGCATACACTCCAGCTCTGAATCAGGGTTGCAGGTCTGCGCCGCAACAAAACTAGCCAACACGCAAGAACAGATGTAATCGGATTGGTCCAGTTCACAAATTAAGTGTTGAGTGCGGTTTGTGAACTGAAGTTAATTGTGACAAAGTAAAAATACTTTGCCAGCATCTATCATCCTGTAGCCCAAGACTGGTCGCACACTGAAGCTAAGCAGGGTTGAGCCTGGTTAGTACCTGGATGGGAGACCTCCTGGGAAAACTAGGTTGCTGCTGAAAGAGATGTTGGTGAGGCCAGCAGGGGGTGCTCAACCTGTCGTCTTTGTGGGTGCTAACACACCTGTATTGTGATGGGGACATCATACTGTCACAAAAAAAGAAAAGAAAAAAAGAAAAAAGCACCGTCCTTCGGGGTGAGATGTTGTCTCTCTGTGGCCATATTTCCCCATTGGCCTCTGTCCATCATCATGGCCTGATCGGCTTCATCACTCCATCTCTTCTCCACCAATAAGCTGGTGTGTGGTGGGCGTTCTGGCGCAGTATGGCTGCCGTCGCATCATCCAGGTGGAGGCTGCACACTCGTGATGGTTGAGGAGATTCCCCCTTCCATATGTAAAGCACTTCAAGTGCTGAGAAAAGTGCTATATAAATGTAACAAATTATTATTTTATTTACTGTCCACCACTGCTGTTGGGTATGCAGAATTTCTGTTTATATAAATCTAATATTTATGTTGCATCCTGTTTTTTAAGATGCTTTCAGGCAGCATACTGTAGATGTATCCTCAATTTTTGAGCAGTTGGTAGAAAGAATTCAAATGAAGGCATTTATTTTTGGCCTCTATTGTTACAAGGCTCTATTGTTACAATGTAACATACTACATTCTTTATAATTGCATAAATTGTACGGTCTCATGTGACATTTTTTTTTACATCAGGAGTATTCAGTAGGGCTGCCCCCTAATAGTCGACTAAACGTTAGTTGACTAGAAGAGGCTAAGCCGACCAAAATTTTATTAGTTGGTTAGTCGCAGAAGAAAACTTATGGCAAAGTCACGCAGTCCATGAGGGACAGATTGTTAATGACAGTTCCTTGTGGTAATTACAGTATGTCGGCCAGGAAATCCAGAAGTTCGTTTATCATCCTTCGACCTCAAATATGGCTTTTCATTTGAAACATGTTGTAGTAGAAACTTTACATTAGTGCTGGGAGAATAAATCGATTAATCTCGATTCGTGGATCGATTCTGATATTTTCCGAATGCATCGTGATTCTCTCGAATCAATTCTGAGCTTAGTTTTTAACAGCAGATGGCGCTCTAGGCAAGCTTTTAACCGTACGCTCAAATGCTCACGAAGAAGAGCGCTTGTGCATTCGGCTATGTACGTGCACCTCAGAATGCTTTTATGACTCGAGATTAATGTAAACAGCCCACTGAAAAGACCCTTGTAATTCGCTTCAACCTTTTTGAACTTTATGAATGATTATTTTATAGAAGGTTCAAGTGGTGTGTGTAAGAAATTGGAAGGAAGCAGAGTACAGCTGTTTCTAAAGCATGCAGTGCCATCTGCTGTTAAAAACTAAGCTCAGAATTGAATCGCGATGAATTTGTAAAAATCTCAGAATCGATCCAGAATCATTTCTCGACTTGCGATTCAACATTTTGTTGTCCCAGCCCTGCTTTACATGTTCCCCTCTCATCCTTCGACCTCAAATATGGCTTATCATTTGAAACAGTTGTAGTAGCAACTTTACATTAGTGCTTGGAGAGTAAATCAATTCTGAGATTTTCCGAATACATCGTCATTCTCTCTCGAATCGATTCTGAGCTTAGTTTTTAACAGCAGATGGCGCTCTGGGCAAGCTTTTAACCGTACCCTCAAATACTCACAAAGAAGAGCGCTCGTGCATTCGGCTGTGTACTTGCACCTCAGAATGCTTTTATGACTCGAGATTAATGTAAACAGCCACTGAAAAGACCCTTGTAATTCGCTTCAACCTTTTTGAACTTTATGAATGATTATTTTATAGAAGGTTCAAGTGGTGTGTGTAAGAAATTGGAAGAGAGCAGAGTACAGCTGTTTCTAAAGCATGCAGTGCCATCTGCTGTTAAAAACTAAGCTCAGAATTGATTCAAGAGAGAATCGCGATGAATTCGGAAAATCTCAGAATCAATCCAGAATCATTTCTCGATTTGTGATTCAATATTTTGTTGTCCCAGCCCTACTTTACATGTTCGCCTATCATCATTCGACCTCAAATATGGCTTATCATTTGAAACATGTTGTAGTAGCAACTTTACATTAGTGCTTGGAGAATAAATCGATTCTGAGATTTTCCGAATGCATCGTCATTCTCTCTCGAATCGATTCTGAGCTTAGTTTTTAACAGCAGATGGCGCTCTGGGCAAGTTTTTAACCGTACGCTCAAATGCTCACAAAGAAGAGCATCCCAGCCCTACTTTACATGTCCGCTCACTCTAAAGTTAACCTACATAAATGTGCAATATTATTAGGTGCATATCCAAGTATTTGTGTGGAGTGTGGAAGCTGAAGTATTAGCGTGCTTACTGCATGATGATGTGCGATCAGTGGAAACAGCGTAGCGGAACAAGGGCCCTATAATAAAAAACCCAAAATGACCCTCGTTGAAACAGTCAGTAATTCTATAAAAAAATTAAATTACAAACAATAGGACAAATACATATTTTGACTTTTTTTGTGTAATTTTTTTAAATTTTTGTGTATTTGTCCGTTTAAGCACACAAAAATTAAATTAATATAAACGTGCGATTAGTCGACTAATGGCTTAAATGAACGACTACTAGTTGACTAGAAAAATCTGTAGTCGGGGGAAGCCCTAGTATTCAATACTGCTTAGTATGCAGTACGCTACTATTCAATTCATAGCCATACAAGTATGCTTAAAATGAGTGAAAAGAGAAATATTATTAGCCGCACTTATTAATACAAAAAGACCTACACGAAAGTGATGGATGACTTGGGGTGACCACCTTGAATTTCTAATTATAATGTCACTCATAATTATAGTTACAGTTTAACAGAGTTATATTTGAGTATATGAACAGTGACGCACAATTGGTACTCCAGATTCTGATTGCTTATGCCGGGAGACTTTGAGTGCTCTGTACCAATTAGATGGCACTTAATTGCAATCCAGAGAGTGACACTGTCAGAAGCCGTATGCTCACCACTCCTCACTTTAATGCATGGTATACAGGGTCCTATGGCACCTTCTTTACATTTGATTATAATGATAACAATGCTTAATTGCGATGTTGCACACATTAAGTGTGCGTGGCACAGTCTGCATATTTATGACTCGACATTCTCCATTCATTAGTGCCACAGAGACCACTGACAAGTGAAATGGAGTTCTTCATTATCTTTTTAATTAACACCAAAGTCTTGAGGGGTAGCCATCGAGGTATCTAAAAACATGGTACATGGTTTCTAATTTTACCCCTCTCTGTGGAACTGGTTTCGAAAGTGGAATAATGTTGTGTGAAATGTGTGTCACGGATTGACTCAGAAAGACCACATGGGATGTAAGAAACTAAGATTATTAAGGAGACTATACTCTTCTTAGCGTGTTCCGTAAAACTCTTTTGAAATGAAGGTTAATAACACTTCAGATTTCTGTGCTACTTTAATTTGCTCTGGATGAGCGAGCCCATAGGAATGGGAAATTGCAATTGAGATCTCTTTAATATCTCAATTGTTTCTCCTAGATTGCAGTGATAATTATAGAGAGCAAATTTAGAATTTCTGTCATAAAAGGGGGAAAAAATGCTTCTGCAAATCATTATTGTGACATAAAAAGTTTAAATTTTGAGATAAAAAGTGATAATTATGACAAAAAGTCAAAATGATGAGATTAAAAAGTTGAAATTGAGATGTCAAAATTTAGATAAAATGTCAAAATTGACAAGTTGAAATTGAGTCATAATTATGACAAGTCAATTTTGACAGTTGAAATTTACAAAGTCGAAAACTGATATAAAAAGTCCAAATTATGAGATAAAAAGAAGTCGAAAGTATGAGATAAAACGTCAAAATTATATAATTATGAGAAAGTTGAAATTATGAGATAAAGAGTCATTATG
The DNA here is from genome assembly GCF_019924925.1 of Ctenopharyngodon idella. Taxonomy (NCBI): domain Eukaryota; kingdom Metazoa; phylum Chordata; class Actinopteri; order Cypriniformes; family Xenocyprididae; genus Ctenopharyngodon; species Ctenopharyngodon idella. The sequence goes on from NC_067234.1 coordinate 20,636,034, forward strand.
ACAAAAAGTTGAAATTGACAGTTGAAAATTTAGATAAAAAGTCATAATTATGAAAAGAAATTCGACTTTGGGTAATTAACTTTTTATCCCATAATTTTGACTTTGTCAGTTTTGACTTTTTATGTCATAATTTTCGTAAGTTTTTTCCTTAATGTGGCTTACATACTTCTCAGATATTTCTCCAGACAAAGTCTCCAGTAATCTCATGTGTGTCCTGTTGCATTTCAGAAGAGATAGCCTATCAAGAGCGTGCTCACATTTGCCCATATATTAATATTTCCAATAATTGCTCATTCAATTATTTCAAAACTAAATGGTCTAAATTTATATTAATGTACATAAAAATGAATGAATTTTTATATAATTTGAACAGTATTTTAAAATGTTGCAAGCCAGATTCGATCTTGCATCTCCTTCATATGCACCACAGCTTCATATATTGTGCACTGACTGTTATGCAACTGAGTGATGAAAGTCCACTACATCTCCTGACCTATGTAAGCTATACATTTTCTTGTGGCAACTGAACATTAGGTGGGAGTGAAGTCTTTTGGAAGTAAGATGAACTTTGTTTTATTGGTTTTTGGTGGTGAAACCCTCTTATTGAGCTCAGACGGATTGCAAAGGGTCATGCTCTGATAAACAAACATTCTAATAGAATGAACAGAAGAGCAGTGCGTGTGCTGATTTAACAGAGGTTAATCATTTACACATTGCCCTGAATATCAGTAATCAGCATGGGTAAACAGAAGCTGTTTTTCACCTGATCTCTCATAAATATTAAGTTTAGCAGATTTTTCCCTGCTAGCATAAGTAATGAGATTATGCAAACTTGTAAGCATTAAAAGTGTACAGTATAACAATTAAACAAAATATATGGAGGTTTTGTCCAGAAAAACACAATGTATACATTTTTGATGTTTTTTTTGTTGTTGTTGTTGTGATACACTATTTACACCGATTTGACATTTTTTGTTCTACTATTGTGATATATTTCAGAGTGAAAATGAATATTGAATGAGAAAAATAGAGAGCGGAGCTTGATTATATATTTTTATACAAATATAATGCGTTTAGAAAAAGAAATAGTGTCATCAAAACTGCTATTTTAGCATTATTTTATTTAGTTTGTAGTTTAGTTTCTTAGTTTTGGTTTTCATTTTAATTATGTTGGCTTTGCTTACTGTGAACTTTAAATTGTATGTATAATTTTGCTGTAATAATGTGTATTTATGAGAATACAAAATAGCATCGGTCACAACAAACAAAACAAAAAACAATACCAATACAGATTTTTTTGTTGTTTTTGGCTGGTCCAGCTCCAAAACGCTGAACAGACATTTGCTTTGGCTCTTTTGACTGCCTATTCAGGCTTTCTCAAGCCAACATCAAAGTTTGTTTACAAACTTTAGCTTCTAGTTTTAGTTTGCTTTGAAACGGAAGTTGCGATAGTCTTTTCTTTCCATATTGTGACGTATATCCAAGCGAAACAGTTTCTGGAATTCTGAAAAATGTAAAAATGTCCTTTCTTGAATTGATTGTATCGCAGCAAGTTGGGCATTGCTAACTAAATGGAGGCAGATCTGAATTTGGAGTCAGTTATTGAGGATATTTAGTCCCACCTTCCTCCGAGACGCACATCATGAAGAGAACAAACATTTTTTAAGGGGGAGGGGAGGTTATCGTTTTTGATTAAAGATTACGAGATTATGGATTTTAAAAGAAATGCATGTGCACGGTAGGGCTGGGCAATATGGCAAAAAAATAAAATCTCGATTTTTTTTTTTTTTTTTTTTTTTTTTCCCCAGAACGATTGACCGATTCATGATTTTGATTTTTTTTTTTTTTTTTTTTTACTGTTTAACTAGTCAACTTAACTACAATATGATTTAAGTAACATTCTCTTTATTAACAGTCTGGTTAAAAAAAAGTTCCACTCCAAGTGCAGCACACATGAAGTGATCAACATGGTGTAATGTAAAACAATTTGTTAAATATCTTTGCAGAAATATGCCTGAAATATGAATGCAAATGTTGTACAAACTTATCTTAAACACATCCTATATACTCAGAAACACTCAGAAATAAGAAAATGCTAAATATTTCTTAGCCAAAAAGTAATAACACCAGTAATAGGCTATTATTAAGAGCAAATGCTTTGTAAAAACAGAAAAAAACAGCAGCTTTCAGCCTGTCATCATAATGCAAACATGAAATATCAGACATACAGTAGTAGATCTTTACAGGTTTTTGCATTCCATTGCACTATTTGTCCTATTGTTTTTATGTTTGGCGGAAATGTTTGGGTATTGCACTTGTGTCTCGCGTCTTTTGCAGCGTCTCACCCCTGAATCGGCATTCTAAAAACACGGCGGTCAAGTTAAAAAAAAAAAGACATGTAAACTCGCGTTTAATAACTTTGCCTTTTTTTCTCATTCCACTGCCTGTGTCTCATTTTTATAACGCAATAAAGCATTTCTGAATGAACAACCGCTTAAGAATAGTGATGTGTTCTACGTTCATAGAGCGTCACATGAGAGCGGTTAATCAGGCGTGCCGGCGCCATCATGAGGTCGGATCATTTTCTTCTCCTAATGCGGTTTTCATTGCTGTATTGTCAACATGTCTAATTGTAACGCTTGTTAACATTTTTATTTAAAATCACGATTTCTTGATTTAAAAAAATAATAAAATCGAGGCAAAACATTAAATTCGAATTAATAAAAAAAAATCTGAAAAATCGCCCAGCCTTAGTGCACGGATAAATCATGTATAATAAGCACTGTAATATTCTGTAAAAAACCAATAAGAATGGTCAATTTTGATTTCATGGTGACTTGGATTTTAGTAATTCAGCTTGAACTCATTTTATTTCAATTAGATGCCAGGATATTTTCATTTAAGTTGAAGTTAAATATTTATATTATATTTAATTTCAGCTTTATTTCAATTAACTTAATTATTTATTTTATAGTGCTGGGTTAAAAAATTTATTTCTCGATTTTAATCGATTCTCATTTTGAAGAACTGATATCGATTCTTAAATCCAAAGAATTGGCATTGTAGCGCGGCTTCCATCCAATAAAGCACAATGAGCTTTGTGCTTTGTTACTTCTCATATGAAACAAAGTCTCAGCTTTCAAATTCTGTAAATTTTCAGATCAAGCGATGCTGCAGAGCAAAGCAAACTGGTCACCTTTTCCGCTTTACTACTACTTACAGCACGAAATAAACTTGAATGAACATCAGAAGGTATGCGGACAGCCACCTTTTAAATGATTTTATTTAAAATAAATTAATAAATAAAAACGAGTAGAAACATATTGTAATTAAAAATGTGTTATAACGTTATTATTATAAAAACGTCCTTATGTGTCATTTAAATGTAAGTGCCCCAAATAATCAATATTGAATCGAATCGAATCACAAGCTTGTGAATATAAATTGAATTGAATTGTGATTTTTTTTTTTTTTTTTTTTTTTTTTTTTTAAATGTAGTTTAGGCCTAACTGTAAATAGTACATGTATTTTATGTAAAATATTATGTATTTTGAATAATATTATATACTGTAGTATAATACTTTAATAAAATGCTCAGAAATTGTTAACATTCTGTGTGCTTTGTTTCAATCTTGATAATCATTCATGATCAGTGTGAACAGAGCAAGTGTATCACGCTTTCCTTTCTTAGTATATATTTCTTTCTCAGACACTTTGTTTGTTGCATACAGATTTCACATGGTTCTTGCCCTTAGAACTTCGAATTTTGCTTCACTCAGTAGTCTGGTGTTTTTGTAGAACAAGTGGTTTTTTGGTGTGTGTTTATGAGGTGACTGGGTCATGCTGAACACACATCTGTGTGTCATGGCCCATTCCAGCAGCAGCGAGGCTTTTGCCGACTCTGGGGAGCCCCGGGCGAGCCTCACACACCTGTCTGGCCCCTGAAATCCCCTCTCCTCCCCATATATAATTGTATATAGGCAGGTGCCAGCGCAATAGCTGCTCGGCTCTTGATCAAACCCAGCATCAGAGGCCCCTGAGCAACAGGAGTGTTTCTTATGAGTGCAAGCGTCAAAATCAACAAGGTCTTGCGGGCAGCTCTGAATCATGCTGTGCATCACCAGAGGGAATGAAGTGTCAGGAATTCAGATGACTAAAGAGACTCTGTAAACTTCAAACTGGGATTGATATGTGTTGCCCTGATCACTTGTTTTCTGAGCTTCAGAAAAGTTGTGGTGTGTAACTTCTTTAACATTTTTAGATTATAAACCAGTGGTGCACAAAGTAGAACAACAGCCTCCTTTTATGTCTTGAAGTGAGAGATTCTTGATTTTGCAATGTTTCTTTCATCTTGTGTAGACCTAATTTTTGTCTAGGACTTTTTGCACAGCTGTTTTTTTTTACTCTTACATTTTTGAGAGAAAAAGCAGTTTTTATAGTTAAACTTCAACGTTGTAGAGGTTTGTGGTCTGTACGGGCTCCAGAATTAAGTGGGTCTCACAGGTAGCAAATTTTTGGTCATGTCACTTAAGGTGAGTGAAAGTGTCAGATGATTCCTTCACAAATTACAGGCCACCAGCTAAGGACACGCCTTGACGAAAAAAAAGAAAAAAGGATTGTATTGGAAGAACCAATCTGACCAATCTGTAGTAGGGCTGCACGATAATGGTTAAACGGATAATCACGATTATTTTGCTTAAAATTATAATCACGATTATTCTATCAAAAAGGGTAATGTAGTTATGGCAATTTTTGCACGTTCTTTACCAACCTACACTTCACCCAAAAGGCCTGTAGGTGGCACACCGAGTTCATTTAACCAACTATGATAACTTCGTTAGATGGTAAATCAATACAAAACACATGGTTTTGCTGAGCATTTTGTAATCTGTATTCACATTAGATTTTTAAAGCAACACAGTTCATTTACAAATGAGACAAACCACAGATTCAGATTGCCCTGCAAATTCCTAAAGCAAGAACAATGGTCTTTGGTATATAAAACTGTCCCTGGCTAGGGACATTCTAAAATGCTTAACGTGAAAAACGCTTAACGTGGCTTAATGTACTAAGACAGTAATATTAACAGACCAAACTCAGTAAACATCATACTAATAAACCATACTATGTACAGCAAAGCAGATGTAATTACACGTTAAGTGTTTTCCTCCCATAAAAACCGTTATAAAGAAAAAGCTTAACGTTATCTTCAAAAGATAAAGCGGTGAAACTCAATATTATTTCCAGTAATTCCAAATTATGTTCATTTTCCCGATTGAATTGTCACATAGGTTGCAAAAGTACATTTATTCTGCAAACAGTGAGGTGGAGATCCATGTTGCATTTGTTAAAATTCATCGCTGAAGGTTTGATCGTGGCAGATTTAGTCACAAAAATAGCACAAGTGGCTTATGAAGAAACAAAGACTGGCTGTATGACACTCTCATTGAAGCAGAATTTCGTTGTGGAGATCACTAAGCTCCAGCGCACATGTTTGTTTTTAGATCATCGACGCTTCTTCCGCATTTAGAGGGAGCGCGTGCACAGAGTTGCCAGATTGCACAGATTAAGTAAAACACCAGGAAGAAAGTATAAAAAACACATTTTCAGGATAAATAACGATAAATATCAGGACGATCATTTGTAATCAATCGAGAGCAGCAGATATCGTTATCGCGATTAAAATACGATTAATCGTGCAGCCCTAATCTGTAGGATTTGTGAGATATTGTTATCTTGTTGAGCCTCTTACTGTATTATCAACACAAGGAAGACACAAGTAAAATAAAAGGAATTTTATAAACATAAGATAGGCAGAAGTAACTAACAACTATTAAATGAAGGCAGCGGCTGTTTGCACTAAGTGAAAATAGTAATATATTCTATTTACACCATGTAAAAGTAGGCTATAAGTTCTTTGCAATAAGAGTAAATTGTAATTAGATGCTATCTATACTTTATATTGGCAGATACTATTTGCACCTCAGTATTTTTGTACATTAACAGGATGCAATAATATCATAGAGTGTAAATGATTATATTTATTAAAATTATTAAATGGATGCTGCCTTATTGGGAGAATAAAAACCCTCCCTACACCTTCCCCTAACCCTACCCAATAAACACTTTTAATATTATTAAGCACTAGTTCGTTTATTCCCACTTTTAGAACATTATTTTCATTTTTATTGAAAATAAATGCGAGCTTGGCAAAAGGCGGATTCGAACCTGTGCCAATCTTGTTAAAGGCCAGGTCTGCGAGCCTTACTCATTACTGCTGCACCACTGAAGACGTTGAGTTCCACACGTCTTTTTTAATACTTGACTGGCCCAACCAGACATTGGTGGGTGGAGCTAGTGTAAATAGCGTTTGCCAACAAGGGACGCTGTTTGCACTTAGTGTAAATAGACACTCCGTTAAATGAGTACCATGAATGGATAAAGAAGTGCATAAGACCGTAAGATAAATGCAAGTGTTTGAGTTGGATGCTACTATGGCAGTTACACATTATCCTATATGCTTGGTCATTGTTGCTGTTGCTGTTTCCAAACTCCTCAAAATTCCCAAAACTTCCTGGTTCAGAGTTACGCTTACAACAACACTGCCACAAGCAAAGTGCTACACAACAGAGATTTGGACGAAAAATATTCCTAGAAAAATAATGTTTTAATAAACTGTAATATATTATTATTTTGAGAAGTACATTTTACTGTACAATAGTAATATACAGTAGTTATATACGTCTGCCATAACTTCTTCAAGTTAAACCAAACTTTTATTTTGTGGAGTGTAATGAAGATCTGTCTATTTGACAATAGTTTTTTTTAATCATATTAAATGGTGAAATGCTGGTGAAGTTATTCTCAGAGCAGCTCTGGGGATGAAGTTCTTGTCTTTATGTCCTCATTTAGTGAGACAGCAGATGATGAAAACACTATGAGCTTCACACATGACTGAGTATGTGTAGTAGGCCAAACTGAGATGCGCAGAACATGCATACTTCTCTGCTGTTTAACATTCATAGACACTATAGTTCATATCCCAGTTTGATTAATAGTACAGCTCTAGTTTTAATTTTTTTTTTTTCATCCTAATATTGCCAGATTCTGTGACATTCCATGTTATATTGTAAATTTTAAAAATCATAGGGCCCTATTAAGTGATTGTACCTGAGTTCTTGAGGACATGCATTGACTGTTGTGTGTCTGTAAATTCCATGAGATGACCCATTTTCCATTTTTAGGTTTCAGAAGGGTGATCATGAGCGTCCCCTTGTGGCTGCTATGCAACCTCAGTGCACTCCACAGTGAATTGTTACCCAACAGTCTATGCGGCATCACCAAAGTGTGAACTCAAAGGGCAGCCACAACGGCTTAGTGTGGCATTTGGGACAGGCCCACAGTCATACCAAGGTCTTGAATGTCTCTAAGTGTAAACAGCAACGTTGTTACTCTGTTATTCCCAAAATAATAATATCAGTCAGGTTTTCCAGCTGTGAGTGGAAAGAATGGTGATGTAAGACCACCAGTGCACCTGGAGGTCTAGCTTTCTGTGGAAGTCCTACGCCAATGAACTGATTGAGTGAGTCTCATGGAACCTGTCAAGAACATGTCTTAAAGAGTTAGTTCACCCAAAAATGAAAGTTCTGTCATTAATTACTCACCCTCATGTCGTTCCACACTCGTAAGACCTTTGTTCATCTTCAGAGCACAAATGAAGATATTTTTGATAAAATCCGATGGCTCAGTGTGGTCTCCATTGAAAGCAAGTTAATTTAGACTTTCAAACGCCCAGAAAGGTACTAAAGTTATATTTAAAACAGTTCATGTGACTACACCTTAATGTTATGAAGTGACAAGAATACTTTTTGTGCGCCAAAAAACAAAACAAAATAACAACTTTATTCAACAATATCTAGTGTTGGGTGATTTCAAAACACTGCTTCATGAAGCTTCAAAGCTTTACGAACCTTTTGTTTCGAATCAGTGATTTCAGTAAACGAGGCTTCATTATGTCAAAAGTGTTTTGAAATTTCAATGGTTCATGTGACCTTGGCAGTTTGATACGCGATCCGAACCACTGATTCAAAAATACGATTATTAATAAAAGATTATTATATTATATTATATTATTATATTATTAAAAAAATTAAGAATATATAAAAAAAGTAATATGGCAGTAATGTTTGTTGTGCTGCCATTAATCTATTTTACATTTAAAATTATACATTTTCTTATAAATCTATACATATAAAAGTTAAAGAACTTAATCCCATTTTATACAAAAATATTAAGCAGCACAGCTGTTTTCATCATTGATCAGAATAAATGTTTCTTAAGCAGCAAATCACCATATTAGAATGATTTCTGAAGGATCATGTGACACTGAAGACTGGAGTAATGATGCTGAAAATTCAGCTTTGTTCACAGGAAAAAAATTACATTTTAAAATATATTTAAACAGTTAAATTGTAATATTATTTCACAATAATACAGTTTTTCTGTACTTTTGATTAAATAAATGTAGCCTTGGTGAGCATAAGAAACTTCAACAACATTAAAAAATCTGACAAACTTTTGAACAATATGCATTCTTATATTTAATAAAACAGTACTCATTTTCTTTATGCAAAATATAATTTCTTTTTTTATGCCAATCAATCAATCAGTTGGTCAATCTGTCAATCAATCGGTCTTAAAACGGTGGTACTGTATATGTTATAATGGGATATGTGGTAAATATGGTTCGATTTGGAGTTAAACTTCCTATGTTCTTGTATATTTTGTCATCTGTTTTTTTTTTTTTTTTTTTTAATTTCTCTAAAAAATACTTTCAAACTTTCTTTTGACACAGTTTCACAAAGACTGCTGGGAAAACCCAGCATTCTGTTCTCTAGACTGTGTCTCATTGCGTTCTCTCAGCTGATTCTGAAAGAGCATGAAATGCAGTCTGATTTAGTCTCCATCTGGGATTGATATTTCCCAGCAGTCTCTCTCTGACAGTTACTCAGCCGACTGTACATCTGTGAGAGCAAACGGTTGAAACTAAGTGAACAAATGGTGAGGACAGTGGGAAGGTCAAAGGGTCACATGTCCTTCAGTCTGAATGATATTAGCACAATTTGTCAGGCCTGCAAGGTGGTTAAACCGAATGATCTTGGTTCAAATCCAAATTTAGGAACTCTGGGATATTGGCCTAGTAGTTGGTTAAGCCCTTGAACAAGGCACTTAATCCAGAGCCGATTGGTGCAACATGGGGCTTGTGTCAATACATTTCACTTTCTAAACAAAATCTGCTTTAAAGAAACCACTGGTTTTTGTTGTGTGACATTAGTTAATTTATTTGATTAATTAATCAGCATATAATGTACTTGATTTGATTACAAATAAACACTTAATTATACAACAAACTTTTTTAGGACGGGGTATTAATGGGACTATCTTTTAAAGCTTAACAGATCTATTTGTAAATTACACTCTGCTGCATATTTATGAACTTGTTTATTTATATACAATACGATTTTAGACATCATTTGTTGTCTGAGACAAATTTTGGGAATCGTAACAGATTTCTTTCATTGTAGGGCACACTTTGATGGCTTGGCTTGGCATGCTCACTGACTGCCAAATAATTGCCTTTGAGATGAGTCAAAGCCTCTGACGAACTTCTGACAGTGTCAGAAATTTTGGGTTGCAGTTCTAAAATGTGTCTGCTCCTACGACAGGCCATCTCCACAAATTCCTTCTTATGCCCAGCCAACTGTCTCCAAACTTTTGTTTTCTGTGCCAGGCAAAACATTGCCAGCATTTCTGTAAGGGCTTGCTGGGTTTGTGTGTTACCATTTTAATTTTGGCAATATCAGAACATGGCACGATTGATCATCCAGTCAACGCCGTCAATCTGCCTCGGCTTTAACACAAGATCTCACCGGGCTCGTGTCATACAACGCGACAAACAACAAACTTAAAGAACAGAAAAAAATCACACAGCAGACACCCAGCTTTAGAAAGGACATCTATAGTCTAGTAATTTGCACTCATTATTACTAATAAGCAGGTTTGCTGGAGTTCTGATTTCACTGACGTTCAGGTTCTGGTAATGACTGTGTTGGAAATCAGCTTCCTATGAAGTCACCTTGACTGTCTGATTGAGATGCAGTTTCTGATCTCTCCTCTAGACTCTAATCATCTGGGACACGAGCCTGCGGACATGCGGAGAATATCACTACCTTATGGTGCGGCAGTAGGCCAACCCTCCCTCCGCTCCTCAAACACTGATTTCTTGTAATGGCAGTGACTCTCATAATCACGGAGCAGCTGAAGTTTGACAGTCGGATTAATTTTCTTGCAAATAGCTATCAGGTGTTTGCTTTTGTGTTCGCCTTTTGGGTGTCCCAAATACACTGAAGTTGTATTGAATAGGGAAACAGATTCAGTGTAAAACACCTTTTAGGGGGTAAAAACAACACTTTTCAGGGACCATTTAAGTTGTTTGCCCAGCTAAGGTCGGTGTCACAAAATTCGATTGCCTTGCAGAATCCAATCCCTCTTAATGTTGGCTTGAAACTGAAGTTGCAATCTGTCTTTTCTTCCCTATTGTGATGTATATCCAAGTAAAACGGCTTCTCGAACAAGGAAAAAATGGTGAACGGGACTTGATTTTGTCCATGGAGAATTGATTGGATGGTTTGATGGCTGTGGTTTGCTATTGGTTGATCTCATGTAATTGTCTGGTTGTCCCGCCCTCGCATCAGTAAACGTCATCAGAGAAGAAATGTCCTGCAAGAGGGAGGGGGAAGTTATTTTGATTAAAGATTATGAGGGCACATGAATTTAAAAACATAATGATGTGCACGGATAAATCATTTATAATAAATACCACAATGTTCAGTGTTATTAGTGGTAGTATGTAACTTGTGTATATTTTTGGCTATCAGCAGGCTAATCAGCTAGTGATATGCTACATAAGCTAAATTGTTCACAAAAATGCTAACATAGCAAGTTAAATAGTTTAATTTCACCATTGTAAAGCTTTAGGTATGGCATGTAACATGATATGTAATTAATAATTTAAAAGACATTGTCGTATGTTAAAGCTGCATGATTCTGGATAAATTGAGAATCACAATTTTTTTTGTTTCAAATAGAGATCACGATTCTCCCATGATTCTGAACAGACAACTAAACAACATAACATGTAATTTACTAGGTTTTGACAAAATGTTAATTGCTGCAGTCAATTTAAAAATGTTTAATTCATTTGAATGAATTATTAAAAAAAAATGGTTCAATGATTCAATGACTCGCTCATAAAGACTTCACTTGTTTAATGACTGGATGAATCAGCGTTTTTGAACGAATCTCTTGAATGAATGATTTAATAATGATCAAATAATTTTTTTTATTTGTTGCCACCTACTGTTGTAACAATGCAATTGATAAAATCATTATTTGAAGCGCAAAGTTACTTTCAAAAGGTGGTTTGCACACACCACTTAAAACAGAAACATCAGATGTTGTTATAGGAAACATGCTAAATGTCACTGCAGAAACAAGGTTGTGTTGATGAAAAGTGCCGGATGAGCAGAAAATGACAATATAACAGAGACATGTTTTGAACCATTCACTGTTAACCCTAGAGGTGATTGTGCATCCCAAAAATCCCAATAGATCAGCAGTTTCTGAAATACTCAGACCGGCCCGTCTGGCACCAACAACCATGCCACCGTTAAAGTCACTTAAATCACCTTCATTCCCCATTCTGATGCTCAGTTTGAACTTCAGCAGACTGTCTTGACCAGGTCTACAAGCCTAAATGCATTGAGTTGCTGCCATGTGATTAGCTGATTATTCGCATTAACAAGCAGTTAAACGGGTATACCTAATAAAGTGGCCGGTGAGTGTATTGTACTGCATTTTAGTATTAAATCATCCATTCTCATTTATAATGATAGCAGACAAGGATGAAGGATGGATTAGTAGGCCAGTAACCTTTTGAAATGTGACACTGTTACGGTGCTGTCCATCTGTGCATTGATTTATGTTAATTTCTTTTAATTCTTGAAAAGAAAAAAAAATCTGTCTCCTCACTCCAAAAATATGAGCTCGACACTGACAGGATGAGCACATTTGTATTCATATAATATTTCTGTGCATGTTAAAGTGGTCCACGAGAGAAACTTTGAAAAGGCTTAAAACCAAATGCCAGAGGTTAAACGGCCTCACTATGATCTTAAATAACAATGAACTCATTCACGAACAGCCAAGTTTGACAGTACCGCATGAAGACAGTACGTGCATACTCTTTTGATGATAAAATTCGCATCATGCACTGTACGCTGACCCTCGCGTAAAAAGTGAATTATAAAACAAATAGTTCCGGCTAGAGCTGCAAGATTCTGGATAAAATTAAAATCACGATTTTTTGGTTTCAAATAGAGATCACAATTCTCCCACGATTCTGAATATACAACTAAACAAAATAACATGTCAGAACCTCTAGTAAATTACAAAATATAAATGGCTGACTCTAATTGCTGGAAAATGTTTGAATGAATTATTTAAAAAATGGTTTTGAATGAATTCAATGACTCATTAATAAATACTTGTTTCATTACTGGATGAATCAGTGTTTTTGAACGAATCTTTTGAATGAACGATTCAATGACAAGTACATTTTTTAACAGTCAGTTGTCGCCACCTAGTGGAATTATATGTAATTGATACAACCGTTATTTGACGTGCCAAGTTCGTTTCAAAAGGTAGTTTGCTCTATTTTGAACGCTATCGTAGACATCAGTGTTTAAATACTAACTTAAAACTTATATCTCAGTACTTCTGTGATAATGTGAATATTTGTAATACAGAAATAACTAATGTGTGATTCAAAACAGCTCTCTCTGGCTCTGGCAACACGAACACAGATTTGAACGTTCCGGTATGATTTTGTCAAAGGTTTAATAGACGCAGGAGAATCGTTGTCGTTAATAAAGCAGGATCGCGTGGGTGCTTGAATCGAGATCGCGATCTTTTTACGATTAATCGTGCAGCTCTAGTTCTGGCCCTTGATTCTGGTTGAGCCGCGTTCGAAGCTGTTGTAAAATTCCTGAAAACATACAGCTGACCGCATTACATAATATCGCTGCACCACTGAATGTTTATGTTGCTGCGTCTGTCTTAGCAACGTAAACATATGATTGTTCTTTATTGATTTTGTTCACTGAAGCTTATGTAGAAGAGTATTGTGAGAGAGATATCGAGTGACCGAGTGTATTACCTGCATTCAGATTTAGCATTTTCCTTCAGGTCAGACTTATGCTCATAATAAAAATGCGTTTGAATGTCCGCTGCGATCTTGTCCTTTTAACATTTAATGGGTTTTCCCATGCCCTGCTGACTGACAGCGCTAGTCAAAGCATTTGTCATTTGCGTCTTGTTCTGTGTTCACAAGTTTCAGTATAAAAGTCTTTGTGACTCGCTCATAAAAACAATCTTTGCTGCTATCTAATGGCGTAATAATGTAACTTATGTTGCTGTTCACGGTCAGGGACTATTTTTTTCCAGCGGAAGGAAGCCTTTTAATGATTTTACTTCATGAAAGTTGCGTTGATACATATTTTTTGGCTTTAATATTTGTATTTTTTGGTAACCATTTTATAAAAGCAATAAGCCCCGTGAAGCCTCCGCTCCGTGTCGTGCCTAACAACGCCCCTTAGATGTTATAAATTCACTGTAAACCACGGCTTCTTGGGGCTTATTGCTTTAGTATACTTTGGGCTTAAGAATCTGAGTTTCTGGTTGAAAACCAGACTAATCGATTAAGATTGACTACAGTAGTTGAGTATTAAAAATAGATTTTAACATTTATATAAGAAAATATGTGGTTTGTATAGGGTTTGCCATGTTGTTAGAGTGCCCCCCCCCCCTCCCCCAATCTTCCACGTGAAAACGGTCTTTGCATTTGCCTAGTAATGTTTTAGCACACCTCTCCCCCAACAACCAGCCTCAAGCAAGACCCAATAAATGTGTAGTTTACTGCATTCCTATGGGAAAAATGTACCGCAAGTGAGCCTGGGGTCCGTTCATCCACATTTAAGCTACATCAAAATTTATTTTCGAAATAATTCAGGAAATCAAAAAATGACATCGGACATTTGTTTTGAAGGTGTCTGGGACCTAAATGAACAAGCCCAAAGGGTTCTGTTTGACCATGCCAGGCCTGTCAGCTCTTCAAGTTTAAAGTTCACATTGAAGATGCTGACATATTTTGGCTATGCAGACTGGAACAGCTTGCCCTCTTCATCCTCAGGCATCACCCAAGAGCTTTTTTCTTCTTCTTCTTCACCCATCAACATGTCCAGCAGTGGACATTAAAGGGGTCATGGATTGTTTTTAAATTTTATTTCAATTTTAATATGTTCTTTGACATTCACTTATAATATTAATAAAGTTTTTAAAGCAATCCAAGACACCATTACAATAAACCATCCAATTGTAGGCAAGTGTCAGCCGTTAAACGACTGAATGCAAATGGGCGGGGCCTATGGTAAAATGATGCATAACTATTCGTCAGTGTCTTTCTCTGGAGGCAGTCATATGCAAATGTATTTGCCCGCGTAACGCCACAGATCCTGCAATGAGCCGTTTTTTCAAGCTTGATTAAATAAATGCTTTGTTTATAATGAGGAGAACAAAGACCTCTTATATGTCAAAAGATCAAGGCAAATTTAAATTCTCATGTCATGACCCCTTAAATCGGCAACTCTCATTGAAAACGAATGACTTCCAGTTGTTTTATCGCAGAAAATCTCCCTGTGTGTGAATGCTGTAGGCGTTAGACAGACCGCTGAGAGCTTAGCTGTTTAGATTCTGCATTTAATTCTTGTAGCGACGGCATCCAACCGGGGAATCTGATAAGCAGCAGGTGGCAAAGGGGATCTTAAATGCTATTGATTGTTTTGAAGTATGAGAATTAGCCATAAGGTGTACTCCAATGTGTTGCGAGCATTTAAGCTTCAATAGCAGATGTTCAGTCACTTTTAATGTAGAGCTGTGGAACAGAAGTATTGGTTGTTCAGAAATAAACAAGTAAAAACTTAAGAGCTTGTTTCTTTTAAGCTCTGAAGTACTTTACATGATGTTTATTAAGGTAGACTTTTGCCTTTGTGCTGTTGAATGTGCAGCCATTTTCAGCTCATGTTTTCACATACTGTGATGTAACTCTTTGTTATTGTCAAAAAGCACTTTTACACTATAGAATAGAATAGAATAGAATCTTTAATGGCACATGACCAGGGTGGGTGTAAATTGATTTAGAATAGCTTTATATAACTCGAGTTCTATGGACAGGTAAATCTTACATTTCACCAAAAAATAAAAGTAAAATTAATAATAAATAAGCCTATTTTTGCTGCATTGTGACATTATTATATAATGATTATTTTCATGATATTTTTCAATGGTTTGTTTTTAATGAAGTAGTTTAGGGGGCTTATTGCAGCCTGACGGCAGTTCGTATATCTCTTCCCTGACAATGTGTCCCAGGTTTTTCCTTGTTAGCTTGTCTGCCCCCCCCCCCCCCCCCCCCCCCCCCCCCCCCACACACACACACACACACACACACAGACACACACACACACACACACACACACACACACACACACACACACAGACACACACAGACATTAGCTTTCACAATGTAGCTGTGCAGAATCGTACAAGGAGGTGTTGACCGACTCCAAACTTCCTTGATTTGTCTGAGGGAAGATAGTGTCTAATGCGTCTTCCTGATGAGATGGTCTGTGTTGATGTGCCATTTTAGAGAGCAACAGATATGGGTGTCTAGGAATTGTAAGTAGTCTGTTATGGCAGTTTGTTGGCTGGAGAGTTTGAGGTCTGTGATTTAAAGAAAAAGTTGACTTATTTGATTCAAAAAGGGTCATTCATTGGTTATGGTTAACACATCAGGTGATTGTTTTATCCACTTCTAGCTGATATTGTGCTTTATCTTCAGGAGATGTGCTGTGGAGTTGGACATGACCAAAATCTTTGATCACAGTATGAGTAATTTTATATCATAGTATCCATATATGCACAACCTCTTTCAAAGGTTTGCGGTCGGTAAGATTTTTGAACAGTATCACCAAGCTCACCAAGGATGCATTTATATTATTAAAAATACAGTAAAACAGTAATATTGTGAAATATTTTTTTCAAATTAAAATAATTATTTTAAATTTTAATATATTTTAAAATTTAATTTATTCTTGTGATGCAATGCCGAATTTTCAGCATCATTACTCCAGTCTTAAGTGACGCATGATCCTTCAGAAATCATTCTAATATTCTGATTTGCTGCCCAAGAAACATTTCTTTTTATTATCAAATGTTGAAAACAGTTGCTGCTTTATATTTTTGTGAAAACAGTGACAGTCTTTTTTCAGGATTCTCTGATGAATAAAAGAACAGCATTTATTTGAAATACAAATCTTTTGCAACATTAATGTCTTTACTGTCACATTTGATCAATTTATTGCATCCTTGCTAAATAAAAAATATAAATAAAAAAAAAAGTGATAGTGTGTGTATATATGTGGGTCAATGACGTGACGGGTAATTTTTTTGTCCAAAGGCCTTAGTAATAATAAAAAACAAAGACATGACATCCATGTAAGGTAGTACAACTTGTTCTCTTTTATTGAATCCAAAAGGTTTTAATTATATTTTGCTACATATAAAGGTATTTTGAAGTGTCGAAAGGTTATTCGATTTAACCATCCAAAGGCCAATACAGCCATTTCATTTGTGATTAAAATATCTTAAAATGTAATAAATGTATATATTTTTTTATTCTGCCATGATTTTATAACATAGTGCAAAATGGTATTAAAATTATGTGTAGAAAGTCGTTGCTTTGTTGTAAGAAAGAATGTCTGAAAAAATGAATTTCATTGATGTCATTCAGAGTAACCAATATAAAGGGACCATTTTGGATCAAGTCATGCAGTCAGTATCATGTGACAGGATGTGACATCATTCAGACACCTGCAAAGGACCACATGGTCATGAAGCAAAGTAACTAACTTTCTCTTAACTCTTCGAAAAATTCATGTTTTCACTTGCTCATACGCATTCGGTACAACCGCTATAAAACTTGGAAAATTTGTAATATTTTAAAAAACTTGTACTAAATATAAAATGTTTGATTGTCCTTTTGCTATCTAGCTAGATATCAGCCTGTTAGCATTGTTTGAAAATATCATCAGTCGGTAAAACCGACATTTTGGTTAAAACAAATGACTTTTTTGGTGACAAATTTTGTCCATCTTGTAAAAAATGACAAAATCAGTGTTAATTGATTATAAAAACCACATAATCTCATTGTTAACACTTAATAAAACTTACATTTTAATGGATTTATTTTATTTTTTTTTTTTTTTTTGATGGAAATTGAACAAAATATGTTTTATATATTAATATTTTTAGTAACCCAAATTAAATTGATAAGTTTGGCATCAGTGCAAAAGCAACTTCTTCACATTATGAAACACCAGAGTTAAAAACAAACAAACAAAAAGCATCTGAAATATCTAACATGGTATAAATTGAATTGCAAAAGTGTCACATTTGTACCATCTGATGTATATACTATTGTACCATCGTATAGCCAGTGCTTCTGTGCATTCATGTGAAGCTAGTGTATTTGTGAAAAAGTGAAGTGGGAGGAGTACAGAGCCTTGTGGCACACCTTTGTTGATGGCCAGAAGGTGGGAGGTGAACTTCATCTGCCTTGTAGAAAATCAAGCAGCAAGCAGCACTTGGCTGGCTTGATACCCATATTTCTGTTTAAGAAGGTGGATGATATTGAAAACAGATGTGAAGTCAAAGAACCGGATGCATGCCTAGGTGTTTAGTGTCTCCGGTGATGTAATGTGTAGTGTGTCAAAGATGCCAGGTCAATGGCATTCTCCATCAATATACATGAGTGGGCGACTGTTTTCAAATGCAAACTCAACTTTGATATTTCAAAGGCGATCCTGAGGGTAAATGTGGTTCTTCTGCCAAGGGTTGTTCAATACAAATAATTCAATTTAAGCTCTTGAATGCCAAATAATTTGGTTAACAGCCTTTCACATTTCTTTAAGTTGGTTTTCTTGTGTATTGGGATATACTTGTTTTGTTTTTCGCCCATAGCATGTTTATGGTATGATATATTTACTATAACTGATGCTCAGAGACATTACGCATGTTAAATTTTCATACGATTTACTGAGCTTGAGATACAGCAGACTGACTCTGTCTTATTCTGTCTATGTTTTTTTGCCTCTGCTTTATTTTTGAAGGTATGGGCTGTTTGAGAAGCAGCTCGCACTCCTTGAGGAGGCCGAAGGAGGCTTTGATCAGTTCACACGCAGCTATAATAGTTACGGAGTACAGCGGATGCCAGACAACAGCCTTGTCTTTAAGGAGTGGGCCCCGGCCGCCGAGGCTCTGTTCCTCACTGGAGACTTCAGTATGTCTTTTCTCATTCTAAATTGTAATATACATGTATACGACTCTGTACATCAATAATGATTATTTTTAATGGCTTACAATATTATGCTATACTGTGCTAGGCTTAAAATACAACATGGTTTTGTGTAAATAAGGTAAAATATTTGATTTATCTTCTGATTTTAATAAAATTTAAATGTAATGTACAAGTACATGACTCTGTACATCAATAATGATTATTTTAATAGCTTAAATATTAAATATGGTAATGGTACTATAAGCTTAAAATGCAACACTCAGTTCTCTATATGTAAATAATTAGGTAAAATATGTTTAATAATTATTTAATAAGATTTATATTTAACTATACTTAAAATACATTTAACTATGCTTCAAATGCAACAGTTTTATGTAAATAAGTTCAAATATTTAATTTATTTTCAGATTTTGTGTTGTGCAAATATTGGAGCATTATATAAGCTTTGTCAAAAACTTTTCAGCTTTATCACAATTCATAATTCAGAAAGTTTTGTTATTGTACTGATATTTTGTTCCACTGCAGAATTCATAAATCATACAAGAGTTAGTCTGCCTATTCATTTATACCTTATGTCAATTTGTAGTTGACTGTTTGTTCTGTTTGACAGATAATTTTTTTCATCTTAAACTAGATGAAAGAACATTGTGTTCAGGTTAAGACAAAAAGAAGATTCCCTTCAAGGTTATCTGAATTGCCTACAAGACCAAATACAGTCAGTCAGTCAGTCATTCAGTCACTAAGGGCCTTTCTTTTGAAATCTTTTGTTGTCAAAAGTCTAGCATAATGATTTCTCACCAAGAAAGTGCATGAATGCAGGATTTGAAGGCATTTGCTTGTCTTTTCTAGTCATTAGGAAATGCAAGTTTTTTTCTTAAAAAAGTAATGAGCCAGACTTTACAGACTGCAGGCCAAATTCTGTAGTCTTTGATCACATGGCAGAACTTGCATTGCTTTTGAATAAACAAATGATTCTTAGTTTTTTATTTATTTATTTTTTCAGAGAAAATATATGATAAATAGAGTACCTCAGGGATGACGTGTTTTTGTAGGCAAAACCCGGAAGCGAGTTAGCATTTTAGGACTTCCGGTTCCATCGCCCCGAAGTCAATGGGTTTTTTGAATGGGTTTTTGCTAAATCACCTGAAATAAGGTCTGTGGTTAACAAAGCCTCTAAATATTTTCACGTTTTGATCTATGACATAAAACACACCAATTATAACAGTTATAACACCAGTCATAAGCTTGTGATTTTTTTTTTTTTTATATATAAACCTTTATTGTGTCTTAAAAACGGCGGTTGCTAACAAATTGCTAAAAGGGACTACTTCTTTTGGTGGGGACTTTAGATGTCATCATGACAAACAGGACATTTGGACAGCATTTCTCATGAAAAAGTGGATAAGTATTCATACACAGCGCAGATCATAATCAGCGAGCGTGTTTTTAAATAAAGTCGTTTTTTTAAATAAAGTGTGAGGAAGCTTGGTGGTGGTGACGTTGATCCGCGACCATGGTGTGCTGTAGTCCGTTTATAGCCTAATATTAGCTTTTTATATCTGACAACTTTATTTAGGCTTCAAAATGTATAAATGTTGTGTTAACTTGTAAAGATTATCTTGATAGAAAAAACATGTAAGTGTCATAACCCTTTGTTAAACACAGAGCTTATTTTTTGCGATTTTCCAAAAGTCTATGGGAAAAATGCATTGGCTTTCGATCGAGGGAACCCGTGCGCCGCTAACTTCCGGGTCGGCCTACAAAAACACGTCATCCCTGAGGTACTCTGTTAGACAAATAGATATGCATCACTATTACTATTGTTCATACTAGGGTTGAATGAGCCTGTAACCCTAACCCTAACCCTAATAAAATTTGGCATGCAACTTGTGCAACAGACGTGAATTATAACTCAGATTGTTTGTTTTGTTTTGTTTTTTAAGAGTTTTAAGAGCGGATCTTAACATCCAAAACAATGCTGTGTTCTGGGCTAAGTGCGCTTATTGTATGTGCATACGTATGATGGTATTTTGACCAGCTGAGAACTCGTGAAGAGTTCATAAAATGTAGAAAGGAGTCAAAACAGCTGCAGGAATTCCTCAGTTGCACACAAATGAAGATCTGCTGCAAGGCGACAGTGTTTCTGATGCTTGTACCAAACTGTAATTATGTACCTTCTATGATGAGAAAAACGGGTATGCTTCAGCATTCTGTCCTTTTTAGGGTTGCATCTTGTGACATCACATCCTGTTTTTGGTTCGTTTAGATGTCCTTGGTCTGTTGCATTCATATTTCAGTCGAACCGCACCAGAGTTCTTTTCAGGGGTCTCAGTCCGCTTGTTTGAAGCGCATCAGGGTTCTGATCACAGTGTTCACACTTATTCAAATGAACCAAACTAACAGAGCAATCAGTGTTCGTTTTAATCAACCCAAACCTGAACACACCCCAAAAATACAGTGACATTCCCCTTTGGGGATTTAATAAAGTAGCATTGTATCATATCATATTGTTTCAGGTATTACAGTATGGCATATTGGTACCTGTTGGTACCAACTTACAAAGTGATACTGTTAATGTATCAAACTTGAGCTACCAAAATCTGCTTTTTACCATAAAATGTGAAAACCAGCATAATAATACCTGTTGTAAAATAGAAAGATACATGATGAATCAAAGTTCATCGTTAGTAGCCTGTCCATAAAACATAATTCTCATATAGTATATAGACAATGCACAGAGTCATACACACTATGACAAAACTCCACCAGGGAAACGTACATGACACTAAAATAATGCAATAAACAAGAATTAAATATCTGAAAATGTAACTCAAAACGCCCAATATACTTATAACAAAAAAAGAAAGAAAAAAACAATCATGAGATCTACTTATCGTTAATTATATGGTAATTCGTATTTTTTGTACTTGCAGAAACCATACATTTTACAGTGTTTAACAGAAAAATTAAATGTAATACAATGTTAAACCATTTACATTTATTTGCTGTATATGGTAAGTTAATCAATCAATTTTTACTGTAAAAATTCCATATAATTTCTGTATAAAGAAAGTGTATTTTTCTAAGCTTATAAACGTATGCTTTTTACCTGGTGGAGGATAAAACAGACAGAAGTTGACTAGATTATCTAGTTTTTTAAATTAATTTAATTGTGCTTTAGCTATTAGATATGTTTGCAACAACAACACCAAAAATTATCTCCATTTGAACCATAAAAACCCATTTGAAAATGGTGTCAAATTAGGCGTCAGTGGAGTCGGCCCCTACTTTACAAGTCTGATGTCCCATGTTGTGGGGCGTTTCAGTGGTTATTTTCAAGTCAGAGGTGCAAGAACTCCAAGTTATGGCTATGAATAGTCTTTTTTTTCCTTTCCCTAGCAACGATTCAGAACACCTTAGCACTATCAAAGCAACACACTAAAAATCACTCATAAAACATCTTACCAAACGCATCACACTGTCTTTGCAAGTTTTGCACAGTCTAGAACTACTAAATTTTTCATCAGAAAATGTCAAAATCTAGTTTAGATAATATTATATATCCAACATGGAAAGTTTTTAACTGCAATTCTTTCTTTTTAATAGATGACTGGAATAATTTTTCACATCCCTACACTAAAAAGGAGTTTGGCAAATGGGAGCTGCACATGCCCCCAAAAGAGGACAAAACACCTGCTGTCACTCATAACTCCAAGCTGAAGGTGAGCAGACACATTTGCTGGTTTGTTTACTTCATTAGCCTGAACGAGGCGCTGAGGTATCATGAAGCCTTTATGCGCTGTCAAGATGGATTTATTATTCACCGGTTTTATGGATGGCGTGTCAATGTTAAAGATACAGAAACAGCTGTGACTTTCAAGCCATTTGAAGCTCTTCAACAGCATATGTTTTAATAACGCCATTGCAATTTGGAGTTTCACACCCATGAGGTTCAGGTTGTACATTCAATTAAAGTCAACAAGCTGAATGGACATTATTTACTTTAACACACTTTCCTGATATTATTGTTAATGATTCATCTGTGCATGTTATTTCTTTGTAATCTTGCAGTAAAATGTAATAACTTGCTCCACTACTTTCCATCACCTATTGGCCATTGGGTCAATGATATATAAGACTGTCCAAGATAAAGAAAAGCACAAAATGAGATGTTATGGAAATAACATTACAACTTTATTTCCATTAAGATGTGCATCAGTTTTTGCTCAAGATCTTGTATTGACGATGCAAGAGGTGAGCACTCTGTAAAGTCTACTCCAGCACAATCCAAAGACTTTCAATGAATTTAAGATCTGGACACAGAGGTGCCAATTCATGTGTGAAAATGATGTTCCCTCCCAACCATTCTTTCACAGTTTGAGCCTGATGAATCTTGACATTGTCATCCTGGAATATGGCCATGGTACGTCTTTCTACATGGTTGTTTAAAGGGTTAGTTCACACAAAAATGAAAATTCTGTCATTTATTACTCACGCTCATGCCGTTCCAGACCCGTAAGTCCTTTGTTAATCTTCGGAACGCAAATTGAGATATTTTTGTTTAAATCCGATGGCTCCGTGAGGCCTACATAGGGAGCAATGACATTTCCTCTCTCAAGATCCATAAAGGTACTAAAAACATATTTAAATCAGTTCATATGTGTACAGTGGTTCAATATTAATATTATAAAGCGACGAGAATATTTTTGGTGCTCCAAAATAACGACTTATATACTGATGGCCGATTTCAAAACACTGCTTCAGGAAGCTTCGGAGCATAATGAATCAGCGTGTCGAATCCGCAGTTCGGAGCGCCAAAGTCACGTGATTTCAGCAGTTTGGCGGTTTGACACGCGATCCGAATCATGATTCGACACGCTGATTCATTATGCTCCGAATCTTCCTGAAGCAGTGTTTTGACATCGGCCATCACTAAATAAGTCGTTATTTAGTTTTTTTTGGTGCACCAAAAATATTCTCGTCGCTTTATAATATTATTATTGAACCACTGTACTCACATGAACTGATTTAAATATGTTTTTAGTACCTTTATGGATCTTGAGAGAGGAAATGTCATTGCTCCCTATGTAGGCCTCACAGAGCCATCGGATTTCAACAAAAATATCTTAATTTGTGTTCCGAAGATCAACGAAGGTCTTACGAGTGTAAAACGGCATGAGGGTGAGTAATTAATGACAGAATTTTCATTTTTGGGTGAACTATCCCTTTAAGAAATGAAAAGCTACACACTCCATCAATTGGGGTTTTCCAAACATATAACATGCTAGAAACATAATAATCACTGCAATAATGATCCAATCATAGACTCTTAAGCATTCGCATATTTAAATCCAAACAGCGACTTTTTATTTTTGACCGGGCAGTGTATATTGAGCTCCTGTTCATCATAGACCTTAGTTCAGGCATTTAACCAAAAACAACCATTGACTTCGAGACGATGGATCAGGAATTGTCGGACGTTTTTGGCTTACAAAAATACGTCATCCCTGCATCGCTCTATAGATCCAGTTGCTGGCCATCAGCATGAGATTAATTTCTAATCTATCTGTGTACAAAGCCGTTACAGTATCTCTGTGTTTAGTCAAGCCTCTTCCACTTATGCTGTCCGTTATGTTGTGTGACACGCTGGCAGAGGCTTGATTGATGGCAGATAGGTGCCACTCACTGGGCACAGGCTGCTTTTCTGGTTGCTTTGTTCTTGTTGTCTCCTTGGGTCAGGCTCCGGACGATAAGAACCAGATGCAGAGCCTGGCCCTGTCCCAGTTCAGGCCCCCAGACTGGACTCGGATGAGTTGAGTGTCAACTGGATTATGTTCCTGGTGAAAAGTGGTCCAGTCAGACTTTAATTATGCAGGAAGTGGACTGTCCTTTTCTTTCTGAGTCATGCCTCAGGCTCAGGAGAGACCTTGTGTTGTTATGGGTCTTTTATGCACTAAATTCAAGATATTTAGGCCTGGTTTCACAGATAGGGCTTACATTGAGCCAAGTTTAGTTCAATTAGGACATTTAAGTAGCTTTAATAAATGTGCCTTAGAAAAAAAACATTACTGATGTACATCTTGAGACAAAACAATGACACTGACCTATTTTAAGATATGTCAGTGCAAGTCGCTTTCAGTTAAAACAGATCAAACATCCATTTTAGTCTGGGACTAGCTTAAGCCTTGTCTGTAAAACTACTACTACTGTCCACTACAAAAAATCATCTATCACAACTTTCACCAAATAAAAAACAATACCTTTGTTAATGTTAGTTAATAATATAAATAATAAAATGTTAATGTTAGTTCACAGTCTATTAACTGATGTTTAAGGGGACCTATTATGCAAAATTCACTTTCACATGGTGTTTGAACCTAAATGTGTCGGCAGTGGGTGTACACAACCAGCCTATAATGGTAAAAATCCACCCATTCATTTGTATTAATCTCCATAAATCATAAGCAGTGTCTCAGAATAAGCCGTTTGCAGTTTCTATGTAATGACGTCACATTGCAGAGGCCCCGCCCACGACTGCTGATAGACTCCGCCCTCAGTGAGCTGTACACAGTCAAGTAGGAAATGTATTCTTATTAAAGCTACTAAAGTTATTTAATCAAGAGCAGTGAGTGATTTTCTGTTCTTCTTTTGTTGTTTGATTCATATTAGCAGCATATATAGTAGGTACTGTATGTTACGCTGCTGTCATTTTAAAACACAGATCTAATACACACATGCGATTTCTTTACATGCTGTTTACATTCACAGACAAAACCGACTGTGTTTATGTGAACTTTGTATCATGTGAATGTGTATTTGACAGTTTAAGCGCAATAAGACATGAAAGAGAACTTAGTTTAATACTCACAAGATTCGTCGTCTGACAGTCAGCTTTCTGCGTGCGCGCTTTGGATGTGTGCTCTCAGAAAACCATATCAGAAGTTTAAACTAAAATGGCTTTAAAATGCATGCAGATAATAAACATGATGATGATGAAGAACTGAAAAGTCACCTGAGCGTGGCCGCGATAGAGATGATCAAAACCAAACCGATGTTTTGTTAGCTTTTGGCAGAGTATCCGAGGCATGAGCTGCACAAGCTCCGCCACCTTCCGGAAAGTGGGGTGGGGAGCAGCAGCATTTGCCTTTAAAGACACATGCACGAAAACAGCATGTTTTTCCTTTCACTCAAAAACGGGCATCTACAACATAGAATAATAAATGATCTGTGGGGTATTTTGAGCTGAAACTTCACAGACACATTCTGGGGACACCTGAGACTTATATTACATCTTGTAAAAAGGGGCATAATAGGTCCCCTTTAACAGACAGTTTTTGATCTTAAAAATATATTAGTAAATGTTAAGATTAATGTTAAGATAAATGCTAGTTCATGTTAACTAATGTTAACAAATGTTAAGTGTTACCAAAAAAATCTTACTGACGTAAAACCTTTGAATAGTAGAAGAAAACGGGTAAGTAATGTCATTATAATAGGAACTGAAATATATATTTTTAATCAAAGTAATGCAAAACACAGTTTTATGCTTGGTAAGAAACATTCACAGCCAGTAAATGTTCTCAGTAAACCTGCGACTGGACCCTAATTTAACAGTACAGCAAAGTGACAGACATTAAATGAACTCAGTAAGAGTTTTGTCATCATCCATTTATCCTCCACCTCACCCTGCTTTCATTGACACTGTGTGTCTGCTATTTTCTGCTATTTTCTCTCCATCAGTCTGTCTGGCTCAGCATCTGTCCATTCTCGCACTCTTTTCTCGGTAATTATATAAACCGGCAAACCCATGGTGTGGCGTTTTGGCGCTCCCGCATGTCCTCGGGTGAGGAGCTGCTAATGATTGAGCCCCACTGGGACGCTGCTCTGTAGGTCACCGGCAGGTGCCAATGGCTTTGTCATTACCTCTCGCTGGCAGCTTATGGAGGGGACCATCAAATGATCCATTTGCTTTTTGGCCCGGGAAAGAGAGAGATAGGAAGACTCAGGATGAAGAGCTCCCCAGGGTGCATTCACATGGTGAGAGATGCTACATTATCGATCCGCGCTCCCGTACTGACAGTCGTGTGACTGCGCGCGGCAGTGGGGAGGGAAGAGTGACTTTGAGTTAGTTGGACCGTGGACTAGTACTCACCACTGTTTTCTGGCTCTTGTTTAGAAAGTGGTTTGGAAACGTAGTGCCTAAGGCTGGTTTTTTACTCTTTCTCTTTTCTTGGTGTGTGGCTTTTGGATTTGAGCAACATTCAGTCTATTATGCTCACCAAGGCTGCATTTATTTAAATCAAAAATACAGTAAAAACAGGCATATTATGAAATATTATTACAATTTAAAATAATGGTTTTCAATTGTAATATATTTTATTATTATATTATATATTATATTATATTGTTTGCTTGTGTTTATTTCCTATTGTCTTTTATAATGGCTGTTGTTGTTAGTTTATATATTATTGTTCAATAAATGTTAGGCCTATTTTATATAAATAATATGCCGAATTTGGTATTGAGAAAGGGTCTATTAGTGATCGTGATATGGACTTCAGTGAAAGTTACATTATTACGCCATTAGATGGTGGCAAAGTCTGTCTGTAAACAAGAAAGTTGTTTTAGTGCTGTAATGGGAAATACCCTTAACTTTTAAAAGGACAAAGACAAAGATACTGCTTTCCTCAGTGGACATTCAAACACTTGTTTAGTCGATCTCTCTCTAATAATACCATAATACTCTACATAATACAATAAGCTTCAATGAAGCGACTCAACGTTCTTTCATTACTAGTTCTACAGTGACGTTTTAGAATTAGTAACGGAGGCTTGGTCACAAATATTAAACTGTCAACTTGAGATTTGAATCTGTGGTGGAAGGAAGTAGTTCTACACAAAAGAAGTTTTTTAAAGACACTCCGTTATTGTTGTTTCTTATTTATTTACTCGCGTCGTTGAACTGTTGTAAACACAATATATTATATTATATTATATTATAAAACTGTTAGTTCTACTGGTAGTTGTAATGTGTGGTAACCGTTTTATAAAAGCAATAAGGTACTCGAGGCTAGTGCTGTATCGTGAAAAGTCACGGCTGAAGGGGTTGCAGGCACTCTGCTTCGAGTACCTTATTGCTTACTTATATTATATTATGTTATATTACATTATATTATATTATATTGGTTTTTACAAACCAATTCTCAATTCTGAATGGCACACGTTCCTGGCGTCTATAAATCCTGTGCCACCCCCTCTGGTGACCAATCTACAACTGTACAGATCAATGGAAAAACACACTCTGACATTAAAATCACACACTGCCTTCGAATGCCCTTTAGAACGGATTGCTTCTGTAGTCTAATTTGGGACACGTGATGAGTTTTTAATATCTGCAACTGAATAGTTTTGCTTCAGCCTATAAATAACACTGCCAATAGTACACAAAGGATTAAATTACCCTTTCCGTTTCTGATCAATGGTTTTGTGCTGGCTAATAGCTTTATTTCAGACAGCTCTAGAAATCATCTTCTCTGAAGAAAACAAAGTGTAGCATAATAAACATTTTTGGACATGATTACCCATCACTTCAGTGACACTGAAAGGTCAAAAATAAAAATTCAAAAAATTTACTCACACTCATGACTTTCCAAACCCATATCACTGTTTTTATTTTTTTCTTCCATGCAGTGAAACACATACATTCATTGTATGGAAAAGAACAGCCTAGACATTCTGCTAAACATCTCATTTTGTGTTCTTACAAAAGTCATTAAGGTTTGGACAAAAACATGACAGTGAGAAAATTGTGACATAGATTTCATTTATGAGTGAGCTATTGCTTTAAACACTGGCACAAACATCAGTTCCCACGTAATCTTTCCTGCTCTCTCTGTCTATAGTTGTAATCTAGGGCATATTGGCAAAAACCGAAAGCGTTTGATCTATTATTCATGTTGCTCTTTCAAGTTTGTATGTATATGCCTGTAAAGCAAGTGCCAAGCTAAAAATATAAGTAAACACAAATGTGTTTACCAGAACGCTGCACATTTATTGCCACACTTTGATTTTTCTATGGTGATTAAATCAAATTGGTTATCAAATCGATAACCATGCAGTTTTCCCTTTTAAAAATAATCATAAACCATTCAGAAGCTGCTTGTTGCCACGAGTTTTTCCTCAATGCAATAAATTCAGATTTTTTTTCTGCACAAAACCTCTTTCACCTCCAGCGGTCAGACTCCACTCAAACGTCCTCTTTGCTTGTACTGTGTGACCTTTCTCCATGAGATTGGCCCTTTATCCCTGCTCTCTGGCAGCTGTAAACACATTTTCTCTTACCTGCATTACCCAGCACCCTTTGCTTGTGCCCACGTCCTGACCCTCTCTGTGTGCCCTTGCCGTTACATCCCTCATTTGTCTCTCTTCCCAGGTGGTTGTTCACACCAGAGCAGGTGAGCGGCTCTACCGAATCTCACCTTGGGCAAAGTATGTGACCCAGCATGAGAAGTCCGTCATCTATGATTGGGTACACTGGGACCCTCCTCAACCTTACATTGTAAGTGATTATTTCCCCCAGCACCAGTGTGCCACAACCTTATATTTCGTAGTTAACTTATCATGATTTCTCATTTTCAAGTTTTTTTTTTTAAAGGGGCCATATGTAGAATTCAGAAACCCTTGTTATTAGCGACACTGGTGGCCGTTAAGTGAACTGCAGCCAGCAACTTATTGACTTAACTTAAAACTTAAACTTTTGATTTTCCTGGCAAAAAACAAGTATTTTACATAAAAATCAGTCTACAGACTTTCAAAGACACCATAGGAAATCGGGAAGGTCTCGTTTTTTAAGTTTCATTACAAGTTGTTCACACATTGGCAATAAAAATGTGATTAATACATGAAAATTCTTACAAATAGCCCCTTTAAGGATTATGTATGTATATGTAATGCATTTTTAATTTCGATGAGCCAGTAATTAAGAATAGTATGAAACCTTGTTTCCGCCACAAAATAAAAATATGAAAAAGGTAATTGTGACTTTTGTCTCTCAACTCTGATTTTTTTCTCGCCCTTGTGAGTTTATATCTCAATTCATATCACAATTCAGTTTTTCCCCCAAATAATTAGACACCTGACCTGACTGTATACAAATGCAGAATTTTGAGGGAAAAAAAGTAAATTGTGAGATGTATACTCATAATTTATTGTGAGATTTATAACTCACTTATGAGATATAAATTTGCAATTTTGTGAAAAAAAAGTCTGAATTGTGAGAAATTTAGAATTGTTTTTTTTTATAAAAAGGCAATTGTGTGTGTACTGCATATTTCCTACACTCTAAAAAATTAACCCAAGTTGAGGTCAAATATGGACAAAACCCGACCGCTGGGTTAAAAATGTAATTAAAAAATTTAACACAATTAGGGCTGGGCGATAAAATGATAACGATATGTATCGCAATAGACACATGATCGATATCAATAAAAAATGTGTTCGATAAAACGTTCGATATTTTTTTTATTCTTCGTCGGAAGAAAACAGAGGTTGCGAAGCAAGTTTGGTTGCATTAACAAAGGCACTCGCTCTCTGGTAACCTAGCAACGTAGGGAGTGACACGCTAACAGCCAATCATGTAACAGTATCATGTTTGGTTGCGCCATATCGTTGTCTCGTGCTGGTCTGCTGGATTCCTCTTCAGTAACCGGCGACTGATAAGCAGAAAATGAGTGCCACAGCGAGCGAGGAAATTGTAAATAAAAGAGGAAAAGTCAGCTCGCCAGTATGGCAGTTTTTTGGATATTATAAGTCTGACCGTAGTCAGACCAATGTCGTCTGCAAATTATGCAAGACCGTCGTCCCCGCCAAGACTGGTAATACCACGAACTTGATGTACCACTTTAGCCGCGCTTACCCTTTGGAGCACAGTCGTATTCAACCAACAACATCTGTAGCTGCAACACCGCACAACATTTTAATTATTTGAGTTTTCCATGGTTGTTGACATTTCTGTCTTAATAACTGAGGGGATTATGATCAGAGGAAGGTTAAGTTTAAAATAAAAATGTTTAAATGTAATATATTTTTCTCCTGGTCCTTATTTTAAATGGGTCATAAAAAATATCAATAATTATCGATATCGACCGATATGAAACACTGATATCGTGATACAGTTTTCAGCCATATCGCCCAGCCCTAAACCCAGTAGTTGGGTTTGTCCATTTTTGACCCAAATTTGGGTTGAAACAACCCAGCATTTTTTAGAGAGTATTAAAGTTTCCAAGCGAAGCAAACTGTCAAAAAGTAGTGTGATGAAGAAAATGGATTTATAAATGCATCATGAGCCATTTCATTGCTTTCTACTTACTGCAATTTTGCTTTAATGTCAAGTCAAGACTGTGAACATCAACCCCCCGACTATGAATTATATATGCTTGTTAATGTCCTCCAGTCATAAGTCATGATACGACGGGATTCCCCAAATTAGCTACTGTCAGCTCTGTTCAGCGGCTCCATCTTATCCATCTAATCTAGTTGTATTGGCATGTACTTGTTTCATACTGTGATGTTAATTTGGATGAAGAATTGTTCCAGAGATAATTCCCTGCTGTTTCTGTGCCAGCACAAGCATCCTCGTCCACAGAAGCCCAGGAGCTTGCGGATATACGAGTCCCACGTTGGCATTGCTTCTCCTGAGGGCAAAGTGGCATCCTACAGCAACTTCACACACAACGTGCTGCCCAGGATCAAAGATCTTGGTAAGAGACTGCTTCGTTGACACAAAACTGTTGAGATAATGAGAGTTTGTACTGAATTGACTTGAGTTCAAAGTGAATTAATCTACTGTTATTTTCAAACAGATTTTATGTCTGTTGTTTTATTTGTTTTAGTTTTTTGTGTGTGTGTGTGTTGTGATGTTTAGTTTTTGTTTTTTGTTTTGTTTGCATTGGTTTTATGCTAGTTGTATTTTTTGCTTTTGTTATTTTATTTTATTGTTTTATTTTATTTTGTTTTGGGTTCTGTTTTTTTGTTTTGGGTTTTTTTTTTTTTTTCGTTTTGTTTTACGTTTCGTTTTGTTGCCTTACATTAATTAGTGTATTTGACAGTAATATTTCTTTTACAATTGCTTTAAACATAACATTTGAAACTAATTATTTTATCCGTACGTGTCACTTGACCGTTTTTATTCATTCAACATTTATAATGTTCTCTGTGTCCTTTTGAAACAAAATGTTACACATTTTCAACTTTCAATTTAGAATTTGGCACACGCTTTAATACCCTTCTTCCCTCAAATCATTGTTTTAGCTAAACTCTTAAAATGAAAAGAAGACATTTGACAATTCAGACGGGGAAGATAATTACCACAATGTTATGCTCTTAAAAGAGACACTTTCATTTTTCACTGCTAACATAAAGCACAATGGACTTTGTCAGTAGCAGGTTTGTAAAGAACTTTATACTTTGGTGCATTACAAAGAAGTACTGAAGTACCATGGTACACTATTACCATGTTTTTTTTTTTTTTTGGAAATGTACCAAGACCATGGTTTTCTTAGAGTACTATTAAGGTATCGTGCTAAATGTATATTGTGGTCATTTTGTGCAATAAGTATATATCAAAGTACCATGGAATTACCATCCAGTACTTAACTGCACCATGGTACCATTAGAGTACTTTTTTGTAAGGATACAAAGATTATTTTTAGCCCAGAGAGGGGTTATGTTCTACCTGCCAACATTCCTCCTTCATCACAAAGTATCCGAGCTGCAGTGGTGCTTAACCCAACGGACCTGCCGCATTGATGATGAGCCACTGGCCCTGGTGCCAATGTTCTGGGGAGGCTGTTCTCTCAACCAAGCCCCTTTCTGTAGGTCAACACCCTGTTTACAGGCTTTAGTCGCCATGTGGAGTGTTCATTAGTGCTGTCGTGGATGAGGGTTGGAGAGAGGTGTGTTTGAGTGCGGCGATGTGTTTTGGAGATGCAGGGGGTATTTTCAAGTATCCACCAGACACAGAAGATGAGGTTTAGAAGCCTGTGGTTTAACGATTGGGGTCAGATAACAGTTACAAAGATAGTTTTCCCAAAATGAAAAGCTCTGTGGAAAATGTTCTGGTCACACTTTTCTGTAAAAATGAAAGTGGAAAATGGAGACTCTCACTGTTGGCATGTTTGGTTCGATTAAAATGAACCCTGATGCAATTGCTCTGTTAGTGCGGTTCATTTGATTAGGTGTGAACGCTGCTATCCGAACCCTGGTGCACACCAAACAAGCGGACCGAGACTGCCGAAAAGATGGGTCTCAGTCCGCTTCCAAATGAAAACTGGTGCAGTTCGAATGAAATATATGAATGCAGCATGAACCAAAGACATGTAAACAGGATGTGATGTCAGCACACAGCATTGTTTTGGATGTTCAGGAAGTTCTGTCATGAAATATACGCCATAAAATCATGACCAATCAGGTTGTGAACGTATCCCTATGACTTTAGGTTCGGTGTTTTTAGGTTTTGTGTTAAAAATGACAATGTGAACGCTAAGCGGACCAGGACTAAATGTTTTTTTTGTTGTTTTTATTTTCGTCCAAGTGAACTCAAATATAAGTGTGAACACACCCTTAAAGTCGGCATGAAACGGAAGTTGTGATAGCCTTTTCTTCCCTATTGTGATACATATCAGAGTGAAACGACTTCTTGAACAAGAAAAAAGAATAGGGCGGACTTGATTTTGTCCATCAAGGATTGATTGGATGGTTGTGGTTTGCTATTGGTCGATCACATGTGAGTGACAGGTTGTCCTGCCCTCACGTCAGTAAACGTGTCATCATTGTAGAGAAGAGATGTCACTGCAAGAGGGAGGATAATGACACAAGAATTAAAAAAAAAATATGATGTACATGGATGAATTATTAAAGGGTTAATGTCATTAATTACTCACCCTCATGTTGTTCCACACCCATAAGACCTTCGTTCATCTTCAGAACACAAATTAAGATATTTTTAATAAAATCCGATGGCTCAGTGAGGCCTGCATTGCCAGCAAGTTAATTAACACTTTCAGATGCCCAGAAAGCTACTAAAGACATATTTAAAACAGTTCATGTGACTACAGTGGTTCAACCTTAATGTTATGAAGTGACGAGAATACTTTTTGTGCACCAAAAAAACTAAATAACGACTTTATTCAACAATATCTAGTGATGGGCGATTTCAAAACACTGCTTCATGAAGCTTCGAAGCTTTACGAATCTTTTGTTTCGAATCAGTGGTTCGGAACGTGTATCAAACTGCCAAAGTCACGCCCCCCAGTGGTGAACCTTTGAAATTTTGAAACACTTATGACGTAACGAAGCCTCGTTAACTGAAATCATGTGACTTTGGCAGTTTGATACACACTCCAAGATCACTATTGGCTATTTTGAAAAAAGGGAGGAACGTCTAGATATATCCCGCCCTGTCTTTCTGTTTCATTTGAAATTACGTCAACACAGTGAATAAAGCTGCGCGTTCCAAGGCACTTTTCTTAGTCATTTTCTTTTACTGTTTTGAAATAGATTTTTGGTTTGAATTTAATTGCGTGGAATTGAGTTGGTGATGGCCTCGTTAAATCAAAATTTCAACTTTAGAATATAACTTTCAGAACTAGAAAATCATAGAAACATGGGATGGACTATTTTGGACAGTGTAGACAGATCTTGTTTGAAGGGCCACAGAGGCCCCTGAGGGCCCCATGTAGGCGCAATGATTTCATAGAAATATCTTGTTGTTGTGGGTTCTTTTGGCATCTTGGAGACATGGAAATCATTGAAAACTTTCAGGCCAACTCCAGCATGGTGCCTGGCTGTACCACTCTTGTTTTTCTCAGAAAATATAAAAAATCTTTTTTTTTTTATGTGCTCGTAGGCAAAACAGAAGTATTTGTGCAAGCATGTTTACACTGAAAATGACCGTCTTCCCACGAAAAGTCCTACGATGACATGCGCAATAACAAATATTATGATAGAATAATTCATGCATATGTCCATGCACTAAACCAGTATGTTTGTCGTACTGTGTCTGTCGTTCCCTGGAGTTCTCATTTTTTGTGGTAACCGGTTTGCATTTCCCTAGACAACTGTGGTTCTGGAATCCAGAAAGCTTTGAAAAGCGCTCTGTGTGCGCGAGTGTTGGTGCTCGTACACTCACGCATCGTCGGTGAGACGAGCCCCTGGCGCTGTCACACCTCATCAAAAATCCAAACTTTCTCTGAAGCAGGGCGTTGAAGATAGCTAGATAAATAAATAAACCAATCTGCTCAGAAAAACAATGTGAGACAAGCCTGGATTTCCCTCTTGAGTCCTTCCCGTACAGTTTCAAAGCCGTGTCAATGCAGCTACAGCTTGCGTGGGGGAACGAAATGTTGGTTTTGTGGCTGATCCGGGCTGATAAGACTTGCATGTGACCCGATGAGTCATTCTGACGGTTCGTCCCGGTGGCCCTTTGTGTTCACATAAAAGACCTGAATTCTGTAGTGGACGCTTACTGGTCAGAGCTGCAGGGTGGGAAGAGGAAGGTGTTTTGTTTCGGTTTGAAGGTTGCCACTGTACCTCAGTGTTTGTTGTAGTTGCTTGAGACTGACCTGAGTAGTGTTGTCATGTCAGGGTTTTATGCGGCCTTGACAAGTTATTATTTTTATTTGACTGTTTTATAATATCCACTCGTTAACAAAAGCAGATGTTTAGAAATGATGTGAAGCCATCGTACTCTGCGTGGGCATTTCGAACACACTGCCATGGGGACTACACAAGTTCAGTAACAGCACAATTTGTACTTTTTTCGCTCCCACGGGTTTATTTTGCATGAAAACTGTAGCTAAAAGTCATAATTAAAAGTTTGCTGTAGCTAAAAGTCAGTTTTTAACATACATGTAGCATTTTAAAAGATTTGAAGCTTCCTTAAAAGAAGACTGGCACCTACTCACCCTCATGCCATTAAATATCCACACTTTCTTTCTTCTGTTGAATAAAATATTAGATATTATATTATTGTATTATATTATTGTGATTTAAAAGACTGTGATTTAATTAAATGTTAAAAAAAAAGCCATTAATAAATTGGGTTTTTTTTTTCATTTTACAGTAAAATATTACAATGATATTATTTTTTATTTTGTTAATACTTGTTTTATTTCTTTGATATTTTTATTCAGTAATTTATTTTATTATATTTATATTATTATTTTTTTATATTGTTTTTTAATATTATTGTTGTTGTTAAATTTGTGCAAACAAAACAAGCAGAGCAATGATATTATTTCTTATTTTGTTAATATTTATATTTTGTTTAATATTTTTATTCAGTAATTTATTTTATTATTTTTATATTATTATTTTATTTTTATATTAATTTTTAATATTGTTGTTATTGTTGTCATATTGATATATAATAACAAAACATTTACAGCCCTAAATTAAGTTAATTTTTTGCAAACAAAACTAGCAGAGCAATGATATTATTTCTTATTTTGTTAATATTTATATTTTATGTTTAATATTTTTATTCAGTAATTTATTTTATTATTTTAATATTATTATTTTATTGTTTTTATATTATTTTTTAATGTTGTTGTTGTTGTTGTTGTTGTTGTTGTCATATCGATATATAATCACAAAACATTTTTAAAGGAATATATTTTTTGCAAACAAAAGAAGCAGAGCAAACATGGAGCTTTAAAACATTTATTTTAAATTGCAATCACAATGTTTATCAGGTTTTTATTAGCTTTTTAATGTCATTTTATAGCCCTTGGGGTGTTTTATGATATTTCTTAGTGAGTTAAGCTCCAAAAAATGACAAAAAACACCAAAAAGCACCATAAAAAGTTTTCCAGATCACTCATACATTATATCACATATCTTCTGAAACCATCTGATAGCTTTGTGTAATGAAAAGGCTGAAATTTCACTGTGCCTTGGAGTCACTGGAGTTGAGAATTGGACTAGCCAGTTCTTTCAAAAGAACTGTCTCATAAGACACTGATTCGATCCCTGAGTTCAGCTCACTTCAGAATATCTAATTTTCCACTAAAGAAAGAAAGTCATATTTTTTGGAACAGCATGGAGATGAGTAAATGATGACAAAGATCTGCTAATAATCACTGCTCTCTTTATTGCCATGCACACAGGTTATAACTGTATTCAGCTGATGGCGATCATGGAACATGCCTACTATGCTAGCTTCGGTTACCAGGTCACGAGTTTCTTCGCAGCATCAAGGTAAATACATCTGTAAATACATTATAAACCTTGTTTTCTTTGTTTTCTGACAGTCATAAGCTCTGTTCCAAACCTAGTGAGCTGTCTTGCTGTCTACTGTCTAAGGGGTCGTTCACACAGAACGTGTTCCATTCCACTGCACTGCATTTCCATTGTTTTGCTATGTAAGCATGCACTAGATAGACATGGTTGACCGTTGCATTCGTGTCCAGCATATTTCACTCCTCAATGAGTGCAGCATTCTAAAAACTCTAATTCCACCTCCTTGCCTCTCACATTTTTAAACGCAAGTAACCTTAGTAACCTACTCCTCTGCATTTGGCTTTTTTTTTTTTTTTTTTCATTTTAAACATGCGCTAGATGGACGTGTTTTACCTTGTTTTGTTTTTTTATTACAGTGTTCTGTGAGAAAACGTCTCTCTATACTTTTTTTTTCATTCCACTGAACTGCTTTTCTGTTGTTTTTGTATTTAAACCAGCTCTAGATGGACATGTTTGACTTTTGCGCTCATGTTGTGTTTTTTGCAACAACTCAAGCATGACATAGCGTTCTAAAAGGCGGCATTCAAGTTAAAAGTTGTTCAGCTTTAAAAAAAAAACGTGTCTCTATAACTTTTTCTGTAACGTGTCTCTATAACGCTTTTTTTCCTATGTAAACATGTTTTAGACCAGTGGTTCCCAATCTTTTTTCCAGGAGACCTATTTTAACATTCAAAATCCTTAAGTATTTCATAAATGCAAACTAAGCATTCGAAGCCACACTCTGGTGACCCCTGCTGGCCAGAACGTTGTAAATGCAGCAAAAACTCAGCTCAAAAATGCATAAAAACACCATTTACAAACCAATTGCAAATGTTTTATTGAAGGTGTAATCTATTAAATACGAAGTGTCTTTATAATATGTGATATTTTATTAAATTGTTGGGCTTGTTTTGTTTGTTTTATGGAGAGCTTGGTTAATCAGACCAATAAGAGACTTTTAACTTCAACTCTTCCTTTTTATTATACAAATGTGTCATTAAATGTCAAAAAAATTATAAAATTGATCTGAGATCAGGTAAAAATCATATACTAACAATGGTTCATGGGTTCACAGAGATCGCCACTAGCAGCGATCCATTTAAATTTCGAGAGGAAAAAAAAAAGATTTTTTCGAAACAGTTATGACATAATTAAACCTCTATTACTGAAATCATGTGACTTTAGCAGTTCGATGCTCACTCCGAATCACTGATTTGAAACAAATGTTTTGCAAAGGTTTCGAAGCTTAGCAAAGTGTTTTTCGAAAGTGCCCATCACTACACATGTTTTTTTGCAGTGTTCAAGTTAACATTATTTCAGCTTTTAAAAAACATCTCTCTATACCCATATATCTGTTTTTTTTTCCCCATTGCACTGTCCTGTGCCCTGCATTCTGTGTAAATCAACCCAAAAACAACATACTAACTATCTGGTAACTTAAAGGTGCAGTAAGCGACTTCTGAGAAACAGTGTTGATATTTAAAATCAACCCAAACAAACACACCCCTCCCTTTATTGCTCCGCCCCCAAAATGAACAAAATGCTCAATGCTAGAGTGGATGTCTCTTTATCATGTCTGAAGCAAAGCAAAATAATGCTTTGCAAAAAATAAAGAGATGACGATGAACAAACAAGAACAAAAAAATGAACATACAGTACACAAGAGTATATACAAGAAAGAGTTAGTTGTTAGTTGCCAGCAGCTCCAGACAAACAATGACACTCAAAACTGTCCTGTTACTATAGCTAACATTACAACAACAGCATATCTTGATTCTGTGAAACAACAAAACCAATGTTACTCACATATGCAGTAGAAACAACGCAACCTCAGCGTCCATTTTCAGGCCTTCCTGCTTCGGTCTCTCCAGCGCTGGAAAGCTTTTCTGATATTAACACAGGTCCTAAAGCTCTTGCCTGATCATAACTCTTCTTTTTCCAGTGATATTCCTCTGACCTTTTCTCTTTTGTAATGTCTCTCAGCCATCTCTCTTTCTACAGTCTTCAAATCTCCCTCTTGCTCACTCTCTCTTCTCCCCCATTGTGAGTGAACACGCCCCCTACTGCTGATTGGCTACAAGGGTGTTGTTGCACTCGGTCCGATCCACTTTCAATAGCGTCTCTAAGTTATTGCTTACTGCCCCTTTAAGTGACTAATCCAGAACAATCTACATAGGCTGGAACTCTGTGAGCCAAAGATACAAAAAAAAAAAAAAAAAAAATGCACTGAAAATTAACTCTAGGGCACACTTGTTGACATTGTCATTTTTATTTTCACAATGTTTAAAATGAGGTAAGTGCAACACTCACTATAGGCACGCACACCCCTTGAAGACTCTGTCCCACAACTGTGGCCCCAAATCACAGAGAGGCGCCGCTGACGGGGCTGATAATCTCCCTGTAAACACATTTGCAGTTAATCCTGTGGAGAGGTAGAGACCTCAGATAAAGGAAGACAGGCAGGAATTCTTTATTTATGTGCTTTATTCCGTCGGTCACCCTTACCAGCTAGCGCTGGAGACAGCCTATAGTGCGAGTATAATGTATACAGAGTAATTTCACCCATGATTGATCTCCCTGAGCCGTTTAAAAAGTGCAAGGTCTGGATGCTGGGAAGGGGCGGAGGCCGAGGGGAGGGGTATTGTTGTGTCACGTTTGCTGGGGGAAAGTGATATGATGATAGCTGGAGGACAGATGAGGCTTCATGGAGCAATTACACGAAGGAGATACGTGAGGAAGCGCTGATGGAAACACGCCACTCTCGCCCTTTGTTCCGCAAGGAGCAATATGTCACCCCGAATGGAGGCTTTGACCTCTGCTCAAAGTCCATGACGGTGTAAACGATCTGAGATTGATTTTTATTTACTGCCATATTTGTTTGTTTTTACACAGCAATTGGGTGGCACGGTTGATGTATTCACATTGCTGCCAGTGCTAAACACAGCTGTTGTTTAGGGTGATGTCTTTCTGAGATAAGCACACGCACACGTGTAATGTGGATACCTTCTGGGATGGTATCCAGGAGGTTGTAAGTTTGAATCTTAAAAGGAGCGATCCATGAAGTATCACCACTGCGCCACTTAAGGGGGACTATAATTGCTGTTTGTTTGAGCGGCTGAACATGTCAACTTCTGGCTTTGCCAATGGATCCATTATACAGTTGCATGAAAAAGTATGGGAACCACTTGTAGAATCTGTGAAAATGTGAATAATTTGTACAAAATGCATGTTATTTTTTTATTTAGTATTGTCCTGAGTAAGATATTTTACATAAAAGATGTTTACATATAATCCACAAGACAAAAAAAATAGCTGAATTTATTAAAATAACCCCATTCAAATGTTTGGAACCATTGGTTCTGAATACTGTGTGTTTTTTTGTTTTGTTTTGTGATGGTTGTTCATGAGTCCCTTGTTTGTTCTGAGCAGTTAAACTGAGCTCTGTTCTTCAGAAAAATCCTCCAGGTCCTGCAGATTCTTCAGTTTTCAAGGACTTTTTTGCATATTTGAACCCTTTCCAGCAGTGACTGAATGATTTTGAGATACATCTTTTCACACGGAGGACAATTGAGGGACTCAAACACAACTATTAAAAAAAGGTTCAAACGTTCACTGATGCTCCAGAAGGAAACATGATGCGTTAATAGATGGGGGGTGAAAACTTTTGAATTTGAAGATCTATGTAAATTGTACTTAATTTGTCTTCTGGGAAACATGCAAGTATCTTCTGTTGCTTCCGAAGGGCAGTACTAAATGAAAAAATGAAATGATATTTCAACAAAATAAGAAAATTTGGACATCTTCATCCTGTTCAAAAGTTTTCAACCCCCGGCTCTTAATGCATCGTGTTTCCTTCTGGAGCACCTTTTTTAATAGTTGTGTCTGAGTCCCTCAATTGTCCTCAGTGTGAACTTTCCCAACACTGTTTACAAGTATATGTGACCCGTGCTGGCAAAATGAGTCGGAATGCGCATGGGCTAATTTTGAGCAACAGGTGAAAATTGTGAAAATTTTGGTCAAAAATGAGTTCATTAAGTCCCCGTCTAGCGATCCCAATGCTCCAAATAGTAATTAAACATCTAAAAATATCTTTATTTTGACATTTTCTGAGAGGAGTACCTTTTTATTTTGACAATGAAAAATGCAGTTTTTCTCTTTCTCTGTTTGGTATCGTTTTAAAGCGCAGCAACTTTGTAAATATTCATAGCGAATTCTCGATGGTGTGAGTCTGAACCAATGAAATGTGATTTTCAAACTCATGCTGATATAAACAAAATGTTCTTACTCGCGCTGACTGACAGATCCGAAGCGCGCGCACAAAGACGCCTCAGATAGTGCGCGATCCCAATTTACATATTTACACAGAATTACAGTATTTCAAAAAATGATCTGTTATGTCTTAAGTGAACGTTTGGTTACTGTTGGGAAAAACATCTGATGTGTAGCATATATTAGATCTGTGTGATACAGTAGGTCGTAATATAGGCTGTGTTTCATTAATGTTAATCAAACAATTGTGAAATCATAGGGGAAAAAAAGTTGAATATAAATATTTTTCCTATAGATATGGTTTTTGACTTGGTTTGTGCCAAATTTGGTGGTATTACCAGGGATTTTAAGGTATGGTTTCTAGGTGATTTTGTTTTGGAACCCTCAGAAAACTTTAACTCGATTTTCTTTTTTTCTTAAAATTGCCTTTGCTGACTCTATCGACTACAGACAGGTGTGTAGACAGGTAATAGAGAATGTGAGAATAACAATAACTAATTTTTTGAAAATTTGTTCATTGTGACTCATTTTGCCAGCAAGTGTCACATATTTGAAAAACTACAATAGTTTAGTTTACAAATTTTATACCACTGAACAATCATATAGGCGTTGTGATGGGAATGAGGGAAGATGGGAATGGGCTTGGAAAAGGATCACAAGCCGGGACTCAATCTCGAGTTGGCCAAAGTACTGTTATGCTATATGTCGGAGTGCTGCCCACAACGCAATGGCTCTGACCATAGAGGCCTCTTTTATTATGAATTCATGAATCTAATATATGGCTTCTCTAGGTGATTGTGTAGCTTACATTGTAAGTGACATGAACAAAACGGACAAATTGTTAATCACATTTTTATGACAATTAATTGTCAGCCATCATTACTCCAACTAAACTCCAACAATGTTTCACAATCACATTTTTTCGAGCACATCTTGAAGCAAGCAGATGTTCTGTATTCTGCAAGCCTACAAGTGCATCTTGTGTTTTGCGATACACTCAGAAAGATATCTCTCTACTTTTCAAAAGAATTGGTCTTAACAGTCAAACTGTACTGCTGGATTCAAACTCATCCCAAGAATAAGATCACGCAGCTTGACAGACAACCCCTGCCCAGACTGCTCTGATATCTGCCTTCATCTGTTCTTCTCTCCAGTCGTTACGGCACCCCAGAGGAACTCAAGGAGCTGATTGACGTGGCTCACTCTCTGGGTATCGTTGTCCTGCTTGATGTGGTGCACAGCCATGCATCCAAGAACACAGAGGACGGGCTGAACCGCTTTGACGGCTCTGACTCCTGTTTCTTCCACAGTGGGCCCCGTGGAGTACACAGCCTCTGGGACAGCAGACTCTTCAACTACTCTAGGTGAGACTGAAGTTTGTTTTTCACATTTCAAACACCCAACACTTCACGCTTCACATGAGTTACACAGCTCTCTCATCATACAACACCTTTTGTTACACGGCGTTGTGTAACATAACACAAGCTCTGTTCTAAAATCTAGGCTCTGTTCCAAAACCTAGTGAGTTGCTTACAGCAGCAGCACAGGCACGCTTACGACTGGAAGGCTGTTACAATAATTATGTTGCGTTCTAAGGTACCTTGTTTTTGCCAGGTTGTTCTCCAGGGCTGAAGATGCCCCTGAACTACTGTATGGTTAAAATTCAGCATTTAACTAATGCTGCATTCACACCATGTCACAATTATTGTAATTACGAGATGACAACATGTGACGTTTTACTCGGAACTCTCAAATTGGTCATTTCTATGGCAACACTATCAATGCCAAAATGAATTTGCAGTGGTCAGTTGGAGCTCTCAGAAAATTCCGAGTTTACATGTTCTACGAGGGCGTGAAAGCTTTTTACGAGTCAGAATCTTGTAATTACGGTAATTACGACATGCCGTAAATGAACCTTAAAGTGATAGTTCACCCAAAAATGAAAATTTTGTCATTTACTCACCCTCATGTTTTTCCAAACCTGTATGAATTTCTTTCTTCTGCTGAACACAAAAGAAGATATTTGGAAGAATGTCAGTAACCAAACAGATCTCACCCCCCATTTACTACTGCGAGACTGCGAGATCTGTTTGGGTGAGTAAATGATGACAGAATTTTCATTTTTGGGTGAACTACCCCTTTAATACTTTGCAAGTAATGTAAATGCATTTATTTTGACAAGCTAATACAATTTGTACAAGCTAATTAATTAAATAAATGCATACATTTTTATTTTCTGTGCAATCCCTAAATGGATGGCGACTAGTGAAAAAATAGGTGGTGGACAATGCGGGAGATATTCGTTATGAATATTTGAACAATTCATTCAAAAATTGATAGTATTAATACACAGTTCAGTTTTTTTTTTTAAGTATTTGTTTGCTGTGTATTTTCATGTTTATTAGAATAGCGCACAATTAGCTTAGCAACATGCTAACACTAGCTATAGAATTTGGCAGTTTAGTTATTCTAAAGGCTGTCAGCCGATTCAAATTTTTTGTTACATTTAAATTAATATATAAATATTTTATAAGAATAACCAATAAATTAATAATTTGAGTCATTATTAATGTGTTAATCTTTGATTTTAAATTTTTAATTGTCTGCCTGCCTTAGTACTTCTTTAGTCGTTGCTCTGCATCTCAATGTTTTCTTTAGTATTTTATGCATTAAATGACACATTTTTACGATGTGTAAAGTAGTTAAATTTTTTAAAAATGTCTTGAGATCCCTGCATTTCATTCATTTTTTTTAAAGCACTGTTTTTTTTGTATGATAAAACATGGATATAAGCACAAAATTAAGACATTAAACTGACAGTTCTAGTTTTTGTTACCTTTTAAATTAAAGGGTTAGTTCACCCAAAAATGAAAATTATTCCATAATTTGCTCACCCTCAATCCATCCTAGGTGTGTTTCAGCCAAACACAATCAGAGTTATATTAAATAATATCCTGTCTCTTCCCAGCTTTGTAATAGCATTGAATAGT
This sequence comes from Ctenopharyngodon idella, assembly GCF_019924925.1. Lineage (NCBI taxonomy): Eukaryota > Metazoa > Chordata > Actinopteri > Cypriniformes > Xenocyprididae > Ctenopharyngodon > Ctenopharyngodon idella. The sequence goes on from NC_067234.1 coordinate 20,680,098, forward strand.
GTTCGAGTTTTTGAAGTTCCAAAAAGCACATACATCAATCATAAAAGGTAATCCATACGCCCTTCTGAAGCGAAGCAATGAGTTTTTGTAAGGAAAATATTCAATATTTAAAACTTTATGAACTATAATCACTGACTTTTGGCAACAACTGTGTGTTCACGAGAGAGTCAAGTTCTGGCGGAAGTGTGACCTTTGACCCGACGTATAGCGTAGCTCCTCTTCTCTTATACTGTATCGAAATCGTCCTACATATTTTCAAACTTCTCATTATAGGCTTCTAATTCATTTTGTTTTACTCTATCCTATGCGTTTCCGCGTTCGTCAGTTCTCACTTAAGTTTACGCCTACGTCCTGTCATACATCGAGTCAGAGGTCACTTTTCCGCCGGAACTCAACTCTCTCATGAACACACGTGTGTCCGTCGCCAGAAGCCAGTGATTATAGGTTATAAAGTTTTAAATATAGATATTTTTCTTACAAAAACCCATCACTTTGCTTCTGAAGTCATTTATTATCCCGCTGGAGTCTTATGGATTACTTTTATGATGGATGGATGCACTATTTGGAGCTTCAAAAACTCGGGCGCCATTGAATCCCATTACAAAGCTGGGAAGAGTCAGGATATTATTTAATATAACTCTGACTGTGTTCGTCTAAAAGAAGAAAGTCACCTAGGATGGCTTGAGGGAGAGTAAATTATAGAATATTTTTCATTTTTGGGTGAACTTTTCCTTTAATACATTTTCTTTGCTCTAATTTTGCTTAAATTAATACCATCCACTCAAGTTTACTGTTCTGGAACTATGTGGGTATGTGAGTGCGTGTGTGTGTTCTTGAGCTGTGCTCTCAGGTCATATCTCTGTAATTAATAATGTGGCATGGAATTATGCTTCCATAATTAGTTCACCTCATCAGCACTTTTGTTTGCCCATAATCAAGCATTAACATGTCCTTATCTCACGCAACGGAATATTCATGTAAAATTCTTAAAGCGTTTAAAGATGCTTTCTGTTTATGAATAATCATGGCAGTATTTGCCTATTTAGACTCATTCATCTCTGAAAACAAAGAGACAATGCAAAAGAGCTAAGAGGCTTAGAAACGTGGAACCCACAGTAGACCAAGTTAAAGGAATAGTTCTGTCATTATTTACTCACCCTTATGTCATTCCAAACTCGTTTGACTTTCTTCCATTGAACATAAAAGGAGATCTTTACGCTGCTTAAAATGGCTTGGAACGACACAGTGACTTTTCATTTATGGGTGAATTGTCCCTTTAAATACCAAGTTCATATCATTAAATTGTTGCAGTTACAGTAGATTCTATTTAAGGCAAGTAGCTGGAACTTATATTTGACCGGTCAGATTTTTCATCATTATAGCTAAAAATGCACTGTATTTCTGTAGCCATTAGGTTTTCATCATAACCATATGCCAGCTAATATGTTAATTTGCTTTCCTTTTTTTCCCTCCCCGAACCCATACTGAGCGAGTCTTTAAATTGGAACACCTACTGTACTCTATTTGCCTCTGGCAGTATTCCCACTGCACCGTCTTGAGCTGACAGCAATTACTTCAATGTTGTATATGAAACCTCTCTGCCAAAGCGCAGTGTGAATTCTCCATCAATATGTCCTTCCTCATTGTTCACCACCTTTGTCTCTGAAGTCTTGCATGTTAAATATGCTATCTAAAATTCAACTAATCACTTTCAAAATGCAATAATTGCCACACTGTTCTATTTCAAATAATGTGCTCAGAATGAAAATGTTGGTCATTTAAAAATTGATCAGAAATTCTTCTCACTGTATTCTTGTTTATGAAATAGTGTAAATGAGTGAAGCATTTTGAAGAAGAGCATGTCCTGAAGCAGGTTTTTGTTTTTATTAGCCAATAGCACAGCTGTTTAGATAGTTAGTTAATTAATTATAGCTTGAATGTAACTCTACACCCTTGCTTTTAGTATACGCAGACCATGAATATGCAAATTAGTCTCCGCCTCCACTCAGTCACAAGAGCTCAGAATACCTGATCCACTCGGTCAACTGTAGTAAATGCCACACAATGGCAAGTGGAAATGGTTTGATTCAGCCATATGTGTTTGCACCAGAAACTGATTCAGAAGATGAAGAGGAAGAGAGAATTATACAGGGTCGTCTACAAGTCGATGTATCAGAATGGTAATGCGTTTTATGTATCGCTCTCTACAACGGACACTGCAGTTTTAAAGGGTTAGTTCAACCAAAAATGAAAATTCTGTCATTAATTACTCACCCTCATGTCGTTCCACATCCGTAAGACCTTCGTTCATCTTTGGAACACAAAAATTAAGATATTTTTGATTAAAATCCGATGGCTCAGTGAGGCCTCCATTGACCGCAAGATAATTAACACTTTCAGATGCCCAGAAAGCTACTAAAGTTATATTTAAAACAGGTCATGTGACTACAGTGGTTCAACCTTAATGTTATGAAGCGACGAGAATACTTTTTGTGCGCCAAAAAAAAAACAAAATAACGACTTTATTCAACAATATCTAGTGATGGCCGATTTCAAAACACTGCTTCATGAAGCTTCGAAGTTTTACGAATCTTTTGTTTCGAATCGGTGGTGCGGAGCACGTATCAAACTGCCAAAGTCATGTGATTTCAGTAAACGAAGCTTCGTTATATCATAAGTGTTTCAAAATTTCAATGGTTCACCACTAGGGGGCGTGACTTTGGCAGTTTGATACACGCTCTGAACCACTGATTCGAAACAAAAGATTATGAACCGTTTTAAATATGTCTTTAGTAGCTTTCTGGGCATTTGAAAGTGTTAATTATCTTTCTATCAATGGAGGCCTCACTGAGCCATTGGATTTTATCAAAAATATCTTAATTTGTTTTCCGAAGATGAACGAAGGTCTTACGGGTGTGGAACGACATGAGGGTGAGTAATTAATGACAGAATTTTCATTTTTGGGTGAACTAACCCTTTAAGGAGAAAATACTCAGAAATGGTGTTGACTGATGAATTTGCACATGGTTTGTCTTAAAGCATATTAAAAACACCATATAGACATATAAACAACATGATTTTTGTTTTTTTGTTTTTTATTTTTGTGCACTCACACCATATATGTATTTCCACACGTATACAGAATCGACATTCAGATCACTTAAGCATGAATTTTTCACTTTTCCGTCGGAGCAAAAGATCTTATGAAGGTGAACTAGATCTCGAGAGATGCACCTGGCTGAGTAGAAAGTTCATTTTGGGTTTTTCTTCTGACAGGTTTCATTTAGAGAATCTGTTTTCTTTATGGTGGAAAAGAACTTAAGTGGTTTTTGTTCTCGAAAATAAACTTTACAAATCAGAGCAAACTGGAGGAGTGTTTCCAAAAAAAATTAATGTTGGTTTGCTGTCAAAACAGAGTTGACACTTAGGCTTTTTTTAAACAAATCTGATATAACACATCACAATTTTGACATCAAGCATATGTGTATAATGTGTGTGAATACTGTTTACAGTTGACAAAGTGTATAATGGGAAGACAAAGCCTCCATTTACAGAGCTGATTTTAAAAACTTGTCTTTTATGGCTGATGGTTAAAACATGTTTGCTTATTAATAACTGGAAAGTTTGTGTGAAACAACTGTAAGTTTCTGAAATTGTTTCAGTTTTGTGTTTTTATTTTGTCATATTTTGATGGAGGCTAAGCAAAGAGGCCTCATTTATTTTGACCATTGTCAAATACTGTAATTAAATCAGAATTTTATTATGAAGATATTTTTGCCAACATTCTGAGTAAAATAACATCAAAAAAGCAACAAATGCAAATCCACAAATTAAATAAATAAGGAATATCAAGCGTAGAGAAAAGTAATCCCTTCTGAATAGTATTAAAGACTTTTTGGCTCTTTAAAACTTGAATAAATAAACAAACAAACATTATAAGCAGACCAAACTATAATAAAGTATAAAAATGAATAAATTTATATGTAGCCTAGAAGTCTATATTTAATGCCCATAGCATTTGTATTGTCTTTTTATTGCAATCTGCTTTGATGATCAATCAGTAACAGCTCTGTGCAGTCATTTCCCTAGAAAGCAATAACATTATCCTTTTATTTTACTACTTGGAAACATGCAGATCCCTGATCAAGTACACATACATTTGAAACAAAGCTAACAAAGCCCATGTATGACAGTCTACATCTAACAGTGTGTGTTCTAATGTTAGCCTAACACGTCTCAGACATGCCCCGCGAGATATCCAATAATGAAAGACTTAGCATATCAAAATGAGAATCTCTAACCGCAAAACAACTCGTGTAAATGAACTGAAGAACAGCAATTGACGTAAATGGGTCTTAAATTTGTAGTAGCTCAGAGTGCCCTTGTGTGTCAAAGTATCAGAGACGTGTTTACAATCCTTTGCTCTGAACAGTTCAGGCTTCCATTCAAACACACAATGTATGCGGCTCCACGGATGCCGCCCAACGCTCTGTTCTCCAAATCATTACTGTCATCGCAGCGGTAAGCTCTACAAAAGCGTATGCCACTTTAGCCGCTAGCTGGCTCTGACCCTAATGGTCCTCACCGTAAACCCGAACCTTTTGATTGGTGCTCTCGCGGTGCGTGATAATTAAGTTTCTCTTCTTCTCCTTCCACGGCTGTAAGCTCATCTCATCACACATTAAGAGACAGACCGGCCGCCTCCGTGGAGTCTATCAATGCCTTTTTGAACCCACATTTAATAAGCGCATGCCAAAAGCTGCTGCCGCCAATACATTATCCAGTGTTAGTGTCAGACGGCGCAGAGATTCGGTAATAAGAGCCAAGCTGCAGTTTCATTACTTATTGAGCTTGTGCCGTTTTCAGAGGGACTCATTAAACGGGCAGCAGACATATGCCACAACCAGCAGCCATCTGAAGAGTCATTTGTAAAAGCCCGAAGGAACGCCCCGGTGTCATTGCCGGTTCATTTGTCTGTTTTTCTTGTTTGGATGCATCTCGGTGTCGGGCTCTCTATTAATTCCTGCTTATGAATCGCAGAAGGGAAGTTTTCTGGTGACTACCATGGCACAGCATTGTTTAATGAAGCAATTTTTATACAGGCGATCGGAAGGCATTGGCGAAGGTCGCAACAGATGTCGCCGTCGACATCGGTGGAAGTTACCTCTGGTGTTTTTTTTTTTTTTTTTTTTTTTTAAATGAGGGACTTTTTTAGTTGCATCAAGCATACATTGTTGTATTACTGTCTTGGTACTGAGAAGTTTCAAGACCAAATTGTTGGCTGGAAGAAAACAAGTCAGATGGTACTTGACTTGACCTTCAGACTCCATGTCCCAGTCAAAAAAAAAAAAAACTTGAAATGTGGGTTGGTGTGTCAGGTGGGGAATAGTCCTTCACATTTCACCCATCTAAGTGCACACACACCCAGCAGTGGGCAGCCATTTTTGCTGCAGCGCCCTGGGAGTGATTGGGGGTTAGATGCCTTGCTCAAGTGCACCTCAGTTGTGGGTAATTAGAGTAGAAGGGAGTGCTGTTCATTCACTCCCCCCCCACCTACATTTCCTGACAGTACTGAGACTCGAACCCGCGACCTCCAAGTTCTGACTCTCTAAACTTTAGGCTGCCCAAAGAAAATTATCCACATACACTAGCAAGCAAGCACCTGCTATCGGAGCCATAGCCTTACGGACAGCGCTCTGACATATAGCGCAAGCCGAGTTCAAGTCCCAGCTCAACTTCATGTCTCCTCAAAATTGCATCAATTATAGGCAAAAGTCCAACTTAAAAAAGCAAGCCCCTGTTGTAGAAACTTGTTGGTTGTTTAGGAAAAATCCCTTCATTGAGATTTGTATTTCTTGGTCTATCAGAACCATCTATTAAAATTCATGACGAATAATGTATTAAGATGTATCCCTGTTTGCCTTGTCTTCAACATGTAGAATCCCTCGTTTTGCAAAACTCATGAACACAAGGTGATTTTATGGAAACATCTGGTGCATAATCTGTTTAGCACTGTCCTTCACATTCAACCGCAAACTAAGTTGGTTACATCAGATCTTATGCTTGATTAATATTTCTCTCATTATGTGAAAGTGAAAGTGACATGACCAGTGGCCAAGTATGGTGTCCCATACTCGGAATTTGTGCTCTGCATTTCACCCATCCAAGTGCACACACACAGCACTGAGTATTGAACACACACCCAGAAGTGGGCAGCCATTTTTGCTATGGCGCCCAGAGAGTGATTGGGGGTTAGGTGCCTTGCTCAAGTGCACCTCAGTTGTGGGTAATTAGAGTGGAAGGGAGTGCTGTTCATTCACTTCCTCCACCCACATTTCCTGCCAGTCCCGAGACTCGAACCCGCGACCTTCAAGTCTGACTCTCAACTTTAGGCCACAACTGCCCATAGAAAATTATCCACATATACTAGCAAGCAAGCAGCCATAGCCTTACGGACAGCGCTCTGACATATAGCGCAAGCCGAGTTCAAGTCCCAGCTCAACTTCATGTCTCCTCTAAATTGTATCAATTATAGGCAAAAATCCAACTTAAAAAAGCAAGCCCTTGTTGGTTGTTTAGGCAAAATCACTTCATTGAGATTTGTATTTCTTGGTCTATCATAACCATCTATTCATGATGAATAATGTATTAAGATGTATCCCTGTTTGCCTTGTCTTCAATGTGTAGAATCCATCGTTTTGACATGCAAAACTCATGAACACAAGGTGATTTTATGGAAACATCTGGTGCATAATCTGTTTAGCACTGTTATGCGCCGTGTCTCTATGGCATCTACAGGGAAATGCGAACAGCCAGTGTTTGAGGTCTTAGCCCTTGTAGTAGAGATCTAACTAGCCCAGAGACATCCGCTGGGCCGCACTTCATGGCTTCCTGTGGCTCCTCTAATAGGCTGTTTCAAAGAGCAGCAAGGACACCTTGTGAAGGCGAGTAAATTAATCCTCTGTGCAGCCAAAACGCTCCTCTCCACCCGTCTCCTGAAGGGCAGGCGCACTTCCTTTCGGCCATCGCCACCGTCTGCCCTCTCTCTGCCGCTCGAGAGGTCTCAGATGTGTGACTTCAGAAGGCTCTTTCCACGCTTATCCATCTCTTCCTCCAGTCTCCTGCTGTATTGGCTCATTTGCATCCATTTTTCATCAGTCATCACCGGAATCCCTCTGCACATCAAACGAAGCCAGACCCGAGGCTAGCTGCTTTTGTGGTCTCACATTTCCATTGTGTGTTACGTTCACCAAGGCTTATTGCTCTTTTTAATCTGGACTAAGAGGAATGTGCAGGTTTAATGACTTTGTAGGGCACGCTTGGTATGCTGTGCAAATAGCGTGAATTATGCGTGGCCTTTGTGAAAGATTTCCAGTGACAACACTGAATAAAGTCATGAGGTTCCTAAACCTGTTTCAGAAGCGGTTCCCCTGCCACGTTTCCACAGAATATTCATTCCTCATCAGAGCACGTTGCATGTTCACCCAACACCTCTCAATGAGACTTAATAAACTTTCTATTGAGACAAATGCCTGGAATTCACCAGAGGCACAGCTGGATGTCGATGGAGAATGCTAATTCAGACAGTTCTGGATAAATTCCAGAGCCCTCTTTGCAACAAAAAAATAATAAAATAAAAAATGATACGACAATGGCACTTGTCACATCATTTTATCCAGGTGTTATCCATCTCTTCCCCAATAAACATTAATCTGTGCTGCTTGTCTCTTATTGAATGAGCGAAGAAGCCGTTTTGCCAATAGGACAGGCACAGCATGTGAGATGCGTGAAATGAGGTGCCTCAACCGTCGTTTCCCACAAGGCCCGGCTGTTTGCCATCTCTCAGACTGTCAGATGCTGTCGTTTCACCGCTGCGCCTTGTGTGAAATGACCTGTCAAGGTTGTAAATTTATTTGTTCTCATGCAGGTTGACTGTAATGTTGAGGATACAGGGATTTATACCTTTCCTCTTCTTGCGATCTTCCTTACACCTGAGACTGGGTAACAATATCAGGTAGAGTAAATGCAAATAAGGTCAGAGTACCCCCGTTGAGAGATTATCTGTGGTTTTAGAGTATTCTTGTAGTGTTAATTCCTGACTGTTTGGGAACCAGAGCTTATGACAGATTTGGCATACTGTGTAGCAAGGTCATTTTATGTTTATCATCACACTTGTCTTTTTCCTGTCATTCTTTCCCCAAGGATAAATGTGGTGTTGAGGCAGATTATCAGCTATTTGGCTCTAAGGAAATGTCACATGGCTTTTTCTTTCACGCACTGAAGGGCTTGACTATCAATGCGAGCCATTTCATTGATATTCATCGTATATGTTGTCATTGAACGCTCATGGTAAATGGTAGCGATGTTGGGAAATCATGAAGGGAGACTCATAATCAAATGAAACAGCATTTTACTGTCCTTCCAGACACCCTTGAAATTGTATATAATCTGGTTAAGGAGAAAACTGGTCCATTTGTCAATTTCTAGCCATAGTGTTGTCGGTAACTGATTCCTTCACCTCAGCGTTACTCAACATGCGGGCCTCAAGCCAATTTGTGGCCTGTGTGATAATGTCAACATTGTGGCAACTGTAATTTACAGATCTGTGTTCAGCCTGTGTTAACCCAATGAAGTTGTATGTATCATATTTGATACATGGCTTTGTAAGGCCTTTCCCCAAAAAACATGTTCTACTACATGTCTTCTGCCCCCTAGTGGATTATCTATGCTCTTCAGAAAGTTGAAGTACTTTTAATGTGATTTCTGAAATGTCCACTTATCACAATGCATGTCTTTTGGTTTCTACTTAATTTTATTTATATTTTCATGTTGTACATACTATATATCAGGGCTTCTCAAAGTTCGGACTCCGGTCCGGATCCGTACCCGGAGGCAATTCAATCCGAACCCGCCTCCATTTCGTATTTAAAGAGCACTAATTGTGTGTAAGAGATTAAAAGTGTAGATTTCCTACTTTGATAAACGCATGTTAAACATGTAAATAATTTGTTTAGCTTTTTTTTATGTCTTTTTGGAGATGGTCCAAAATGAAAGCGAATGCGAGATATTTAAAGTTTTCCTGCGTGACATTGTTGTCATGACATCCAATGAGCGTATGACGTTTGACGTAATCGCAGTGAGCATTTGGATGGGTGAGGATGTCAGTTTCCAGGAAAAGAAAAGTTGATGAAGAAAATGGAGTTTTCAAAGATGATTGGACAGAGAGGTATGAATTCATTTTGCACAAAGCCATTCTGTTTGAATTGTAACGAGACAGTTGGAGTTGTGAAGAGTGGAAATGTCAAAAGGCACTACAAAACAAAACATAGACATTTTAGCCTCTTTTCCACTGTCGGGCCGAACGGTTCTTAGAATGGTAAGGAACTGTTCCAGTTGTGTTTCCACTTGAGCCTGGTACGGCATGGCACAATTACAAAAACTGTTCTCGACCCGTAATTCTCGGCATGGTTGTCTAACCGTGCTGAATCGTGACATCGCCACTCATGATTGGTCACTTGTATGTTGCCTGGCTACCAGTTTCTCTGTAGCTGGCTGCTTTATTTGAGCGATGTAAACACAGAATAATAATAAAATTAAAATAAATATCTGGTCATCCTCCATAACATGGTCGTTATTTACATCTTTGCCTACCTCTTGTTGTGTTTTGTTCATAAAAAATGCTGACACTTTAATTGTTTTGCCACTTTTGCACTTGTAATGTATTTTGAATGCAAAAGGCACTTTATTTTTTCAAAAAATTAGTGTTGATTTGTTATGCATGTTTATTAAAAACAAGTTTTGTAATAACCAATTGTTCTGGACCTTTGACATTGATGAAAATTCTGATATGGACCTTTGAATGTAGACTTTGAGAACCCTTGCTATATATTCTATATAATTTTTTTTTTATATATTTTACTTATTTTGTCAATGTTCAATAGACAAATCATATTTTTGAAAACTTCAGTGTTTTAAATGATTAGTTCACTTTAAAATGAAAATTACCCCATGATTTACTAACTAACCAGCTTCCGCCCGACCGCCTTCTGTATTCAACTTATGAAAAAAGTTGTTTCGTAAGTTGAATACAGAAGGTGTAGTACGTATCGAAAGCATTTTGAACTGCGAGAGGCATTACACTTTCTTTGTAAGTTGAATATGGAAGGTGGTCTGGTGAAAGCTAGTTATTTTACTTTATAACATGTTAAATATGGATATTTTTCTTACACAAAGACATTGCTTTGCTTCAGAAGGCCTTTATTAACCCCCTGGAGCCATGTGGAATATGTTTATGATGGATGGATGCACTTCAATCAGGTGGTTTCCGTGCACTGCCATTATAAACTTGGGAGCATCAGAGTGATTCTTAATATAACTCCCATTATATTCGTCTGAAAGAAGAAAGTCATATACACCTAGGATGGCTTGAGGGTGAGTAAATCATGGGGTAATTTTTATTTTAAAGTGAACTAATCCTTTAAGATAATATTTATGTACTATTATTCATTGTTAATTCATGTTTGTTTATGAAGTATTCATTTATATTAAATTATACAACTTAAAATCTTTAAATGTATTATATGTAAATTATTAACCAAGATTAAGTGTTATAAATTACTCGTACAGTGGGTTTGATCACATCACCAGCCAAACATGATTTGCTTGCCTCATTAATATAAAAGAACTACTTAAATTAAGTGCGGCCCTTGAGGCTAAAGGGCCCCCCCTGAGCTTTCCAAAGTTGAGTAGCCCTGCTTTACCTTCACAGACCATCTCACCTGACAGAGGCTTTTTACCCACCGCACTCCCTCCCCGTTAGATAACCTTCCCGACAGGACTTGCCCATAAGGAATAACAGCTATTCTTACGGCTTTAATGTGCAGGTGTGGCTTTGTCAAGTCTCCCCTGCTCAGGGAGGCATTACCTCAGTCCCACGATAACGCATTGTGTATTTGGCCTTTGCGACTTGTGTTGATCACAGTATAATCTATTTATCGCTCACAGCTCTGCGTGACCGCCCATGCCGCACGCTTATCAGATTACCACAGCCCCCTAGTATTGGGATAGCAAACCCTGAGTTGCAAACTCGCCATTTGCAACTTTATGAAACCGCGCCGGGGAGATCTGCATCAGCATTTTCCCCCGTGGCTTGGAAAACTACAATCTACCCCGGCGCTGATTCACTCCTCATGCAGAACCAATTGGAAACTGCTCAGTCCTGGAAGAAGCTTTGGGGGATTTGCGCCTGGCCGACGGGGACTTGTATCCATATATTTGATTTAGCATACATGAATGTTGCTGCCTAGATCAGCATAGCACTGAATACATCAAGCAAAGCACGGAATGACTCCAAATGAAGGCTGTAGCTCCTTATGTTATCAGACATCTTCACAGTTCTGCAGACTTGCATATGTGAGGAGGTTCATAAGTTATTCTGAATAGCTTCAAGTTCCAGTGTGAGTGTCAAAAGATGGTTCATTTCCATAATTTCTCATTTTCTGCTACCTGGGACTCTTGTCATTGTTGTAGAAGTTTAGAAGAGAAGAATCGAGGTTGAAGAGTTCATTCACACATTCGTGCGGTTGAATACAGTTTAAGATGTAGGATTAGTGCTAGCCGTCATTCCGGCCAGAACCGGCTGCGTCGTAAGTGTCACATTGTCCTTCTTGTGACAATAACATTAAGGATGCCGTACCACGAATCGGAGAGCTTGGCATTTATAAAACTCTCAGGGAAGAGGATGGTGTTCTTTCGCGCTCTTTAATTTGGCTTCGCACGGTTGAGGTGCTTTACCTTGTTCCGTGTGCGCTTCGCATGGTGCCAGAGGACCCCTGCGTTTGCATTTTAACAAAGTTTCTATGGCAACGTGGCCATTACTCCTAGTTGTTGAGGATGCTCAGCTGGAGGGGGCTGGTCACAAGTGCCTACACATATCATCCAAACACCAGGATACAGACATACTTTAGGGATGAGTTGATTCCATTTTCTCATCCTGATGGTTAATTTATGCTCATAGCTGCATGCCACGGGAAGCTGATTGGGATACCCGATGAGGATTCGCTACGGATTGAGCATATTGGTATTCATATATGTTTCAAACATAGATGGAGTTGCACATGTAGGTGCAGCTTTTCAAAAATACACTGAGGGGGTTTCAAAACTTTTGCGTAAATTATAGGCAGGAGTCAGGGGTTCGCAACCTTTTTGGCCTGACACACATTTTTTAGGTTCGGCAAGACACCCCAGGTGAATAGGGTAAAAAAAAAAAAACTAATAAATATCACCGTATTTCCCCAGCTGATTGATTACATTAAGAATTGCAAACATTTTATGTATTACAAGTTTTCTGAAATGTTGTGTTTATATATGCAATGAAATGTTATCTAATTAAATATTCACGAATTTGCATACATTTCTAGAACAAAAATCTGAACTTTTGCATGAAGTGAACGGGACGCATCGCTTGCTTCAGAAGGCCTTTATTAACCCCCGGAGCCGTGTGGAGTATGTTTATGATGGATGGATGTGGATGGAGGCACTTTCTTCAGCTCATACTCATTGATCCCGTTCACTGCCATTATAAAGCTCGGATGCGTCAGGATATTTATTAATATTTCTCCGATTATGTTAATCAGAAAGAAGAAAGTCATATACACTTAGGATGGCTTGAGGGTGAGTAAAGCTTGGGGTGATTTTCATTTGAAAGTGAACTAATTCTTTAAAGTTGCGCTCATATTAGCATTAAATTAAATTTCACCAAAATTCTGCGGACAAAGTTTGTGGGTTGTCAGTAGCACAGCTCACACAGAAGTCACTTTCAAACCAAGCAGCTTTTTGTTGGTCAGCTCTGCAAATTTGCATGACCAACTTGAACCTGTTACGAATCTGTGTGGGGGAATCTTTCGCCCTCATACGAAATTCCCAATCGCATGGATTCCTCTTGGAATTTCACCAGCGAAAATTTGCAGAACGGCACTCTTAAGAATAAAGGTTCTTTACTGGCATTGATGGTTCCATGAAGAACCTTTAACATCCATGGAACCTTTCCATTACACAAAATGTTTTTTATAATGGAAAAAAAAGGTTATTTAGATTTTTTTATATGTTCTTCACACTAAAAAAAGCTGTTTAAAAGCTGTTCATCGCTGCGAAAACCCTCTTTTGGAACATTTTTGTTTAAGAGTGAGTGGTAAATGTGACCACACTTTAACTAACAACACTATCTAAGAAAAAAATACATATCATCTCTACTGTTATGATCAACGTGGATTGGTATTTGGTCTTGATTAGCGATATCTGATTTGTGAATGAAAGTCTTTTGTTCATGAATTAGAATGAATCAGTCTGAGTGGTTTTCGGGTGAACAAATCACCAACTTTAAACCAAGAACCGTTTCTTTTAAACAGGCCCAATTTGCAATGATTCAAGTGAACAACTCACTAACTCATTGAACCGAGAAGTCTCTTTGCGGTCACTGTGATTTTGCCAAGACAGAGATGATCCTGGGTCAACATGCAGAGTGTTTCAAAAAGATGTTGCCATTTTAAAAAATATATTTGTTTGAAATTGGGTCCATGTTACAATTGCAACAGTTTAGTGAGTCATCAAGTTTTACTAACCGGTTTATAAAAGCTCTATGTGCCCTTCACCTGCTGAATGTCTGTTTCCACTGAAGTCACCGCTATCGTGATTCTGTTTTTAAGGTCATCCAGATTAGTCACTAATGGTGGCACAAAAACACGGTCTTTGACGTATCCACACAAGAAAAATTTGCAGGTTGTAATGTCTGGGGATCTTGGCTAACCTACAGGTTTGTTTGTAATTTTTTTGTGCAATTGTAACATGTTGCCATTTGTTTGAAATTGCTTCAATCTTTTTAAAACACCCTGTGTTTTGTTGAACCTGGAACAACATTCCTGTCCGAAAAATATTTAGTCCTATCCCTACCCATAACTTATCTCTAAAATCAGAGGGAAATGATAGGTGAATAACACAGATGTAGAAGCATCTAACTCTGGTTATAGGCCTAAACTTGACATAAACTGCAAATTTGTCCCTATAAATCTGATTGGTTGATTGTAATGTTGTTCCTGGATCAACACCGTTTTGAAAATGTCTGATTAAAATGAGCTGAGAATTGGAAGAGTACATTACTTTATAAACAAATAGCAGAAATGTTAAGAAGCGAACTGTACTAGATGTATGTCTACAACAGATTTTATGATAATTTTAACAATATTGAGGGGGAAAAGTATATTTTTACAAGTACAAATAAGTTTCAGCTGAGCGATAAATGTTATTTTTATTATAAATGCAAATTATATTTAGGTTATAAATTGCTTTTATGAGCTGAATAGTGGCTGCAACTGACAGAACAAGGAGACATGAATTTACAATAAATACTTTTATTAATAAAACCTGATATGTGATAGTGTAATTTTTAAAATGAACAGTTTGAAAGAACCGATTCATAGAAATGAGCTGATCTTCCCATCTCTAGTCTGCAAACAGACAATTCCAGCAGTTATATTCACTCACTCTATGATACCACTTTTGTCGATTATCACATTGATTTCACCTTTCACATAATGTCTTAATAATCTTGCGAAGTTGAGAACCTTTTTTTCTACTAGAAAGAAAAAAAAGGGGTTTGGGGAGTCACATTCTAGAGCAAAAATAGTCTGTGCTGCTGTATCATGAGTGTAGTTGTGATCGATGCTCGCTGCACTATCAGGAGGTTTGTTTCACTCTGTATCATGTGAAATCCTAACTCTGTCAAGGCAATACTACCGCACTTCCAGGCAGTGCTGAGTTCTCGCCATCTGGGAAGCAACACATCCCAGAATGTGATGATGTCAGCTGGATTAATTATATTGCCTGGTGCCTGAGAACCTGGAGCCACAACTCCGGTCTTCCTGAAAGTTTTGTACACAGTAACAGTAACTGCTCCTTTCATTACGATAAACTGGATGCTGGTCTTATTAAAAAAGTTTGTGATATTTCAGAAGTAACAATTTAAAACAGCGAGACTCTGTTACATATTGTATAAATTTGAGTATTGTATTTTAAGCCTGGCTTATAATAACATGCCTTTAGTAGCATATTAATATTTTTACATATAGTATTTTATGTTGTTACATTGAAAAGCCATTAAAATGATCCTTATTGATGTTCAGAGTCATTAAGGTTAATTTAATATTATACTTTGGTTTAATGCATATTTATGTTACATCAAACAGTAGTTGTTGGACCTGTGCAGTACTGTTGAAGAGCCCTGCTTTAAAATAATGTTTATTCAGAAGTCATGAGCATAAGATGTTTAATAGACCAGTAGTTCAAATTAAAATATATGAATTAATTCTTTCCCTGCGAGCGTTTTTTAAAGTTGATCATTTTCACAGAACTTTCATGGCCTCTAGAATATTTTGTTTTATGAATATCTGAACATGTAATTTAGCAAAAGAAAGAACAGAACATTAATACTAGCTTCATGAATTCTTTTTGATCAACACTTGAATGTAGGTAGGCTAAGTTTCATAAAAAAACAACATATTGAACAAAAAGTAAAAAAAAAAAAAAAAGTTTTTTGTCAAAGACTACATATCGGATTCAGAATGATGATCAAAATTTAGATAGAGTAGATCAAGTCCATCAACACGCCCAAAGCTTGCACAGTCCTGTACCTCTTCATGGGTTTAATATTTAATGTAGTAATGTTAAGCAGTTTTGATTTATTTGCTGTTTATGTTTGATGATCGCGTTAGCTTACATGTGCGTAAGCAGTAGGTGCGTTCACACCAGGGGCGTAAATTTCATCTGACAGTTGGGGGGGACAATAACAATAAAATTTCTCAAGAGCAATTTTTGAAGGGGACACAAATAATACAGTCGAAATTTTAATAAAATTTTACTTATGATATATGTAGTGTTACACAGAAGAAAACCTTACTACTACTATTATTAGTGTAGCATGGAGACTGTGCCATTATGCTCAATGTTTCTCTTTGGTTCAATGAATAAACTGAACAAAATATTCTTCTTCAAAACCATTTATTTATTGCAATATTTCTGAAGTTGTTTACAACCAAGTCACCAAAATACGATGAATACACATTGAGCAAAACCCAACACACAACAGTAAATCTATTAGCCTTATTACAGTTCACATATTCTTATCACAATGTTAACGTTAGTTGTAGTTGGTGTGGGTGACTTAGTATCCAACAAGCTATCCTAAACAAGCTAGGTAATTATAATCGCTAACATAGCGGACTCACAGAAAAAATATATCAGTTATCATCGTTTTTTTTTTTTTATGACTAATTACTCAGCATCGTCTGTATTAAAGAGAAAATAATCACTTCATCCAATGTTTTTGAATAAAATAGCCTTGACAGCTTATTTACTAGATCTCCTCTCAACTACTGTCTGAAGAACTGTTCTTTCCCGCCGGCGCTGCCAGACTTGTACACACAAGTGTGACGTGCGTGGTGGACCAAACCACTGTGAGGCAAGGGAGGGGTGAATCAAAATGTTTCTGAACTTAAAACGCCCGTTTGCGTTTGTATTGCTTTACTACTTACACAATTATTTTAAGTATATATTATGTATTTACAATACTTAGCGTGGCAAGTATTGTAAGTATTGTCCCCCCCCCCTTACTCCAGACACTGAAGACTGGAGTAAGGGGCCGTTCACATATCGCGTCTGAAAACGTGTGGAAAGCGCGGCCGCACTGCTTTCTCCTTTCCAAAGTGCTTGCGCTCCCGTGGTGTCTGTCATTGCGATGCAACCATGAACTGCGCTCTCCACGAGGAGTAGGAAGTTTCATCAAAGGATAAATTGATTTCTAGCCCTTGCATTAGCTTTACTAGTAGATATATTTATGGAGATGAGATATAAAAACCACCCTGTACAGCTATGATCAGCTGTTCGGCTGAGATTTCGATGTTTTGTTACGGAAAGGGCGAAGCTGATCGGTTGGTTCTTGTCACATGACCTGCGGTGCGCTTGCGGCATTCTGAAAAGTTGAGAATTTTTCATCTCGATGCGCCTGGAAAATGCACCGCATGCGCGTCGCGACCGTGTCGCTTCCATTATGTGCGCGACTGCCACGCAGCTACATTTGAAATAACTATCTAAATATCTAAGTGTGTAACGAAAATTAAGCTGAATAATTAAAAAACCAAAAAAGAAAGAGACAGTGATGATGGTGATGACAAGGGGAGATTTTAAAGCTATTATTGTCAAATTTTTTGGCCTTCATATGTCTTAAAATGCACATGTAGATCAGAAAAATCGAAATTTAATGTGTTATTTTAGACTTCAATCCTGGATGAATCAGCTGTTTGAACGAATGGAATGAATTTGACATTTACCGCCACCTACTGGCAGTTTTAGTTTCTTATAATTTATTATAATTTAAAAAAAAAAAAACAGTATCATATTTCAATATTAATAAAGATAAAGTTCACCCCAAAAATGAAAATTCAGTCATCATTTACTCAACCTAATGGTCCGAAAGTTTGTGTAATAAATTCTATGTTGAATCAAATAAAACATTTCTTTCTGAATCTACTTTTTGTAATGTTTATTTGATGCTTTACACAATTATGACTTCAAATAATGTTTTTGGGGTTAATTTCTCAGCCAAATTTGATGTGCGATTAATTTGCAATTAAAGGAGGAGGAAGTAGAATGGCGTCCTTTTTCTTAGTGTCTGTTTTCAATGTGAATCATCGATTTGTCTCTCTGTTGAGAATGTCTTTTGTGTTAATCGGGAACATACTCTGGGTTGGCTGAACTTACTCCCGGACGTGTTTTTGGAATAAGTATAACAAATAAAATATCATTATTCTTTTAAAAAATCATTTGAAATAATGCAAATTGATGACTTTAACAAACGCACAAACTATCGATTAACAATTCCAGATAGTTAGTTACAGTAGATGTACCAGGTCTCCTGGTGTACAGGTCTTTCCCTATGGAGAAACTGAAATACTATAAAGAGAGTTTCAGTTATGATTTTTTCCCCCCCATTTTAATTAGTCTAGTTAGTTTTGTTTCAAATAAAATGTGATTTTCGGTGATTGAGATCTGGCAGCAGCAGCTCATTTTTTCCCCTTGTTTAGCGCAGTAAATCCCCCTTATGCCAGGAAACCAATGAGAACGTGGGAAAACATATATATATATATATATATATATATATATATATATATATATATATATATATATATATACAGGTGCACAGAATGTAGTATTCATGTGAGAACTGCATAATAACTGTTTGTGTTTGTGTGTGTGTGTGTAGCTGGGAGGTCTTGCGTTTTCTCCTGTCAAACCTGCGCTGGTGGATGGAGGAGTACAGATTTGATGGATTCCGGTTCGATGGAGTCACATCTATGCTCTACCATCATCATGGGATTGGTACGTCCATGGAAAATTAAGCACTTGATGTTCTTTACTTATAATTACCATACACAACAACCTTCTCCCACTGTAAATGTCACAGGCTCTTATTGTAGAACAGGTGAAAAAGCGTTTTCTTGGAAGAGCGATCGTTCCAAGGACATTTTCAGTACACAGTGTTATATAAACTCTCATAAATAAACAGATTTAAGCAGGAAAAGCATGTGATACAGGTTCTTTCAAGCAAGAAATGAATTACACAAATAGTGTGGCAAAGGTTATCCTGCCATTTTTCTCTTTTCTTTTTGATTTTGTACCAGTGATGCTGCTAATGAATTTGGGTAGGTTTTCAAAAATTGCTTTGACCAAATCCTACTTGCTTTTAGTGAAAGATGACATTAGATTCACTTTAAAAAAAAAAAAAAAAATCATGTCGTTGCAAGTTGGTTTCTTCATAGCTCTTAAAATGAGTTTTGTGTAATTGCTAAGTAATAATCATTAAAATTTAACTGTCAGCTATGGAATCTGATTTCAACTTCATGTTCCCTGATGCTCAGGATCAGGATTTTCTGGGAATTATTCTGAATACTTTGGACTCCAAGTAGATGAGGAATCTCTTGTGTACCTCATGTTGGCAAACCATATTTTGCACACCCTCAATCAAGACTGCATCACTATTGCAGAGGTAAGCCATATGTTGTCTTCTGAAATGCACTGAACATAGAAGCTGAGCTTGAAGAGTGTATATGAAATGTTATCTGATATCAGCAATTCTTTAACTGAATTGCTCCTGTTCTTATTCTGATGCTTTGAGATGACAGTAATACTACAGTATTGTCAAAGTTCCCAACAGCCATGGCTTTTACTTAAAGCTGCAAAAATATGACCGTTTTCAAACAGGTTTCCCACACAATACCCTTATGACTTGTGAGCTCTATTGCAAATTCTGAGGTCTGCAATAGATTTGCCTGAGAAACAGACCAGCATAAAAAAATGGATGAATTATGGGTATTACAATATAATATTTGTAATATAGACTACCATTCAATAGATTAATGCTCCATTTATTTGATCAAAAATACAATAAATACAGTAATATTGTGAAATATTTTACAGTTTACTAGCTTACAAACTAATTTTTGATGGATAGAACAGTAGTCTGTATATAAATTGTTTATTTGTATTTTTAAAATGTTATTAAAAGCATAAATTAGAGGTACTAGGTTGCCATCGGGTGAATGCCACTTTACTGGAAATGAGACACTGTATTTTTAAAAAATTAAACACCATGTTTTTAAACAAAGTTAACATTAGTGCTTTTCACACTTGAAATAGTTAACCCTGGGTCATTCTAAACCCCGGGTAAACAGAATCCTGGGTTATCTTGCTTCACGTTTCACACTACTTATAATTTATCCGGGTTCAACAATTAATCCTGGGTATTCATAAGCTGATGTTTCACATTGTATATTCCTAAACACTGGGTTGAAGTTCTTATTTGCATGTTTGCGATGTCAGTGTCATTGATTGGATAAACGCAGCACGTGACCTGTTTAGATAGCTCTAGCATTGCGCATCCTGTATTGCCGACTGTACTATTGAGTTTATACTGAATGGACATTTTGGACTATAAAGCTAAGAATAAAACGGTCTCTTGTTTTCTCAAATTGCTAACCCGCTTCTAAATTACAAGTGTGAAATGATCCTTTACCTGGGGTTAAAAGCGGTGTTTAGAATGACGATAACCTGGGGTAAAGCACAGTGTAAAAAGCCCTAGTGGCTTTATATATGTGCAGACATTTGCATGTGTCATTATATAATTAAAGGGTTAGTTCACCCAAAAATGAAAATTGCTCACCCTCATGCCGTTCCACACCCGTAAGACCTTCGTTCATCTTCGGAACACAAATTAAGATATTTTTGATAAAATCCGATGGCTCAGTGAGGCCTCCATTGACAGCAAGTTAATTTCCTTTTTCAATGCCCAGAAAGCTACTAAAAACATTTAAAACAGTTCATTTGGTTTAACCTTAATGTTATGAAGTGACAAGAATACTTTTTGTGCGCCAAAAAAACAAAATAACGAATGGAGGATTTCAAAACACTGCTTCATGAAGCTTTGAAGCTTTACAAATCTTTTGTTTCGAATCAGTGGTTCGGAGCGCCAAAGTCATGTGATTTCAGTAAACGAGGCTTCGTTACATCATAAGTCTTTCGAAATTCCGTGGTTCATGTGACTTTGGCAGTTTGATACGTGCTCCGAACCACTGATTAAAAAAAAAAAAAAAGATTCGTAAAGCTTCAAAGCTTTATGAAGCAGTGCTTTGAAATCAGCCATCAATAGATATTGTTGAATAAAGTCATTATTTTGTTTTGTTTTTTGGCACACAAAAAGTATTCTCATCGCTTTATAATATTAATATTAAGGTTGAACCACTGTAGTCTGTTTTAAATATGTCTTTAGTACCTTTCGGGCGTTTGAAAGTGTTAATTATCTTGCTGTCAATGGAGGCCTCACTGAGCCATCGGACTTTATCAAAAATATCTTCATTTGTGTTCTGAAGAAGAACGAAGGTCTTACGGGTGTGGAACGACATGAGGGTGAGTAATTAATGACAGAATTTTTATTTTTGGGTGAACTAACCCTTTAAATATGCAGAAGCACAAATGAGATCTGAAGATTATCAGTGAATAACAATTTACATTTTTATGTGAACTCTTCCTTTAAGTAGAAAGGTGTCTCTCTTGCTGTACTGGTTACTCTGTTCAGAATATGCGGCGGTATCATCCGAAATGACCACAATACCTTTAGTCATGGCTCGATAACCTTAATCTTGTCAACAGCGACACTGTATCCCAACTCCACAAAGACAGAATTAACCTTCAGAGTCAACGGGACACAGTGCATTAAATTAGCACTCAGTGGCTCTGTCTAAAGCCATGATTAATGAGACCACTTACTTTTTACTTACTTTGTTCTGTGTTTTGTAATTAGTGGACAGTGCCCACCAGAGATATCATCTAATTCTCTTTTATGAGCTCCATTGATAGAGCTGGACTGTGAATATTAAAGTTTGCTTACATTGCAGGAAACAATTAAATAGCATAAAAACAGAATACAAATATAACAAAAACTAGGACCACAGTGCTGAAAGCTACTTTTCGCATTCAGCGTTTAATTCAATTTTGCACAGCACTGCATATTATGTTATACCCTGCAGAAAAGACTAGCTTGGCTGGAGACCACTGCTAATCTAGTCAACGAAATTACTAGCAGAAATTGATGAGTTTTTTGATTTTGTCAGCAATAACACATTTGGCTGGTCATGTGATCCCAACATGTCCGTCCCCATGAGGCGACCCACTCCATGTATATAAATATATTAACTTTTATTGGGCCAGATATGACTGGAGTCATCATTATATTTTAATTTTCAAAATATATATTTCAAATACATTAATCATTTTTAATGTATAAAATGTTTTAAGGATGTTTTTAAGTTCCACTCCATGTATATAAATAGATTTACTTTTATTAGCCAAGATATGACTAGGTTCATTATATTTTAATTTTATTATATTAGATTTTTTTCAAATACAATCTCTTTTTTAATGAATAAACTGTTTAAAGGCTATTTTTAAGTTCCACTCCATGTATATAAAGAAATTACCTTTAATTAGGCCAGATATGACTGAAGCCATCGTTATATTTTAATTTTTATTATATTAATGATTTTACATATACATCAATCAATTTTATGCATACATTTTTAATTATGTTTATAAGGTCCACTCCATGTATATAAATACATGAACTTTTATTATATTAATCATGTTTTTCATATGCATTATTCATTTTTAATGTATAAATTATTAATTATATGTTTCAATACATTATTCATTTTTAACATCAATCATTTTTTATGCATACATTTTTAACAATGTTTATAAGTTCCACTCCATGTATGTAAATAAATTAACTTTTATTATGCCAGATATGACTGGAGTCATCATTATATTTTAATTTTCATTGTATTAATCATATTTTTCATATGCATTATACATTTTTAATGTATAAAATATTAATTATATTTTTCAATACATTATTCATTTTTAATGTATAAAATGTTTTGAGGATGTTTATAAATTCCACTTCATGTATGTAAATAAATCAACTTTTAGTCATCATTATATTTTAATTTTCGTTACATTAAACATATTTTCCAAAAACATGTTTTGAATACATTAATTTTTTATGCAAGCACACAAGTCATATGAACCATTTTTATAATACTTTTATGCTACTTTTGCCATTTTGAGCCACATTTAATTTTTGGCTGAGTTATTCCTTTAACAATAAATCTAATCTCTCCATATTGTTGTGTTTTTAAGAAATGTATTGTTTTTTAAGGATGTGTCCGGTATGCCCACCATTTGCCGTCCAATCCAAGAAGGAGGTCTCGGTTTTGACTATCGCCTGGCTATGGCCATTCCAGACAAATGGATTCAAGTAAGTTTAACATAAAGTGATGAATAACACAAAAGAAAATGTGCAATTAGCTCACTTAGATTCAACGAACAGTCTTTTATCATGGACCAAACTACTGTACCGTCCTACTGTAAGTGTAACCAAAGACTTTAGATATACAAAGACGGTGCAATGTGCAATATGGCGGAATAAGTCTCGCCTTCTAAATAATGGAGCCAATTGGCAATTACTATACTACATGTGCATTGGCTTGTCTAAGATTTGAGCGTTTAAAAAAGTAAATTTAAGAGACAATTGTTGTCAGATTTAATTGGTGATTTCAAATATGAAATTTAATCACAAGCTTGGTGAACAGTTTTGGAGAGTTTGATGTTTCCCCATTCAAAGATATAGGAGCTGTACTTGACTGAAAAAGCTGCCCGAGAGGCGTTTCAAAGATGGCCGCCAAGTGAAAAGATTACCTTAAAGGAACTTTGGTGTAACTGACAACTTACTTCACTTTACTCACATTTCGATATATTCCCCCTGGATGGTGCTAGTTTGTTTGAGCCATATCGTGCTAAGCATCTCATTCATCACGCACTTGCCCTGCTTGTAATTTGGAAGCGAAACGTGTTTCTATCTTTTTCTCGGGGGAATTAGATTTGAAGATACTGTATCTAGAACCTGCTTTAAATCTAGACTGACAAGCGGCGGATCAGATAAATAGGGCGTATTTCAATTTTTCTAGGCAGATAGTTATAAATTGTCATGCACTTGGAAACTAGGATGCGTTTTACACTTGCGGTCATGTTTTTTCTGTCTTTTTTTGTGAGTGTGCATAATTAAAAGTATAATTATGGGCAATTCTTCAATCATTTTTCTTAATTAGGGTTTCTTCTGTGAGTTGATCTAAAGCATTCCTTTGTTCTGTGCTGTTTCTGTGGATATGCATATTAATGAAGGTCTTCTCGTTATGGATATATATATATATATATATATATATATATATATATATATATATATATATATAAAGAGAGAGAGATACTTGGGATTCTTTTCTCTGTTTTGGCAGTAGCACACGGCAAAGCACATCTATCAGACTGATCATAGAGCCACGGTTTATAAACTCTTTATTTGAGCCGTTTCTTATATCTGTTCACTACTCTGAGTCTAACCAAAAACTATAGATATAGAAAGATAGTTCACACCTATTAGTTATGAATGGTAGAAACTGCAACGCGCAATATGGCGGAATACGTCCCACCTTGTAAGTAAAAGAGCCAATTGCTGATTGATAAAGTCATTGCATCACTGCAGCTGCCGTTAGAAGCTCTGGTTCCCATAGAAAACTGAGACTCACGCTTAGGACTGCACATGCGCATTGGCCCGTAGCCTGAAAAATATGCTTTTATACGCTATTTGAGCATAATTGCTGATTTGAAATATGTTATTTAATTGTGAGTTCAGTAAGCAATTTTTGAGATTTCATGATTCCCCCATTCAAATAGATAGGACTTGGTCTTGGATGCCTGAAATGGCTGCCCGGAGGTGTTGCAAATATGGCCGCCAAATGAACAGACTTTCCTTGAAAGGGACTTTGGTCTGACCCATTGGTGGGTTTAGCTAGATATGATAATTGGACGTTTTTTTGAAAATAAATTTAAAATTCTGTATCATCTGAAGTAATTAGAAACCAGTTTGGTTCATTCCATTTTTCTCTGGAAATCTCAAGTGGTCATGATTATTTTGAATACTCGCATATATTATGTTTAACACAATACCATATTTTTGATGTTTTGCTTTGAAGCCAGTTCGCACTGCCTTATAATGGTTTGAAATGAAAGCTACACAAAAATAATAGCTTGGTCCTTAAATGATTCAAATATTTGTTTACACTGCAAAAAATCTTAACATTCATGGAAATTCGTGAACATTCATTCACGCTTTAATATATTATGTGTTTTATTACACAGGTGAGCAGCTGTTTAGATACATTCATCGACAGAAAACTAATCATGTTATATAGCTGGACACAGTAAATCTTATTGTTTAAATCTCGTTTTCTTGATTTACAGCGAGTACAATGTTTTACCATGCCTAATATAGCTTACTGCAGTGTGCAACAAGTGTCTCATAGTAGCCGCTCAAATATATGTTTCAAAGATATCTAATATGATAAAACAGCTGTAGCGAATCTGTACAGGTATTTAATTAATTTATGGGTGAAATATATGAATATAATAAATCATAAAGCTTTATGATTAATTATAATACATATACCGACCCGAGAGGGAATTATACATATATTGTGAATTAATTACAACGAATTATAATCAATCACATATATGATTAGTTCTGGTTTGATAATAATTTAGAGAAACTATTAGTTTGTCCAGCAAACCGTTAGCTCCTCATAGCCGATTATAAAAGGAAGGTTTTTCTCTGGCCACGAGAAAGACTTCCTATTCTAGCATCAATGCGTAAAGCAAGGATACTGGATCGAAACGTTAAAGTGACCTGGGTTTGTTGCATGAGCAAAAAAACAATCGAGCATGAATATAATGTATTTAATATATGAAACTACGGATACAGAGACTATATTACTAAACATACACAAACAATACACATATATAGAAAGCGAAAGTAAAGTCAAGAAAACAGAGGTGATCAAAGGAATGGCAACTTACTAACAGTTAAAACCTTTGAGAGCCAGCAAGGAAACTAAGCTTACACATCGAGCTTAAAACGCTTTGGAAAGAATGGTTCTATACTTGCATAGGTTCAGGTGCTGTGGTCGTTTCGTGTTTCTGCAGGAGTTTCGGTGCGTGCGGCTGAAGCGATTGGTCCTTTTCCGAGAAGGTGTTCTTCGGCGGGATTTTCAAACAAGGGTTTAACTTAAGAGTAAGATAACCGGAAAAGAAAGAAAAAGAGTCCGTCTCCTAGGCGATGAAGAGTGAAGACTTAGGTCGACGGATGAAGAGGGTTTGACAAAGAAACTTGTTGCCAAAAGATGGTCGTCCCGAAGAGAGGGGGCGCGTGATGGAAGCGCGGTCGCCAAGACGTCCGGGAGAGACGTGTGTTAAATGGCGAGAGACAATCGAGAGACAATGAGAGATGCGTGTCGTTGTGTTTTAAGGACAACAGGCCAGAACGCCTCCTGGGATACATCAGCCAATGATGAGGGTGCGATTTTGGCGGGCAAACTCTTTCTTTGTCTCCATTTATGACCTAATTTGCATGGTTTACGAAGTGTCCGATCTGAGTACATTTTCTTCAAAGTACCATTAAAAATAGAAGAATGCATTTTACAGTCATGTGACATACATTTTCAATTAGAGCATAACGAAAGCTTTACAATGAGACCAAACTTGTCAGATGGCAAAGACATAAAAGGTGAGATACAGTTTATACTTGAGTTTTATCGTTTAGAAGAAAACTAATACAACTACAGTCATAGCTAAGCTTATATACTAGGGATAAATACATGCACCTTTAAATACAGCGACGGGTACATATTGGCACAGTCATATTTGGAGGATAAATGTACATTCACAATCTCCATGCGTGTTTGTGAGTGTCTGTATGTGTGTGTGTATTGGGGTTGTGGCCAGTGTCTGTGACCATATGTCCTTTAGTCCCACCAGGGTGACTCTTTGAAGTCTCTGGGGCTGGATAGAATGTGTTCTGTTTTTCTTTACTGGGGTAACAAAGGTGCCAATGGGGCAATTGGTCCCGGACTTGCCGGAGCCGATTCGTGATTTACATGCACAGTTCAGGAGGCTAAAAGCATTCTGAAGATTCTAACTTGACGGGCAGATCCAATTTTGAACAGACACTACACAGCACTGCTTTACCCCACATACGCTTGACCAGAAGAAGCGGAAACGGCAACTGCGGCATAACAAAAGTTCTGCTGCTCTCGAGACGTGCGCTGCGCTCGTCTCTAATTAGCAATCGCGGAAGCGGCCTCGTTTCTGCTCACACAGCACTCGACTTTGCTTTGCTTCATACTACAGTAACGTTATAAATCTCATCCATGAATATGATTTCTGCCCAAGTCTCGTCGGATTCTTTTCCACCGGCTGTAGACATGAAGACAACACCTCCCATGATTCCGCGAAATCAAAGCGTCATCAAGCTACGCCTTTATTTTGATTGAGCGACTTCTAGCGGCCAAAAATTTGCATATTGTAACTTTAAGACAAGATTTATTTTACAAGTGAAATTCTTTCTTATGTCTTCATTTTAGAGAAGACATCTTGAATACCTTTTTTTAAATATCAGGAGTGACAATTAGATGATTTAAATATTTTGAGTGGTTACTCTACTGTTCAAAAGTTTGATGTCGGTTAGATGTATTTATGTATTACAATTTACAATAACTGTTTTCTATATGAATATATTTTGAAATGTAATTTATTCCTGTGATGCAAAGCTGAATTTTCAGCATCATTACTCCAGTGTTCAGTGTCACATGATCCTTTTAGAAATCATTCTAATATGCTGATTTTCTGCTCAAGAACCATTTCTGTATCATCAATGTTGAAAATAGTTGTGCCTAATATTTTATATTATCAGAATACTTTGATGAATAGAAAGTTGAAAAGAATGGCATTTATTTAAAATGTATTATTTTATAAAACTGTCACTTTCAATCAACTTAATCCATCCTTGCTGAACAAATTCTTACTGACCCCAAACTTGAACGACTATGTATTTTTGTAAAGTAGTGATATGGTTATATGAACATCAAAACAATCTTGTATTAATAATTAAATGTTCTTGAATCAGGAAATTTGTACAAACATCTAAGATCATATTGAGTTATGAATATAATTTACTATAATATAATATAAAAAAAAGTTTAATTTAATAACATTATATGTGCTTAATGTTTCATTGAAAACTTCAGTTCTTACAAAGATCTTTTTCTCTGATGTTTTGTAACATTCCTGTCTGCATTCCTGTTTACCTTGAAAGTCTTATACAGTAAAAGCAACAACAAAAAAAAAAGCTGTATGTGCCCTGTGCACTGCAGAGGTGACTGTTGGTGCTGAGCGCACAGCCTCCATGGAGAATCGGCATGCATTGCTAAACAAGGCTACCCAGAATACAAGGCTTTTTACCAGACCAACAGCATCGGGCCGTGTGGTTGTCTCTGCCCCAGATGACCCTCTGCGGCTCCGCTTCAGCAGGCTGATTCACTGCTGCACTCTCTATGCACAAAGATGTCGACTTCACTGACTCCGGATCAGTGTTTCGCATGGCATAAAGGCTGCTTTTTAACGTTTGCTTTTTTCATACGACATTGCCCAGCATGCAGTATTTATTTGGGGCTTTTCATCCGACACCGCTATCGATTTCATTCTGCGTTGGGGTGCAGATGAGACTGCACTTCAAGGGTACTCGGATGACTTGGAGTTTGAAAAAGAACTAAAAAGAGCAGATGGATATGTGCGCATATGAGTGTGTGACTCGTATCTATGTATATGAGCCAATATATTTTTTACAAGGAAGTTGTAGATGGTCCCCTGCTCTAAGGCGTGTCGAAAACAACAGTAAACCTTCTGGATGCACTGAATCTCACTAAAACAATATGGGTCGTACTTTATTATTATTATTGCTTATTATTATTATTATTATTACTGAAATTAATATTTTAGAGGTGTGTTTGTGTGTATATAAAATATATATAAAATCAATAATGTAGTGTATATGCATACATAATACATACACAACATGTATATTCATCAGAAAATTGCCCATTACAGTGTATGTATTTTTTATTACTGTAATGAAAAAATATTTTTAGATAATGTAATCTTATGTTAATATTAATATAAAACATGATAAATTTAAATGTTTTGTAAAAAAAATTATGTAAGGAAAAAGTATACTATTTCAACTTCAACTTTGATTTCATGTTGACTTTATATTATATATCAGTGTTTATTTTTGCATTGTTACTGAGAATTATGTTCTTAAAGGGATAGTTCACCCAAAAATGAAAATTATCCCATGATTTACTCACCCTCAAGCCATTCTAGACTATCTTCTTTCAGACGAACACAATCTGAGTTATATTAAAAAAATATCCTGGCTCTTCCAAGCTTTATAATGGTAGTGAATGGGCTCACGATTTTGAAGTCCAAAAAAGTGCATCCATCCATCATAAAAGTAATCCATACGACTCCAGGGGGTTAATAAAGACCTTCTGAAGCAAAGCGATGGTTTTTTTGTAAGAAAAATATCCATATTTAAAACTAAATAACTAGAATAAACTAAAATAACTAGCTTCCAGCAGAGTTACGCAAGAGTTACTTCTGACACGATTTGCATAGACCATCTGCCGAAAGCTAGTTATTTTAGTTTATAACGTTTTAAATATGAATATTTTTCTTATAAAATCCCATCTCTTCGCTTCAGAAGGCCTTTAATTAACCCCATCATGGAGCTGTGTGGATATTTTCTATATTGGATGGATGCACTTTTTTGGACTTCAAAATTGTAAGCCCCATTCACTACCATTATAAAGCTTGGAAGAGCCAGGATATTTTTAATATAACTCCGATTGTGTTCGTCTGAAAGATGATGGTCATATACACTTAGGATGGCTTTTCATTTTTTGGTGAACTATCCCTTTAATTCTCATAAAAATAGTGCATCAATGCAACTCCTAATGGTTGTAGAAATATGCTTCTTTTTCATTATGCATAGTATGCTATTTTTTTTCTTTTGAGTTTGCGGTGAAATATAACCTGGGCTCCTTTATGACAGGTTTTGTGAGATCACCTTAAAAGAGTAAGAACTGATAGTTGGTGTTCCACTGGGGCAGCATTGCAGAAACACTCTCATAGACACACACATCCTAGCCCTGCTTTTAATGTCGCCCAACCTGTCTGATTAATCCGACCTCTGAGCCCGTAATGGCTACCCGACTACATCCTAGAGCCTCTGAGAAATTAAGATGTCCTAATAAGAGAAGCAGATAAGGCTTGCAGCACAAGTTTGCCTGATTTGATCTGATTACCACTCCAAAACGCTGTCGCTTCCAATGGATAGCATAACAAAAGCCCTCTAATTTGGCCAGTGCCCTTCTGTCCGAGTCCAACAAATTGAAATGTAATGGAAACAATTAGAGGGAGTGAAGAATGCTGGCGTCTCACAAGGACAAGAACAGCCGGAGAATGAAACTCGGCTCTGTTTCCCAGCTAAACATACAAATTAACTTAGGATTGGTCTGAAGTCACCTCTGTTTTTGGTGCTCTTCATTTCAAGCTGTTTGGTCTGATATACAAGTCCATTAAAGAGATAGCTGACCCCAAAATTACAATTCTTCTTTATTTGTCAATATTTACTCACCTTAATAACATTCCAAATTCATATGATTTTTTTTGTTCCTTGAAAAAAAAATAAAAAATAAAGGAATTCTTACAGGACTATTATAGGTTCAGTTCACTTTAAGCTCAATCACAAGCATTTCTAGCATAATGTTGATTTAAAGTGCCCCTATTATGCTTTTTTGGAAATTACCTTTCATGTAGTGTGTATATAGCTGTTTGCAAGTTTTAAAGATCAAAGTGCACGATAGATAGAGTTATTCTCTCCCAAAAGGAAGAACCGATTCTGAACTGCCTGAAACGAGTCATCAGTAATTCCAGTCTTGCTTCCTTCACGAAACTACATGATTTGTAACACATTTGCATAATGCCAGCATATGGTTTACATTGGCTGCCCGCAAACTTCAACTTTGACCCGCCCTCAAACACTGTAGTTGTAGCTGAGGCCTGGAAGAGTTTGGTTTATGTTATCGACATGTCGAGGAGACGCTGTTTTCTGTTTTCCAAAGAATGAAGACTCAGACTTGAATTTGTAAGGACGACCCGGCAAAAATTTAATGCGTGTAGGTCTATGCGGAGTTGTAGACAGACAGTCACAGAGCACCACAAACAAAAAGCAGCCGCCTTTTACAGTTCCTCCTGAACCAAAACAACGAGCTTATGCTGCGTTCAAACCATGTTGAAATTAATACAACTAAGAGATGGCAACCGGTGACGTTCTACCTGGAGCTGTTCACGTCCTTAAACTTGGATTTACGTGTTTCTATGTCAACACTATCAATGCCAAATTGAATCTGCACCAGTCAGGTGGTACAAGTCAGAGCTCTTTAAGTTGTTTACATTCATTGTAATTGTAATGTTATGTGCTTTGAGACGTGAGGTAATTTGACACAGCCAGAGCAGAGTCTGCAAAGCATCAAGAGAGACTGTGTTTTGAAGGCGTGGCTTTGGAAATTGTGCTGAAGGGAGGGTGGGATCTTATGCTTTCAAAGCATTTGTTTGTCTGTTCGAAATTGCCTACCCTAGCTTTAATAAAATTCTTTGTGGTTGTGAAAAACCATCACAGAAGTCATTCAGATGCCTTTATGCAGATGCGACCCAGATTTGCATCCCTCACAATGCCAAGACTTACATGTTCACAGTAGTGAGTGGGTTTTTATGTTGCTATGCAATTGTGCATTACATCAAATCATTTCTTTCCCTCTCTGTGTCAATAAGACGGGGTCATGAGAGAGTTCTCACTCAAAGGCGAGACTGATAGAATCTAGAATCAGACAGAAATTAAACTGTCAGATGATAATTGTGGGGAAGCTGTGTGGTATGTAATGCCAGGAGATTAAACAGAGGAGAACTGTTTCCCATTTGGCCCTCTGCTCCTCACAATCATTAGGGGTTGTATTTCTCAGTGTGCTCCATTTTGGGACTCGTCCTCTCTCATTTGGTTAATGGCACTCCATTGACTTAAGCGTCTAAAGCAGACGATATTTTTAGGGAGGTCTATGCTTTCAAAGTATTGAGATGCTGATATATACGTACATGCATATAATTAATCATGCTCCCTGACTATTTTAACAATCTAAGTGCATAGTCTAAAGCGCACGGCGCAAGTGCACTTAGGGCGTGTCCAAATCCACTTTTGCAAGTTTAACGATGGGAAAAATGGTCTAAAAGGGTTGTACCTAGTCTCTTAATGAGTAATGGGTGTGTTTTGGAGTCTCATCTCCCATTCCCTTTAAAAGCCAGTTGTGCTCGCGCCATGGCGGATTCGCTATTTACATGGCAGAATTTGCAAGCGGAAAAACTGAACGCTTCTCTAGCGAGGAAACGGATCTGATCGTGTGCGAGGTTAAAGCACACAATACTTTTTAGCACACAATAATAGTCTTTTACATTGTAATCCTTATATTTTTAATATTTGGCATGTTTGTGTGCTGCTGCGCATCCCTGTGTGTGTAATAAGCAGAGTGTATGCGTACTGTGCACTCGCCTATAGGCGCATATTACTAACGCACTCTTTAAATAACAAAACAAATATTGGGCCATTGACTTTAGACCAGGTTTCAGTTGATCAATGGAGCAGTCCATTTCAGTTGACTCAAAATAGCAACACGCCAACAATGCACCTAAACACACCTCATTTTCAGACCGGCACACACATGGACGAACAAATGGACACAAATGCATTTGCTATTTAAACAACGTGGCACAGGACATGAAAATGCGCCACATTGTGCCACATTGCACCAGGTGTATCATAGGGCCCCAAAGCTTAAAATACCACCTTTTTATTTTTTTTCTCTTTACATTACATATGATACATTATGTACTGTATGTAGTACTGTATATTCAACATCAAAGGGACAATATGTATCAATGTTAGCATCAACTCATTTAAAAAAACAAGCTGGTTAATGGTCAAATCTGAATTAAATGTCAGTGGTTGTCATGACCCTCACCTCACCAAACCACGCTTAAAACAAGACTGTCATGGCATGAACAATTAGAAGACATAAAACAATTAAAAAGTTTCACAGACTGAAAGCAAGAGCACGTACTGGAAGTTTTTCCATAATACTGGTTATACAAAGTCAGTATAATTGTTCTGTACAAGGGAGGTGTGGGTGTAATTGTAGGGAAATAAGACGGAACACTCACATTGTATATGTGTGACGCATAAGATAAGCTTTTTTTTTTTTTTGAAGTGCACTCTAATAAGTTCATAAACTCCATTTATAAGAAATAAAACAGAACAATATACTTATGATAATGATTATGATTTACATGACCCAGAGCCTCCAAGAATCGAAGATCAAGAGGAACAGTCATCAAAATATTTCAAAAGTAGCATATAAGATTAGAAACCAAAGTTTACAACTGGAACATGTCTTAATAATTCTGTCTGTTCAGTGCTTTACTAGTCTGCCATCATGTTGTGTCTTTGAATTATCTTTGTTAGTACCACAAAATGTGAACATACTTTATGGAGTATATATATATATATATATATATATTACAGTATCTCACAGAAGTGAGTACACCCCTCACATTTTTGTAAATATTTTATAATACCTTTTCATGTGACAACACTGAGGAAATGACACTTTGCTACATAAAAAGTGTCAATGTAAAGTAATTCCTTCACCGAATGTAAAGTAGTGAGTGTACAACTTGTATAACAGTGTAAATTTGCTGTCCCCTCAAAATAACTCAACACACAGCCATTAATATCTAAACCGCTGGCCACAAAAGTGAGTACACTCCTAAGTGAAAATGTCCAAATTGGGTCCAAAGTGTCAATATTTTGTGTGGCCACCATTATTTTCCAGCACTGCCTTAACCCTCTTGGGCATGGAGTTCACCAGAGCTTCAAAGGTTGCCACTGGAGTCCTCTTCCACTCCTCCATGACAACATCACGGAGCTGGTGGATGTTAGAGACCTTGCGCTCCTCCACCTTCCATTTGAGGATGCCCCACAGATGCTCAATAGGGTTTAGGTCTGGAGACATGCTTGGCCATGACAGTGGTCGTTATCATGTTGGAATACTGCCCTGTGGCCCAGTCTCCGAAGGGAGGGGATCATGCTCTGCTTCAGTATGTCACAGTACATGTTGGCATCCATGGTTCCCTCAATGAACTGTAGCTCCCCATTGCCGGCAGCACTCATGCAACCCCAGACCATGACACTCCCACCACCATGCTTGACTGTAGGCAAGACACACTTGTCTTTGTACTCCTCACCTGGTTGCCGCCACACACGCTTGACACCAT
Source organism: Ctenopharyngodon idella (assembly GCF_019924925.1). NCBI lineage: Eukaryota > Metazoa > Chordata > Actinopteri > Cypriniformes > Xenocyprididae > Ctenopharyngodon > Ctenopharyngodon idella. The sequence goes on from NC_067234.1 coordinate 20,714,085, forward strand.
CTGAACCAAATAAGTTTATCTTGGTCTCATCAGACCACAGGACATGGTTCCAGTAATCCATGTCCTTAGTCTGCTTGTCTTCAGCAATCTGTTTGCGGGCTTTCTTGTGCATCATCTTTAGAAGAGGCTTCCTTCTGGGACGACAGCCATGCAGACCAATTTGATGCAGTGTGCGGCATATGGTCTGGGCACTGACAGGCTGACCCCCCACCCCTTCAACCTCTGCAGCAATGCTGGCACCACTCATACGTCTGTTTCCCAAACTCAACCTCTGGATATGACTCTGAGCACGTGCACTCAACTTCTTTGGTCGACCATGGCGAGGCCTGTTCTGAGTGGAACCTGTCCTGTTAAACCGCTGTATGCTCTTGGCCACCATGCTGCAGCTCAGTTTCAGGGTCTTGGCAATCTTCTTATAGCCTACACCATCTTTATGTAGAGCAACAATTCTTTTTTTTCAGATCCTCAGAGAGTGCTTTGCCATGAGGTGCCATGTTGAACTTCCAGTGACCAATATGAGAGAGTGAGAGCAATAACACCAAATTTAACACACCTGCTCCCCATTCACACCCGAGACCTTGTAACACTAACCAGTCACATGACACCGGGGAGAGAAAATGGCTAATTGGGCCCAATTTGGACATTTTCACTTAGGAGTGTACTCACTTTTGTGGCCAGCGGTTTAGACATTAATGGCTGTGTGTTGAGTTATTTTGAGGGGACAGCAAATTTACACTGTTATACAAGGTGTACGCTCACTACTTTACATTGTAGCAAAGTGTCATTTTTTTTCAGTGTTGTCACATGAAAAGATATAATAAAATATTTACAAAAATGTGAGGGGTGTACTCACTTCTGTGAGATACTGTATATATATATAGAGAGAGAGAGAGAGAGAGAGACCGATTTTTGAGATTAATTACTTTTACTACAAAAAAGATAGATTTATCTTAATTAATATTGACACATTATACATCAAAGAAATCTTACCGTTTGTCATATACATTGTTTATCCAATTGTGTGCTTCTGTTTGGCCATTATCCATGCTTTTCCTGTAACCTGCAATCAACATAAACACGGTTATACAACAACCTGCAACTGCCTTGTTTAAATATAAGACATTTTGAAGGTGTCACATGGTGGGATTCAAAGGTTTCCCTAACAGACATTTTCCTCTCAGAACAAACCCTGAGCGATAAATAAAGAGATGGCTGAAGATGAAGAGCGATGGCTTTCAGTTCTCGTTTCTGCAGACTCTTCATTGCAGCCGTAGTGACAGTTACAACACCCCTGCCTTTTTTGTCTCTCTATTGATTGTTTGGCTGTGGGCTAATATAAAGGTTTTCCTGCGTGTCAGTCAGCTGTCAGGCCCAATCTCACCCAGCACATGGCTGCCTGTCACTCTCATGGGCTTCCCTCGCTGCTGTCAGTCAGACAGCGCGCCGTGGACTGCATAGGGGCCTGTGTGTGTGTGTGTGTGTGTGTGTGTGTGTGTGTGTGTGTGTGTGCGTGAGGTAAAAACACAACATGAACAGATCGCCATGAGTGATATGAGGAATATAAAAAAAGTCTTTCCTCCTTCCTAGTTTGCTGCTGGAAAGTTGCTGATGTGTAGAACTTGAGATGTTATTGTCAGTAAAACTACAGGCAACACAATTTTTACTGTAAAGGATTTTTTTTTTTTTTTTTTTTTCGGTCAGATGATGCCTTTATTGTTTGCCATTATTACTCTTGTTAAAAAAGAAGAGTGCTTATTACAGAAATAATATATATCAAAAGAATATACTTGTGTGATCTGAATGTAATGTTTTCAGACACTGTAATTGCATGTTAATTAAATGAAAACGTGTTATTGTTTAAATTTATATAAGCTTATATAACCTAAGTACATCTTAACATGTAATTTTATAGTCATATATAGTCGTTTTATAGTAACTTTACTTCTATTGTCTTTGAAATGTGGTTATAGTGTATTGCTGAATGTACAGACAAGCATTTATGGCAAACTAAAATCTACATTAATGTCTGTTGAAACTTGTATGTCATGTATTTAAATATATTTGTAATTACACATTTGTAATGAGATTCTAAATAAGTACATTTAAATTATAATAACTTCACATGTAATATCAAATATCACACAACAGTCAAATTTATAATACAACTTTACATGTATGTTAGTCAACACATCAAAATAAGTGTAATTCTTTAAAGCATTACAAAATATTAATACATAGTGATTTAAAATGTACAACTTTTAATTTGGCATTATTACAAAGTGCGTTGTTTAACACTGTACTTAAGTGTGCTATGAAACTGTCAAACAGTGACTCTTTAAGTGCACTTAAGTGGCCTTTTATTTCAATAATATCACTTGATCTGATTTTAAGATTTGAAGTACACTACAAGTGCACATTCAGTACAATTAAGCAGACTTTTTTCACAAAGTTAGACATTTGTTTTTGTGCTATAAAAGGTGGGTGTTTGAGTCACATCCCTTTTTCGCGAAATAAACAGTTGCATTCATGACAGGTTTTCAAATTTGTGTTGGACACGCTGTCATTGAGTTTTTCCGTCTTCCCACAAGCTGAACATCTCTGTTCTGTTCCAGTGAAATCTTCTCACTGTAAGAGGATGAGATGTGCGTACCATCTCAGGGCTAAGGGTGAAAAGTAAGAGTTGAAAGGCATTTGAGTGAAAGTTGGATGATGAATTATGGTGAGAAAAGTCTCAGGTTTAGGAGCAGAGGATGTTGACTCTTTGCATTCATAGGGTGACAGAGATGTGATAGGTGACAGATGCCACTATAATGACTTCCTCAATCCTCACAGCATTTTTTTTTTTCAATTAGCATACAGCTTTCCTGTTATCTCACCATGTGATGGTATATAGATAGATGTGGTTTGTGCAGATTGAATGTTATCACATGGTTGATCTTTTGAGATGGGTTTTAATTATATAAAAATTAATATATCAATATTTCATTCACCCTCATGGCGATCCATACAACTCTGGGGTAGAGTTTCCAGCCATTTGTAAGGTCCCATTACGTACTTAAGAAGCACTAGTTAGTTTTGTATCCAACTGTATACATAATTTAGGTGTACCATTTGTTCTTAAAGCAAAATGTAACTAGCAGGTTATACGCTTTTCATAAAGAAATTCATATAATATGACGTTTACATTTGTCTTTCAAAAAGCAGCCTTTACATTTATATACAGATGTAGTGTTTGATAAATCATCACTAACAATTTTACCATTTCAGTTAATTCTGTTAAGGTTCAAACTCATTTTGCCTCAACTGGAACTGGTAATAAATATAATATAATATAATATAATATAATACTTATATTTATTTACATATTTACATTTTCACAAATTTTAATTAAATTATATTTTTTTATAATTAATTATGTAATGCTTTATTAAGAAATTACTATAGTAAAATATATTTAAAGTAAATTTATATTTTTTTGCTAATTTATTTATCATTAATTTGAATTATTTAATAGTTTATTAAAAATAGTATATTGAAATATGTAAATAATATTCAAGAAATGCATTTAAAAAAATGTATCATTTATGTTATATGCAAATTTATAATTTCTATTAAATATTTTAATTATGTAATAATTTATTAAGAATTAGCATATTTAGTATATTTAGGGGATACATTAAGGACAATTTGTATTGATATTTTTTGCAAATGTTTTTATCATTTTTATTAATTTATAAGAATTAGTATATTGAAATATGTAAATAATATTCATGGAATAAATTTAAGATTTTTTTTTTTTTTTGTACATTTCTTTATTACTTTTATTATTTTAATTATTTAATAATTTATTAATCCTGAAAATATGCAAATAAAATTCAAGTTAAAGTGTGCTGTTTAGATGAGGTTTGTTCTGAAGAGCCACTACCAATCCTGTTACTCACATAATATAGGATATAAATTGAATATGCGCATATTGCAAATGCACAAATGAGAGATATGGCTGAGGGAAAGATTTTCAGTGACTTCAATTTCAGGTCTAGCCTTTTGTTCTAGCATTGTTTTGTTCATTCTACACGGCTACGCACTGGAAAAAGTATTTACTGGAAAAGCTACAGTGTTTAGAAGACAACTGAGCTGCTGTCCGGCAACTGAAAAGTGAAGTTAAATTAGCAGCATTGCTACTTTTAGTTAATAAGGGACATTTTCTCTGAAATGGCAAGGGAGGCAGTGCATCCTCAGAAAATTGAGATGAGAAAAAAATCAATATTGCTCAAATAAAAATAAGAACATTACTGTCCTAATCTTTTTCATAATCTCACTGTAGAGTGCATTACCGCGGTATGATGGATTCATATACTGTAGAAATGGCGCCCAGGCTGCCATGAAATCTGCCTTTCGGCTAGACCAGCAAGACCGACGAAGTACTGAACAATAGACGAGAGAACAAGAAAGAATAACTGAGATGATTGTTTCTCCTCGTTCACTTGTTTTCCATTTGTTTATGTATTCATTCTCTTCCGTTCTCAGATCATTAAAGAATTCAAGGACGAAGAGTGGAACATGGGAAACATTGTGCACACGATGACCAACAGGCGATACGGCGAGAAATGCATCGCTTACGCCGAGAGCCACGACCAGGTACTGCCGTCCGGATACCTTCATTTCTCCAGCGTGGACTAAAGGAAATGTAATCAATGTGTCATTGGGAATGTAAATTGGTGTCAAAACAGGTTGTTATCCTCTAGGGACGAGGGTGAAATGAGAAATTAACACATCCATCTTGTTTGTACACATTCTAACGCCACAACTAGAAGCGATTGTTGTTGTTTTTCTCCTGTCTTCCATTCTTCTCTTTGTTTTTCCTTTGTGTTCTGTTTTCAAGGTCTGGGAATAACGATTTGAGCTACTCAATATGAGACACTTGAGTGAACCTGAGTTGAAACGTGCTAAAACTAGTAAAACTTTACTTTGACACTTCATCAATAGACCGACTGTTTAGCATTGCAAAAAAGTTTCCACAGATGTGCGAAACTGCATAGGATGTCTTAAAATATTAACGGATGTTGGGACCTTGGCTTAGCGGTTGCAACGTATTGAGCTGTGATGCTTATGTAGGTGATGATCCAAAACATTTCTTCTGCTTCATTTCATCTTGTTTCCCAATCCAATCCCCCCAAAAAAGTGAAAAAAATGTCCAATTTTCGCATGCCAAGCTTTTTAGTGGTGTTTAAGGCAAACGCCACTATTGCTCATACTTTCGTTTACGGATATTTCAAGCGAATTAAGCTAGTGTACGTTTATACCATCGATGCTAGCATGTAGTTCTGCATTATTGCAATCAGACCAGTATTCAGTCTTGTTTTTTATGGTCCCATATGCCGTTTTTGTTTAGTACAAGACAAATTGTAGTTGTTCCCCATTTTTCCCCCCAATAACAAGAGCAAGCAATCAAAAGCTATTCATCAACCAGCAAACAATTCACCTAATGTGGTGTTCGTGCTCATATTGTTGATCTGCCTGTTCTGTCAGGCCCTGGTGGGAGACAAAACGCTGGCCTTCTGGCTGATGGACAAGGATATGTACACCAACATGAGCGCTTTGATTCCAATGAACTCCGTTATTGATCGGGGCATCCAGCTCCACAAGATGATCCGACTGCTTACCCATGGCCTGGGAGGGGAGGGATACCTGAACTTCATGGGTGAGTCCTTGCAGATGCATTAATTTTTGAAAAACTAGTTTGGATTTCATGTGCAAGATGTTGGTGCATTATCTTTGCAACAATGTAACAATGAAAAACAAGTGATAAGAAAACTACCAAAAAATGGCTTACCAAAAACAGACGTAATTTAGTTAGTTAAAAGGTCTACTTTTACAAAAGGGCTGTTTTATGTTTTTGTTTTTTGTTTTTCGTTTCTTGTGTTTTGTTTTTTTGTTTTGCGTTTTGTTTTTTTATTATTTTGTTTTTGTTTCTTGTTTTTTTGTTTTGTTTTGTGTTGTTTTTTGTTTTGTTTTCGTTTTCAGTTCTTGTGTTTTTTGTTGTTGTTCTTGTTGTTGTAGGTTTGTTTGTTTGTAATTTTGTGTCCCATTACCTTTTTTAGCATTAGACGCACAAATCCCATGTTTTTTTTGTTTGTTTGTTTTTGTTACAACTGTTAGATATGTTAGATAAACTATTGTATAACATAAAATTAACTTATGAAAGTATGTTTTTGAAAACAGCAAATATCAGTATTTCCCCTTAAAATGGTGATTTTGACCTGTCCCACCTCAGAGATTTTGACCTTGATTGTATCCAACAATTAAAATAACACAGCATAATTTAACATAATCTAGTTTATCAATAACTACAAACAATTATTTAGTCCCAACCTTGCTTGCCCCTAATTTTGGCTAAATATGCAAACCTATTAATGCCATTTTTGCGACTTTTTTTCACACATGCCTTAAATTCTGAAACCTGCATGATGTTTACAACATAGTACATTTGTACGTTTTCATTGATGTTAACCATTAGCCGAATAGCTTTTTTAGGCATTGTTTTAGTAAGCTCACATTCAGGTCTGGCTCAATTTTTGTATTTAATTCCAACTTTTAATTTCAATCCAATCAACATTGTCTTACATTTAATAGCTCCATTTTGGCTTTACACATCATCAGTGGTTAATTACAGCTGTTTGTAATATTTATGAAGTAGTCATTATTGCTGGAAGTGGTTGACCGACAGCATGGTCAATAGTCAGCCCAAACAGTGTACTAGCCCCACCTGCTGACCAGGTGCTGGCGCTGTACTACCCATATTACATGTATGAATCTCCAATGAACCGGTTCAGTTTAAAAGAGACAGACTTTTCCCCAGCCAAAGATATATTCATATCACACACACACACACAACCCAAACCCCACAGATTAGCTTGTGTTTGTGAGCATATGGCCAGATTCATCCATGATGCACACTGGAGTGCTGTTATTGTTTACTGCTGTTCTTGTTCTGCCAATAGCACTAACAGTAATGACAGCTACAGATGTGGACTGCCTGATGTGGACACTTTCTACTCTCCACTTGTAGTATATCTGTAAAAAGCTTTTGTCTCCTGAGTGAAAATACTCGCCTAATGGTGTTGTGCCCCAGCTGAATATATATTTTTCAGTCGGTTAAGCTTCTAACAGCCAAAGGGCTAGAAGAATGTGAAATGTAAAGAGACAGCAGGTATGTTTGCTTTAAGAGATTGTGAAGTGCAGAAGTTTTTCTTTTATGTCAAAAACTTTTTTTTTTTTTTTTTTTTTACTTCATTTTATTTTATTTTATTTTATTTTATTTTATTTTATTTAGTAAAGTTCAGGATGTAAAATAGTGACATGTAAAACTGAATGCCCTCTACAGAGGACAAAATTTGCTGGGTCTCAGGATCATTAAAATTTATCTAGACTTGAATTATTCCTTCCAATTAAACTTTTAGTACAACAGGGATTAAGTACTATGCATTATCCAAGTTTCTGACATGCTTATTCCGGAAATAAATGACATAAAAATGTCCCACAAAATAATTAAAAGATCATTAAAAGCTTCAAATTAATCATCAAAAAAAGAATTTTACGTTTTTGCGTCATTTATGGCTTATTTCGTTTTAAAAAATTAAATAAATTAATACAAAAAGATCCTTTAAGTTGACTTTTCATGGTCTTTATAAAACGAAGGTAACCAATGAGCCAAAGCGAGAAGACAAAAAATGGTAAATACAGGACGATGTGTCATGTCAATGGATCAATGGCTGTGAAGTCATTTAGCCAGTGCAAAGCAAGAACAAATTGTTTGAGCAAGCAAATCAATTTGAGCTAGAGCTATCCTCAACTCTGCAAAGCCCATCTATTTACTCTCTAGTGGCAGAAGATGCTTGCAAAGTAAAAGGCCACAAAGAGATGACGGCCATGTTTGCAATGCAAAAAGAAGATGAGTGCTGTGAGGCAGAGACTCGACATTATAACACACTCGCGAGGCGGCAATGAAACGGCTCAGTGGTTTCATCATTAAATCAGCAGGTGGAGAGTGAGATGAATGTACGCTTGACTTTCAGAGATGGAGAAAAACTTCTGGATCACCTTCAGAAGCACAGAGCGATGACTGACTGTATTCAAACTGTGCTTTTGATCAGTCAAAACTGCTGAAGAATTTAGTGCAGTTAACATTAAAGGTGACCTATTATGCTCCTTTTTACAAGATGTATAATAAGTCTCAGGTGTCCCCAGAATGTGTCTGAAGTTTCAGCGATGAATTATTCCATTTTTTAACTGCCTATTTTTGGGTGGGAGAAAAAATGCGCTGATTTGGTGTGTGTAGCTTTAAATGCAAATGAGCTTGTGCTTCCCGCCACCAAGCTCACGATTCCAATACACTGAGAGGCATAAACAATACAAGAGAAGCTCACGCAGCAAATATAACTCACAAAATTGATCATTACAAACTGTTTGTGATGCAGCATATCAGATCACGTAGGTATGGCATGTATTTTGTGGATGTTTGCTAACATTCGATTTTGAATGAGTTTGATAGCGTGCTGCACGGCTAACGTGGCTAAAGCTATACACTGTTGGAGAGACTCAATAAGAACGAAGATGCGTTTATGAATTATACAGACTGCAAGAGTTTTCGGGTTAAAAATAAAAATAACGACATGGCTCTGGTCTCCGTGAATACAGTAAGAACAATTAGCAACGTGCTAACTAAAAACACATTCAGAAAGACAATTTGCAAACATCACAAAATATATATGAAATTGGATAATGAACAGTTGGTATCGATCCATCTTTGAGAATCAACTTCTGTGCAAATCCTGTGTTTTACTGACCCTCGTGTGCAAAGCAGTCTGGTGTAAAATAACTTGCACATACTGGTATACAAATTTATTTGGACTAATTTATTTGGAAGACTTCCTTCACGTAGCTTTAGTAATCCTGAAGACATTCAGGTGTGTTTGATCAGGGTTGTAGCTAAACTGTGCAGGACAGCTGCACTCCAGGACCAGAGTTACTGGTACACCGTTGTCGCTTGCGAAAACAAAATGGCGGCGCTGTGGGTGGAAACATACAGATTAAGGGGCGGTAATATTATAGTAAGATCCTTCCAATGTCAAAAGGGGAGCAAAATCTGAGCGGTTCGTTTTTCACATGCATGCAGAGAAAGGCTTGCCAAAACATAGTTACTGGGTTGTTCTTTTTCATATTTTTTGGGTTGGTAGATGCACTGGGGACCCGATTATAGCACTTAAACATGGAAAAAGTCAGAGTTTCAAGATATGTCCCCTTTAAGATAAAACAACAAAAACATTGAGTGAAAACATTGAGTTCATATAAATTTAAACTACAATACAATTTCAGTTAATTGCAATTATGCAGTTAAGTGCCCGAAAACATTACATTCAGTTCACACTTAAGTATATTTTTTAAGTGTTTATGTACCCACAAGGGACTTATAAACAAAGAAATATGTACTACTTTTGGCACATATGTTTAAAATCATGTACACTCACATGAGATGATATGAGATAACCCCAGTCATACCATTGGTCTTATTCTACAGTTTTATCCTACATAAGGCAGGTCACCCCTCATGGTGGCAGCCATTTTGAGGTCCACCACCCGTGTCTTGCAGTGTGATTCTTTTGACAAAAATCCATGCATCCGTGCCAGTAGGTGTCAGTATAAAGGTCAAGGTTCAATTCAAGTTAGTCTTGCGGGTTCATGGTGTTGACCAATAGAAAGCTGCTTGGTGTGAAAATGACTTCTGTGTGAGCTGTGCTTTGTACATCAATTTACTATTGAAAATAGACAATGTACGCAAATTATCGCTAAAAGTTCTCAAATGTGTGTAACCCAGTAAAATGGTAATATATAGAACTAAGTTTTTGTCAGATAATTAATACATTTTCCCTGTTTCTCCAAGACAGTCCTGAAACAGAGGAAAATACATAAAAGAGACACACAAAGAGTGTTCAAACCTGAAATATTGAGAGAGAGAGAGAGAGAGAGAGAGAGATATGGGAATGAGCGTAATTGACTGGGAGCTTATGGTAGTCATGAAGTCCAAAGTCATTTCCTAAACAAATGACTGTTGGCCTGTTTTGATATTTGTCATGATAAAGGCCCCAGTAACTGTATTTCCATTATAGATTTATTTAACGTTAATAGTTGACTTGCTTTCGGCTTTAAATGTGTGTTGTGTTTGTGTAAGATGGAAGGGGAGGATAAACTACTAAACTAATTGGTCTCTGAAAGCGGGGTTGTATGTGATTCAGCTATAGGTCATCAGGATTAATCCTGAATCACATTTTAAAAGGATCATCTCATCTAGCTCAGTGTTTGCGTATGCTAATGGCTGCGTGGTTTTCCAGACAACCTTGTTTCAAGGGCAGCTCTCGAATATGTCTAGTGCATTAAACTGAAAGACCGGCAGGCCTGAAGGACTGTCGTCTGTTTTGAATTTAAAAGGAAGTTGTTGTCTCTTCTTAATAAGTTGTCAGGTTCTCTACAATATTTTTCTGTACTTTACATAAAAAATTACATAATTTGGACACAGTCAACTCTGATAACAGATTACCCTAAATAGTAATGTTGACATGCACTCCCTGTAAAGCTGCTTTGAAATGATATGTATTGTGAAAAGCGCTAAATTGTGCTTGAATTGAATTGAAATACTTAAATCCTACCACAACTAAACCTGAATATAATGATCTAAGTAATTAATCATGCACCAAAATCGAACGTTTTTTTGGAGGGCCTGAAATCATTGACCAAAACAGTGGCATTTCATTAGAGCTTCTCCGATGGCACTTTTGACTGTGTCAACATGGCCATAGCTTGACATTTGAGCTTAAAGGGTTAGTTCACCCAAAAATGAAAATTCTGTCATTTATTACTCACCCTCATGTCGTTCCACACCTGTAAGACCTTCATTCATCTTCGGAACACAAATTAAGATATTTTTGATAAAATCTGATAGCTAACGATGGATAACGACTTTATTCAACAATATCTAGTGATGGGTGATTTCAAAACACTGCTTCGTGAAGCTTCGAAGATTTACAAATCTTTTGTTTCGAATCAGTGGTTTGGCGCGTGTATCAAACTGCCAAAGTCACGCCCCCCACTGGTGAACCATTGAAATTTCGAAACACAACGTAACGAAGCTTCGTTTACTGAAATCACATGACTTTGGCAGTTTGATGCACGCTCCGAACCACTGATTCGAAACAAAAGATTCGTAAAGCTTTGAAGCTTCATGAAGCAGTGTTTTGAAATCACCCATCACTAGATATTGTTGAATAAAGTCGTTATTTTGTTGTTTTTTTTTTGGCGCACAAAAAATATTCTCGTCGCTTCATAACATTAAGGTTGAACCACTGTAGTCACATGACCTGTTTTAAACATGTCTTTAGTAGCTTTCTGAGCGTATGAAAGTGTAAATTAACTTGCTGTCAATGGAGGCCATCGGTTTTTTATTAAAAATATCTTAATTTGTGTTCCGAAGATGAACAAAGGTCTTACGGGTGTGGAACGACATGAGGGTGAGTAATTAATGACAGAATTTTCGTTTTTGGGTGAACTAACCCTTTAAAGTGATAGTTCACCCATGCTATAACTATTGCTGTTGCTTAGTAAATACTATTGATTAATTAACTGATTATTAAATAAATCATTTCGGTTACGGTTTTTGGCTAAATGAAAATTATGAGCTTGAAAACATTTTTTGGCTGCATCACTTACTTTTTATTCTGTGCTTAAATCCTACCACAACTAAACCTGAATATGAAGAGCTTAGTATAGTTTAATATGGTGTATAATAAAGGATAGTAGGCCTATAGATGAATTGGGACTGGGAAATGTTCCAAGCTGGACTTGATCTTGTGAGCACCAACCTCTACAGACTCATGCTCATAATATGATTTGCTGTAGCTGAATTTAGTATAGTTATGTACGCACACTTCACCGTCTGTTTCTATTAAATCAGCTCTGAATTGAGCAGCTGTATAACTTTGACCACGGGGCGTTTTTTTCCAGCTCTATATCCAACTTTTAATCAAAAGCTGACTTTGAAGCGCTTCACCATGACGAAGCAAACACTAAGCTCTGACTACACCTTCTGCTTCATTTCAAACTGTATTACACACTCTTTTCCCTGGCATTGAATTTCTCTGTGTGTGTGTCAATTGGGAATCTCAGCTGCCAGCGTGAGACCTGAGCCACAATACAGCACTCCGGCTCTGAGGGGTTTGCGGCTTCAATATCAGACGCTTTGAAGGGCCGCTGTTCACGTCTGACCACCTTTAAATGAACTAATGTCGGTTTCAAATACCACCGTCATGTGTATTGCTCAAGATTTGTTTTTCTTAGGCTACTGCAAAATACTCTTTGTCAAGCGAGTTTTATCTCAAGAAAGTCTGAACCAGGTAACAGAAAATATGCAAGTCATGAGTCTCGAATGAGTAATAACCCAAGTCATATTTCTATAGAAGCCTTTTTTTCCATCCTAGGTGTATATGACTATCTTCTTTCAGACGAACACAATTGGAGTTATATTAAAAAATATCCTTGCTCTTCTTAGCTTTATAATGGTAGTGAATGGCGCTCGAGATTTTGAAGCCCAAAAAAGTGCATCCATCCATCATAAAAGTAATCCATATGGCTCCAGGGTTAATAAAGGCCTTCTGAAGGGAAGCGATGGGTTTTTGTAAGAAAAATATTCATATTTCAAACTTTATAAATTATAATAACTTGCTTCCGGCAATGGAAATACACAAGTCTAGTTCCAGTGGAAGAGTGACCTCTGACCCGATGTATTGATGAACGCGGAAGCACAGAGGATCGAGCAAAACAAAACACTGATCACGAATTAGAAGTCTAAGAAGAGAATTTTAAAGAGAAAAGTCTGAGGATTTCGATATAAGAGAAGACGAGCTTGAGTTAGTTACTCAACCCTATGTGTTTGAACCGCAAGAGGTGTCTACTCTCACATGCTTGGGGTCAGAGGTCACTCTTGTATATACATTTTTAAAATAATTTTGTTTACTTAAAATCATATTTTTAAAATATAAAATTCAAATATGTCAGTGTTATTTTCTTTTATTGCATTGTTTTGCATTATAGCAGGCTACTGAGAGTTGGGGAAAGGTGTTTAATTGTGCTTAATTTTCATATGTGACAACACATAAAAGCTTAATGGCACTTAAAATGATTCATTATTTTGAGTTGTTGTTGAAATATGATCTGGACATGTTCTTGACAGATTTTTTGAGATTTACCCATCGTTAAGAGAAGGAACATCTGGCTACAATAATGAAGGAGGATGTGGAATACCCCTCTCTTACACATCTGCTGTATGTTTCCTGTTGTGAAATGTATGCATTTAATAAACTCCAGATTAGATTTTCATGCATGACAAAACTAATCCAAAACCTCAAGTAAAGCCATGCAGCAAACAGACTATATTCTTCAGAACTTGACTTTCCGCTTTGTGAAGTTTTTGGAAGTTTGCAGATAGCCATCGTCATGGGAGAATATTTTACCTGCTGTGATTGTTATTATTCTAATTCCCTGCTTATTGTCCCATCTCCATTTTTTCAGATTTAAAATCATGACTGTATCTAGGGATTTGCCTGCATTTGTGATCATCAATAAGGCTTTTACTACACAGGGCTCAACAATGAGGATTTTTTTTCTTTTCCACTGGTCAGTGTTGTTATTTTTAACTAAAACTATTTCAATAATTGAAATAATGTTGAAATAAAAATAAACTATAAATTAGATGAAAAATAAACTCGATGAAAAACTGGCAACTAAATGAAATCAGTTGAAGTACTAAAATTACTAAAACTAAAACTGAAATAAAAATAAATTAAATCTGAATAGCAATATTTAAAACTAATAAAATGACAAAATCACATAACAAAATTACTTAAAACTGAAACTAAAATTTGAATGAAAACTGAAAATATAGAAATAAAAGCTGATTTAAAATATGAATAAATTCTATAATAGTATATACACTATGTCGCACTAAAATAACAATGCTATGTAGCCCCTAAAGGGACATGGTGGTGGAAAAAATATGAGATGGTAGGAAAAAATATATTTCAAACTTTTGCGTTCCCCCGAGAAATTTTGCGTTCACTTTCAAAGAGTGCAAACATTTTGTGAATGAATGCAAAGTTTCTCTGGGAAACAAAAACATTTTGTGAGTGAACACAAAGTTTTCGGTGGAACGCAAACATTGTGTGAATAAATGCAAATTTTTTTGCGGGGAAAGCAAACATTTTGCAAACAAATGCAAAGTTTCTCTGGGAAACGCAAACGTTTTGCAAGCTAACACAGTGTTTCTCGGAGGAACGCAAACATTTTGCGAACAAACGCAAAGTTTCTTGGGCAAACGTAAATATTTTGCGAACAAACGCAAAGTTTCTGGGTGGAACGTAAACATTTTGCGAACAAACGCAAAGTTTCTGGGTGGAACGTAAACATTTTGCAAACAAACGCAAAGTTTCTCGGGGAAACGCAAACATTTTGCGAACAAACGCAAAGTTTCTGGGTGGAACGTAAACATTTTGCGAACAAACGCAAAGTTTCTCGGTGGAACGTAAACATTTTGCGAACAAACGCAAAGTTTCTTGGGGGAACGCAAACATTTTGCAAACAAACGCAAAGTTTCTCGGGGAAACGCAAACATTTTGCGAACAAACGCAAAGTTTCTCTGGGGAACGCAAAACATTTTGCGAGTGGACACAATGTTTCTCGGGGGAACGCAAACATTGTGAGTAAGCACAGTGTTTTTCGGGGGAATGCAAACATTTTGCAAACAAATGAAGAGTTTTTCTCATTATGTTGTAATACTTAATGTAAAATATTAATATTCTACTACTTTTAAAATATATTAAATATTTAGTATTCAAAATGAAATATTGCAATATAATATAACAAAATAACTTTTATTAATTGTTGCGTTGTTGTTTTTCTATTATAGCAGGCTACTGTGAGTTGGGGAAAACTGTAAATGTAGCAACATTTAATTTTTTTATATTGCGTTGTTTTATTTAATGTAAAAAATTAATTTTCTACCACTTTTAAAATAGTAAAATATAGTAAATATTCAGTCTTAAAAATTAAATATTATAATATAACAATTATAATAATAATATAATTTTTTAACATTTAAATGGGATTATGACACATGGAAGTTGCATAAATCCACCAAATTGGCTTAGAGCTTGCAAGATTGTTGAAGTGCTTTAAATTTTGTAAACATTTACATAATTCGGTCAGTGAACAGACTGTGGATGATCCATCTGAGGCCCGAATATCTCTAATACTGACCTCAGGCCATCCTCATTGTGAAGCTCTTCACAGTACGTGCACTTCCTCCTTGTTTGCTTATGCTTTAACACTTTTTTTTTTTACAGCTACATAATTTATTTCATTAGAAAGCACTGTCATTCCCTGTCCATTCCACCTCATCCAGGCATCCATTTTTATTTCCATCTCCTTGTCTCTTTCCTTCTTCCTCTGAATAAACAACTTACCTCATCACCATTGTTGTGCCTCTGTTCTCTTGCTTGTCAAAGCGCCTCTTCGGAATTCAATTACCCAACTGTTGTTTTATGATGTTGTCTTGTCAGCTGATGACGGATTCATTATCTCATCACTCCGCTTGACAAGACTGTCACAACGCTCTCTTTGCCTTTTATTCCGCTGCTCACGCTCCGCTTGCAAATATATTCCCTGGCTCTCCTCTCCAGTCCTGTCTGTGATCTCCACTGCCATCTGCTCCAGACTCCAGCTCATCGCTGAGATCATCGTGCCCTCAGTGTGCTGGAATTCACACAAACCCTGCTTTTGTGATCCTGACAAAAACTCCGTTGTTTTGGGGTTTTTTTTAGTAAAGGCCATTTAACATCTGATATGACTAAATATTTATGCACACAGCGGCAGAATATGGTTGTCAGTACTGTTTGTGTTGCTAAATACAGCTCCGATTACACACAGTTATTTTTTGCTGTCAGTAATGTTAGGAGGACTGTCAAGCTGCAGGTTATGAAAAATGGCAGGAGAAAAGGAGTGAGAGACAACCCAAAATGTGTCAATCACAAACAGTGACTGTAAAATTTTGCTTAAAATATTTATAAACAAATTTCACACCAAAAATATTTATACACATGAACTCATGACAGCTAAATGAATTATGCAGCATCTGAATCAGTGTTATTTATATACTATTATAGTTTTTTATTAATATTTTGAATTAGCTTTTATTTTTTATATATTTATTTTAAGTTGTCATTTTAATGTCATTTTATTTTAACTTGTTAATTTAATTTTTACTAATTTTGTTATGTGTCCTTGTCATTTGTATTGCTTTTTTTAATACTACTCATATATATATATATATATATATATATATATATATATATATATATCTTCTGAACATTACAAAAATTGACCAAGCTTCCAAATACATAAAATAAATAAAATAATACTCCAGTTAAGCTAAAAAAAAAAAAAAATGAAAATAAAATTTTCACATTTTTATTTCAGTGTAGTTTCACTAAAAGGAGTGAAGAATATGGGTTGAAATATTTTAATAAAAATGTAATGAAAATATAATATTATATATTGTTATATAATATATTTTAAACGTATTATATAACAATATTTTATTGCCTGTACTTGGCAGTTCACTAAAAGTTCATTTTGGACCCTAGAGATAGTTATATAAGATAATATAGGCCTATGCTTAAATCTGATGGGGAAAAACTCGTCAATTTCTCATATTGTACAGTGCATTGAGAGACATAAAAAGTGGTACATCAAAAGGCAGTCTTTTCTATTCCTGTTACTTAACCCTCAGACAAGGTCATTTTGCGTTTCATAATGCATTATTCAGTCCTGTCTTTTTGTCTCCCGGTTCATTATGCTTGTGTGTTTGTGGTGTTTCACTCTGTTCTTTCAGCAATGTTATGAATAAAGGGTCTGCGGATTCATTTAGCTTTCATTAATTTGTTAGAAAATAAACTAAAATAAAACCGCTCTGGGAATAGATCTTGAAGCTGTGCACTTCCCTTGGTTTGATAATGGCAGTGGGTTTGAAGTGAACATTCACTGCAGGAGAGGCTTTGAGAGGGGAAAGGTTCATTCGGGGTGAGTCCAGTTTACTTGCTTGGGCTTTGTTTGGTGGTTATTTAGTGGCCTTAATCTGGTCCCTAAATATGGCTTTGGGTCCCTTGTCCAATCTAAGGCTGCATTTACACTGCAAGGTTTAATGCCTTTTGACCATATCTGTATTTTTTGTTTTTGCCCCGTCTGGTTTCATTCATTTCAAAGTGTAACTTTGCTGATTTTCAACCCGTTTTGTATTGTTACAATGTTGGTAGTATATGTAAATGAACAATGTTTACTCGCTCTCCATGTTACCTGAACCAAGAAATTCAAGTTTATTTGTCAGCAAAAAGTCCGCCGTATGATGCAAAACACACCATCCGGCAGACTTTAGACAGCTCCGGGGTTTCGTCTACTCTTTAAACAGCATTATGGTAAAAATGGAACACTATGGCAACATTATTAACACTATGTATTACCTGTACACAACAGTGTTTTTATTCGGGTGGAACTGACAGAACAGCAGTTTTTTCAGTTTTTCGTGGTCATCCAGTTTGAAATGTGGACTACAAACACGAATGTTTTTCAGAAAATCTCTCCATATTTACGATTCTTAGCAGCCTTTAGCTGCTGCTTACAGCATGCTTGATTCCACCCGGGAACAATACCAATAGTCGACACCATTATGACTAAAAGTTTGCTAAGAAGTATTTCCTACTAAAGCAAGGCAGTATTTGGCTCTGGTCAAGCATATCCATATCAGACTGGTGGGAGTGGCCTTGAACAGCAACATGCCCAGTGCATTATGGGTGTTGAAGTTTTCCTACCTATTTGGCAAAAGGAAAGACAAAAGCCTTTTTTCTGTTTTCTCTAGTCAGGTAGCACCGATTTCAATTTTTTTATATTGGCAGCCAAACCCATTTTGCCAGATCCCCGCTGTATATGACTTTCTTTCTTCAGATTAACACAAAAGAAGATTTTTAGGAAGATAATCCATCTCTGTGAGTCCATATAATGCAAGTGAATGGCTGTCGCTCAGTTGACACTTGTAAAACCACACACAGCAATCGTGACTGCAGAAAAAGACTAATATTTTTACATTTTTTTTTTTTTAATGATAAATCATTGCTTTGGTCTACTGTCATATGAGCGATCATGAGAGGGATGTTGTGATGCAAGTATGTTTTGAAGCTCGCTTGAGAAATGGTCCTCTGTGCTTCTCATGTGAACTTCACAATGCTTTTTTATGTCACGTATCATAACGTCACAACACTTCAGAAGACTTTGATTCATCCATTGGGATCGTGTGGATCACCATCACGATTGCTGTATGTGGTTTTCAAGTCCAAGCAGCAGCCATTCACTTGAATTTTACAAAATATTATTATCTTAAAGTCATATACATCGGGGATGGCATGAGTAAATGAGTGAATTTTCATTTTTGGATGTACTATACTTTTAAAACCGTATTTAGAAGTGTCTCAGAGCAGATTAAAAAAAAAAAAAAAATGTGCGAATTACTGTGTTCATGCTTGTGCAGCAAAATCCAATCTGTTTTAGGAGTGGGTAAAAAATAAGATTTTTTTGTGGCAACGTAAATGCAGACTAAGTAGCCGTTCACACAGAATGCGTTTTTTTTTTTTTTTTATTCCAATGCGGTACTTTTCCTTTTTTTTATTTTATTTTTTTAACATGTAAACACGCACTAAAAGAACGTGTATGACCGTTACGCTCGCGTCTTTTACAGCGCCTCGCACGTGAACGCCATGTTTTTAAGACGCGTCTCAAATTAAAAGAATTTCAACTTTTACATGCAGCACCGCTAATTAATGTCAGTTCCAAAACATTGGACCAATCAGAAGAACTCGGAGGCGGAGCAAGCATTGCGAGCTTCTGTTTACAGTAGCAAGTTGGTGTGGCAACTGTTTTATTTGTTTGTTATTGCCGTTATTGCATCACGTCTCAAAAGTGCGTCTCGAGGGCCTTGCGTTCTGCGCTGCGCATTTTAAAAAAACATTCCTGAGCACTGTCTCGCGTTTTTAGACGCAAAGACATGTTCTGTGTGAATGAGCCCTAAGTCTAGAGGATTTATGCCCAATTTTTTGTCCTCCAGACAATAAGTTTTATCTTTTACGAAAACAATAACATATTTTCAGTTGTAACAGTGACATTTACTACTAATAAGTCAAAATTATAATACAAATACTAATAAGTATTTGCATTAGACACTCAAACCAACTGCTTCTGAAACATTTTTCTTCAGTTGAACATGTATGAGAAACTATCTTCTCTGTTGTGTTTAATTGCAGGCAATGAGTTTGGCCATCCAGAATGGCTGGATTTTCCTCGAATCGGCAACAATGAGAGTTATCATTACGCCCGCCGGCAGTTCAACCTTGTGGACATGAAGCACCTGCGTTACCAGCAGCTGTACGCTTTCGACAGAGACATGAACCGCACGGAGGACAAGTACGGCTGGCTGGCTGCTCCCCCGGTGAGAGAAGAATCTTACCCTGTCTTTCTTCCCAGTACCAGTAAATATTGCTTACTGTTCTTCCTTTATCAGTCAAGCTCTGCACATATCACCACAGTTTGGCTTTCTTTTCATCATCTTCCATGTTCTCATTCCCCCGTCTTTCTCCCATTCTAACTCCCTTTATGTGCAGCATAAAAGCATCTTTCTGTCACCAGAACATCTGCCGTTTCACTAAAACAACTATCAGTCCCTAACCAGCCCTGCAATCTCATTACTCAGTTGCTTTTTAAACAAATTCCCATACCACCATATGGAAGATCCATATATAAATCATTACCTGAGGAACATATTTCGGCGCGTAGATGTGATTCCAACTCCTGCAGCACCTTGAAGTAATGAATGGACTGATTTACTGCTGTCGGCCGTGAAGGAGTGAAAGATGAAAGGTAGTGGCAGCTTGTCTTAAAACAATGTTCTGGATAAATACAACAAACTCTATTGTCAGGATCCGAGCCATGAAGGACAGAAAATAATTTTGACTTGTCTCTCAGTTCATAAAAAAACAAAGCAAAACTTTTTTACAGTAATGCACTTACAATTGTACAAGGCAATCCAGGGGATTTAAAAGAAATGTAAAATTTAGCTTTTTCCATTTTTATTTTATTTTAAAACATCCAATCAATTGGAACCAATCAGATTATTCATAATAATTCCAAGTTTATCATCTAGTAGGCTATTTATGTTTTATTTCAGCTTTATTTCAATTAAGCAATCATGACATGGGAAGTCAAATGCCTTGATCTTTTGAAATATAAGAGGTCTTTGTACCATTAAAACATCCTGCAAGTTTCATCGCTTAAAACATCCTCCTCATTATAAACAAAGCATTTATTTAATCAAGCTCCAAAAATGGCCACCCCTTAAAAATGAGAATTGAAAATAATAATTTTTTCGCATATATATTTGTTTTTTTGTGCAAAAATATTAACATTATAAGTGAACCTCAAGGAACATATTAAAAAAAATTCATGTAATGACCCCTTTAATAGTTTTAGTTACCTATAACAACACTTGCGTCCTGCCCCATAGAGTTCCTTTGTAAGTTCCTTTAACGTGTGGTTGTGTCAGTCTGACCGACAGCGAGATAATCATGCAAATGAAGGAAATTGGCAGGGATTAGATGCTAGACTGTGTAAATGATTCACTGAAGAATATTCACTTCCTCCTGTGATCCGTAGCTTATTTTACACCTGCCTCACCTCGTCTGTGTCTTACTTCTTTGACCTTGCCATATTGTTTTATAGATGAGGAGTGTGATCATGTTTGAAAGAATAGGCAAGAAATAGTTTTTTCTTTTTTCTTTTTCAAAGCTCAAGTTAGATTTGACTTTCTGTGGTGCAAAAATACATAAAGCATTTAAATTATAGAAATTTGCTTTTAAAACATCGATAAATAAATAAAAATCAATGCTGCTTTGCAGGAGCAATATTAGCTAAATTAATAGAAAATTATGCAATTAATTTATCACCCTCATGAAAACTGTATCGTTTTGGATGTGGGATGACAAGGATGTTTAAAGGGATAATTCACCCAAAAATGAAAATTCTGTCATCATTTACTCACCCTCAAGTTGTTCCAAATCTGTATAAATTTCTTTGTTCTGTTGAACACAAAGGAAGATATTTTGAAGAAAGTTTATAACCAAGCAGATCTCGCCCCCCATTTACTACCATAGTAGGGGAAAAAAATACTGTGGTAGTCAATGAGGGACGAGATCTGCTTGAACAAAGAAACTCATACAGGTTTGGAACAACTTGAGGGTGAGTAATTGATGACAGAATTTTCATTTTTGGGTGAACTATCCCTTTAAATCTGTCAAGTCACAAAAGTATCATAGCAATAATTTATATAAAACTTGGGTCTGTTTTCCAAACCTTCTGAAGTCATATGATAGCTTTGTGTGAGGAAAAAGACTGAAGTTTTAAGTCTGTAGTTAAAAAAATAAATAAATCCCCTTTCCACCAAAATCTGGTGCTTTAATGATATGTGAGAATGTCTTGGGCCTTCAGCAGCACATAAGGATGAGTGGATGAGAAGAAATCGATAAATAATAAGCTCTTATGGCATATTAAAATTTAAGTAAGGGGAAGTGTACAGTCAGTACATAATTTGACTGTACTGTACATAATGGGGCAATGGTTAAATATATAGTTTAGTAGCACTGTAGAGAAATATTGTAAATTCCAATTGACCAATCAGACTCAATGACTCCAAATAGACATGATATTTATTGATAATTAATAGTATGTTTTTGGTAATTAATTGTAAGTAAATAGTAATTATTAGTAAGTATTATTTTATAAATAAAAAAGGCAGGTTTTATTTTATTATGCCAAAAATGCATAGAAAATTTAAAAGCTCAAAGGAAAAAGCATACATTGACTACAACAATCAGTTATTAATATTTCATATATTTTATTATTATTCATAATTTCTTTGTATGACAGCCTGGCCAAATATTATGTCTGCACAATTTGGCATGTTTCATCACAAATAATACAGTTGACTCTAAGCACAACTATGCAATATGCTTACAAAATCTTAACAAACTTTTAATAATATTTGAATAAAGAGTGAAGATGTCAATTTTATTAGGCCAGACATCACTTTTGGCCACTAACATCCATCCATCCATCCATCCACCCATCCACCCATCCATTCACCCACCCACCCATCCATTCATCCATCCAACTATCCATCCATCCAACTATCCATCCATACATTTATCCACCCACCCACACACCCATCCATCCACCGACCCATCCATCCATCCATCCATCCATCCATCCATCATCCATCCATCCATCCATCCAACTATCCATCCATACATTTATCCACCCACACACACCCATCCATCCATCCATCCACCCATCCATCCATCCACCCATTCACCCATCCATCCATCCACCCATTCACCCATCCATCCATCCATCCACACACCCATCCATCCATCCACCCATCCATCCACCCATCCATCCATCCATCCATCCATCCATTCATCTACCAACCCATCCATCCACCGACCCATCCATCCATCCAACTATCCATCCATACATTTATCCACCCACACACACCCATCCATCCATCCACCCATTCACCCATCCATCCATCGAACCACACACCCATCCATCCACCCATCCATCCACCCATCCATCCACCCATCCATCCATCCACCCATTCACCCATCCATCCACCCATTCACCCATCCATCCATCCATCCATTCACCCATCCATCCATCATTCATCCACCGACCCATCCATCCATCCATCCAACTATCCATCCATACATTTATCCACCCACACACACACCCATCCATCCACCCACCCACCCACCCATCCATCCATCCATCATCCATCCATCCAACTATCCATCCATACATTTATCCACCCACCTACACACCCATCCATCCATCTATCCACACACACACCCACCCACCCATCCATCCATCCATCCACCCACCCATCCACCCATCCATCCACCCATCCATCCACCCATCCATCCACCCATCCATCCACCTATCCATCCATCCATCCATCCATCATCCATCCATCCAACTATCCATCCATAGATTTATCCACCCACCTACCCACCCATCCATCCATCCATCCATCCAAATTGGAACAATGGACTTTTGTTCAGATCACATGGTAGTTTATCATATTGATAACACGATCTCAGATCTATTTAAAAATGTTCACCTTTTTTTTTGTTTGGGAGAGGAAACGATCTCCAAAGACTCTAATGAGAGGCCTTTAGGAAAGGTGAGCTGAGCTTTGAGCACGTCTCCGGTGCCTGAATGGTTGTAATTGCTGTGTATCATCCTTGTCTTTTCCAGGGTAGATAATCGACAGTAAAAACCTTGGCACCCACTCAGACACCAAACTCTCTCTCCACAGCTCTGACAGAGTGGTAACAAAGTATCGCTCCAGTGAGAGGAGCGTTTGTGTGCGTGAACTGAATTCTTAATTCCTTCCTCTGTTTCTTAGATTCAACTTCACTACACTTGGCACTCGATGGAGCCCACAGTACTGGTCCACAATGAGCAGAGCTGCTCCTTTTGCAGTTTATATTACAAATAAATGCTGTTCTTTTGAACTTTCTATTCATCAAAGAAAAATAAAAGTATCACAGTTTCTACAAAAATGTTAATTAGCCAAAGTGTTTTCAACAATGATAAATAGAAATGTTTCTTGAGCAGCAAATCAGCATATTAGATTGATTTCTAAAGGATCGTGACACTGATTCTGAAAATTCAGTTTGCGTCACAGGAATAAATAAAATTTTAAAATATATTAAAACAGAAAACAGTTAAATGAGTAGTATTATTAATTAAATATATAGTGTTAATAATGAAATATATTTAATTATATAATATTAGGAACTCTGTTTGTCTGATGACAGTCAGAATGACATTTGACAGATGTGAACGTGATAACTTTTTGTTGCGACAAACACAACGGATATATTCACCTCAGAGAAGAAGGTACATGGATTATATTTCATGTCACGTTTTTGTTAATCTTGATTTCTCCCAACTTGTGTGCTTTTTCTGGGCGAGTCGGAGTGAACTACAGCACTAATAGCGTGTCATGAACGCTCGCCGTGCACAGAAGATCAACGGCCAAGGTCAGGATTTTCCTTAAATAATACATTAAATTGCGGCTTGTTTTTCACCAAACCTGATCGTATACTCCCAGAACACTTGGAATATACGGCACGTGTCACGTGGGATCATTCTGAGACACTTTTGCATCTTTTTAAAAAAAGCTATAATGGATGAGCTATATATGGATGAGCGTGAGAAGGATATTTTTTTAAAAATTGGTCTGAAGGGCATATGGCATTAAAGCAACACCAGGGTGAGTAAATTATGGCTTAATTTTCATTTTAGGATGAACTATCCCTTTGAAACTATTAAAAAGTGCTGTAACGGATGTCATGCTGTTTCAAGACATGTCAGTGAATTCTGAATGCCTAATGATAGCAGACAGAGAACATTTTTGATTGGCTAAAAAAAGTGTGCTGTTCTTTGCTGGGACTGTCACAGAGTCGACTGAGATTTCACATGTGTCACCTATGTCAGGTGTAGAGACATTTCGTTTGGTATTCCCCAAATAAAATCTCTCATATTGTGAGACAAGGAAGCATCACAAAACTAGCCTGAGATAATCTTTTAGAAAGTTATATAAAATCATTGCATCACTCACCATGTTGTTTTATCATCTCCATGATATTATAACTTGATCTCTAGCAGAAATCACAACAACTATATCAAGAATTTTCAGTATATCCTCCGGACCTGCAGGGGACTTCACTTGAAAAGCTGGTTGCATGGACCGCCCGCTAATTCGAAACTGTTTCTCAGCAGGCTTCTAAAGACTAAAGCTGTGATTTTTAGTTGAGCACTGTTTACGTGCTGCTGCAATCATACAGAATGCCCGCTGTGCTGCAAACAGGACCGCTGTTCAGTAACTCATCCCTGCTCCCACTTCCTGTCTTTCTGTGCTGAGGGCCAATCATACATTATTTACAGTACGTCCACTACTGCACACAGCAGGTCATATACAATATGTCTAGACGCAAGCAGCTCAAATTCTCTAGTTCTGCAGATTTTTTCGAAATAGTTTTGTTTACATCAGTTTTTGTATTTTATAGTCGACATGAAATTTTAAAGTGAGTGGGCCTTGGCTGGACCTCAATGCCTACTCTCAAACTAAAGTACATCATTTTACAGTACATAATATAAAAAGGGGGATGCAATCAGAAAAAAAAAATGGCATTATATGTTTTTGGTGGAAAGAGAAATAGGTCAGAAATATGAGCTGTAAATAAATGCCTAAATTGAAAATAAAAATGTGACTTTACTTGAAAATGCGATCTGTTAAGCATCATACATAACAGATAGTTTTGTGTCATATATAATTGAAAAGGTCTTAACTAGCAGAATAATTGTTTCAGGTAGAGGCCAACCAATACCAAGTACATGTAAACAGTATTCACATGCAGCTTTTGTGCCGTGTTTTGGTTTGTAGCTTCACCAAACATTACGCTCTAAAAAATAATGTGTTGGCTCAACAACAACAACAAAAAATAACGCAACAGGTAGCATCAATTTTTTTTGCGTTACTTTGAGTGAATTTACGTTTAACCAACAAGCTACATTGAGTTAGAGGAACTTGTAGCGTAAACACAAACTTTTAAGTTGATTACTTAAAAAATTAAGTTGCTCCAACTACCCGAGTTGTAGCCCTGCAACCAATTAATCTTATCTATTTCAGTTCAAATCAACTGCTATCATAGCACATGCTAACATAACTTAATTAACATGTATATTTAATGAACAAGTAAGATATTACTTGTCACAGGCATTAGCGCAGTCATCGCTTATAGAATCAATGTAGTGTTTGCCTACTATGTCACAATGGTAACCACAAAACCTTCAACATTACAGAAACTCTTTTAAAAGTCAAACATAACAGCATTAAACACTAACAGGTCTTTTCCTTTCACTAAAAACATAAATTAACACTTAATTTCAACATTTATTCTCCTTTTCCAGTCCTATGCAAAGCATGCTGGGAACTAGAAATCCACTGCCCAATTTCCGTTATCAAGACAATTTCATTAAGTTGCTACAACCTAATTAAAAAAAAATTGAGTTTAAATTACAGATGATATTAAGTTGATGTAATGATCAACATTATTATGTCAACAGAACTCTACAAGATAATGTTTGCAACTTAAAAGGTTT
This sequence comes from Ctenopharyngodon idella, assembly GCF_019924925.1. Classification (NCBI taxonomy): domain Eukaryota; kingdom Metazoa; phylum Chordata; class Actinopteri; order Cypriniformes; family Xenocyprididae; genus Ctenopharyngodon; species Ctenopharyngodon idella. The sequence goes on from NC_067234.1 coordinate 20,740,512, forward strand.
AATTAAAACAATAAATTAGAATTTTTAATTTGCAACCATGCATTTATTTAAGTTGTGGTAACAGGTCCCCTGAATTACTTTTTAGAGTGTAGTAAACCATAGTAGATCACATATCTATTTAGAGCAGGTGTTCTCAATTCAAACAAGCCCAAATACAACATAACACGACACTTAGATCTTGATATAATCCACATAGTGGCATGACATGCTGCTTTGCTAATGCTATACTACATCCGAGATCCGATCGCTTTGTGATGATTATGATGTGTCATTTGACAACGTCTGGTCAGCGAATAGAAACTGGATCTCAGGTAGAGTGGGTAGGACGATGAGTAAAGACAAATTGGGGACTGTTTTACAGTGGGAGTGCGCTTGGATTGGATTCGTAATAATTCAGATTGATAACTCTTGCATTTACAATTCGCCATAGAATAGAAGCACACAACTGGAAGATCACATGTAAGCAGTTCTTATGTTCATGTATTTGTGATTATTGTCAAGTATGCAGAAAATACAAACAAAAACAAAACAAAAAACAATTTTGTCTCTCATTTGATTGGGTGGACCAGCCGTCAATCTGAATGGGCCAGTGCCACCCTGGCCCTTATGTAGCCTTGCAACTGATTGTACACAAGGACTAAAACCTACAGTACTTTTGGATTTTCATACTGTTTTAATATATCTATCATAACTCTTTCTGTCATATGAAGAAAGTTTTTCACTTGTGTAGAATTCATCCAAATCCTTAGTAATTCACCGGTATTTGCCAAAGGTCTGTCAAAGCAGTTTCTACATTTGTTTGTGCCCTGAGCAAAGCACTGCTTATTCTTCAATGAGAAGCTGTGGAAGTTAAAAACACTGAGTAACTTAATCAAACACAGAATGCAATAAAACCCGCAAGCATCATGAAGGTCATTTAAACAGCAAGGACGGTTGGAGAGGGCCAGGGGAGCCAGTGCCCTTGTGTCAAAAAGTTTCCTCTGCATTCCTGTTAAATCCCTCCAGAATCAGTTGTATATCACTAATAAATTGCAATATTGAGTTTTTAGTCAAGGCAGTTTCAGCAACCACTTAAAACATTTGCATATTCTCTGTCCTAGTGAGTTATCTTATAATATTGTGAAATATAAGTTTTCTATTGTAATATATTTTAAAATGCAAATTATTCCTATGATGGGAAAGCTAAATTTTCAGCAGTCATTTCAGTGTCACATGATCCTTCAGAAATCATTCTAATATGCAAAATTGCTGCTTAAGAAACTTTTTTTTTTTATCAATGTTGAAAACAGTTGTGCTGCTTAATATTTTTGTGGAAACGTGATACATTTTCTTGTTACAGGACTCTTTGATGAATAAAAAGTTTAAAAGAACAGCATTTATTTGAAATAGAAATCTTTTGTAACATTATATATGTCTTTACTGTCACCTTTGATCAATTTAATATGTCTTTTGATGAATAAAAATATTAACTGTCACCCCCCTTTTTGAGCATAGACATGATTTGAGCATTTTATTAACAATTCTGAGAATAAAAGTCAGAATTGAGATATAAACTTGCAATTCTTACACTTAATTCTCACAATTCCGAGTTTGTTTTGCAATTCTGACATTTTTTTCAGAATTGTGAGATATAAACTCGGAATTGTGAGTTATAAAGTTTGAATTGTGACATAAAAATAAGTCAGAATTATGAGATAAAAAAATCGCAATTTTTTATTCCGTAGTGGAAACTAGTCTCGCATTGCCAGACATTCAGACTGATGGCAGAAGGTCTGGACTCCATTGCAGCTTTAATTGGCCAAGGTCCACCCAGAGGCCGTCTGACTGTCATGTAAAGCAACCAATCACAGTTTGTTTTGTTCAGCATCATGTTTAGGGGCATGAAAATGTAAAGTCGATGTTCCCGTAATATCAGACCGGCATGTAAAACTCTTGGATGTATTTTAAAGAGTTTTTGCCATGAACGTCACATACCTTTGAAGATCCATTGTTTAGTTGATCCTGATAAGCGCTCATTGTCACACTTGTAAACACAATGGCTTTCTTTTTCCATGAGGGGGTTTGGCATCACAACGTCTTTGTTTCCATGAGGACCGTTAAAGAACACGACACGCACAACTCCCGGAAATCCTGTAGAATTAATCCAATCAGATGACAAATTGGAAACTCCTAAAGTGTTTCCAATTTTGTGTGCCATATGCATCAGACGTTCTGCCAGCAGTTAGTGGCTGAGACTAGGTGGAAACAAGCTTCCCTAGGAAACTTACATCCTGTGATTGGTAAGCATTTTAGGACACTTATGTGCCTCCATTGAGAACACCTTATTCGTAAGCATACTTTTAGCTATGAAATGAAACCAGGCATGACGGGAAACTAAAGCTGATTGTGTATGCACTAAGGGATATAGTTCCAGCACTCCATAATACACATTATCTCTCGTGCACCAGTTTGGCGCCAGTATATCATGACAATGAAGAGCATTGCCTCACCTCCTCACTCATATGTCTACTTCAAAGTATCTGCTTTTGTGCCAGCCATGTCGATGGAAAGTAACCCCTCAGATCGAGGCTATTTACAGTAAATTCCTCCAAAATGCAAGACTCAAGTTACGGTTGCAAAGAATGTGGAATGGCTACTAAAATCAAATGTATCCTTCCTTCGATCCTTGTAATTTACAAATGAACTAAAGTGATTTTTTTTCTTAAATATATTACATATTCAAAATATTTGCATGTAAAGGAAGATGCTAGAAGCATGTTTTGTGCTAGATTTATGTGATAAATAGCTAGATTTATTAAATCCACTTTGAAACCATTGTTATGAAAAATGAAAGGGAGTTTTGTAGGAATGACCAGCATTAATGACTGTTTTTGATAAATGAGATGATAAAATAGAGTTTTTCTGTTGGTTACTGCACATTTTAAAACCACTGGCATATATAGACACAGATATTTGAAGGTTACATTCATTACTGAGGTTTGTTTCCATCATAGCATATCAAAGCATTCTTTATAACATTCTCGAATTGATCTTAGAAAGTAATTCGGGTGAGTTGTGATGTGGCCTTTATGGAGCATAAACTATGCATGAATGCTGTAGAAAAGGCAACACGTTCTCACTCCCAAATCGTTGCATATGGACTCTAGATCAGGTCCCCTTGGTGTCACTTTTAACGCACAGGGTAACCCTTTTATCATAATTTTTCAACGTGCAGGTACTCCATTGCTTACAATGAGAAACCTTTGGCTTCATACACAGATGCAATGGGCATGGGAATATTAGCTTCATGTCATTGATGTATATGTTGGGGTATGATTTTTGATTTAAACAGCCAAAATAATTTTATTTACATTACACTATTTGGACGTTTTTGAGCACGTACCCCTAAACCTAACCATTTGTATACAGCGATGAGTTATACGACCACTTGCCTAATATGCTACTGGTCCTCCACTTGCTTCCAAAACAGCACAGACCTGCCGAGGTATGGAGTCTAGAAGATCTCTGAAGGTGTGCTGTGGTATCTGGCACCAAGATGTTAGCAGCAGATCCTTCAAGTCCTGTAGAATGTGAGGTGGAACCGCAGTGGATCAAACTTGTTAGTCCAGCACATCCCACAGATGCTCGATTGGATTGAGATCTGGGGAATTTGGAGGCCAGGGCAACACCTTGAACTCTTGTTCCTCAAACCATTCCTGAGCAATGTGTGCAGTGTGGCAGGGTGCATTATCCTGCTGAAAGAGGCCACTTCCACCAGGGAACACCATTGTCATGAAGGGGTGTACCTGGTGTACCTGGTCTCCAGTGATGCTTAGGTAGGTTTCATGTGTCAAATTGACGTCCACATGAATGGCTGAACCCAGGGTTTCCTAGCAGAACATTGCCCAGAGCATCACATTCCTTCCACCGGCTTGTCGTCGTCCCACAGTGCATCCTGCTGCCATCACTTCCCCAGGTAAACTGCACACATGTACACAGCCATCTACTTGATGTAAATGAAAACAGGACTCATCGGACCAGGCAATCTTCTTCCACTTCTCCAAGGTCCAGTTCCTACGCTCACATGTCTATTGTAAACACTTTCGTTGGACAGGGGTCATTATAGGCACTCTGATTGGCCTGCAGCTACGCAGCCCCATACGCAGCAGATGTGTTTTGACACATTCCTCCCATAACCCCATAAATCATAAACATTGTGTGTGACTTGTGCCACAGTAGACCTTCTGTTGGCTCAGACCAGACAGGATAGCCTTCATTGCCCTCGTGCATCGATGAGCCTTGGGCGCCCAACACTCTGTCACCAGTTTGTGGTTTGTTCCTCCTCGGACCACTGTTTGTAAATGCTGACTGGGAACAACTCACAAGCCTTGCAGTTTCAGAGACTGTTCGACCCAGTCACCTTGCCATGACAATTTGGTCAGTCAGATCTTTATTCCTGCCCATTTCTCTTGCATCCAACACTTTGATTACTAGAACTGATTGTTTGCTTACCATCTAATCTACCCTGACCTTAATATGTGACCTTGTTAGGAGATGATCAACGATATTCGCTTCACCTGTGACTGGTCATAATGTTTTGGCTCGTCAGTGTATTATATAATATAAAACACTGGATCTAACAGGCAGGTGGATACAGCTACAGTCACAATTTATTCAAAAAGTACAAATGTTCTGTGGCCATATTGATATGACGAGTAAGGCAAACAACTGAAAGCAATGGAGTACCCTGGACATCGAAAAATGACATAGCCTGTGCATTAAAAAGTGACACCAAGAGGTCCTGACCAAGCGTCCATAAATGACGAGTTGGGAGTGAGAACATGTTGGAAAAGAATGCAACTCAATGCAAATGAATCCTGAATCCCTAAAACTAACTATTCTGGATCTTCTATTTGTTCAATACGAGTGTTTCTTATCTCTCTTTCGAATTCGGTTCCCAAATTGTCTGCCGGTCTGGGACACTAAAAATAGCGGGGCAGAGTGACATTGATAATCTCTGTTAATGGCACATTACAGACTCTTATTTCTGCTGGAAACCAGCAGCTAAATCATTCGCTGTCGTCTGCTGCTGTCACTGCGCTGGAGTTTTGCCCCAAGAGTGTCATCTCTGGATTTCAGTTGGATAAAAAAAAAATCTGCACTTCAAAAGTTTGGAGTTTGAGTAGTTTGAAGGGTCTCTGTTTTGTAGGGAGAAAGATCTTCAGTGGATGGATCCTTTGAAAATATTCTTCCTGCTTCTCGATATTTATTTTATTTGAAATTTTACGGAGGCAAAAATAAGCTGATGGGCCACCAATTCCCCAATATACTGCATCAAAAACCATGAAAAATTTGAAATAAACACTACTTTAAAATAAATCACAAAGCAAAAATACCTCAATTTTTGGTTTTATTCTTACATAAAGAATGTTCTTTGTAATTTGTACTTTTTTAAGAATGTAGTCATTCCCAATCTTTTTTCCCCTCTATTTATTTATTTATACATACACACATAAAGGATAAATGAATGGTAAATAAGTGTAAGACATTTTATTTATTATTATTTTCAATTTCTTATCTTTTATTTAATCCGTTCTTTTTTATCCAAATGAAAGTTCTTGCATACTATAAAACTTCAGTGCAGTGAGAGACTTTCTGTACGACTCTCCTCAAAATCCATCTTACAGAACAGAGGTTTAATAATGTCGGGATGATTAGCAATGAGTTCATACACAGGGCACCAAAAGTTGTGGGATTTTCAACAATATCCGTACAGATGGGAACCGTAATGTTACTGCAAAAGATCAAACATGCAGAGCCTGAGATACAGAACATGTGTGATTAAAAGCACACAAATCTCATGCAATCCCACTGGGCTCAATCTTTGATCTCTGTCTCTCTCTCTTTAGGCTTACGTCAGCGCCAAGCACGAGGGAGACAAGGTGATCGTCTTTGAGAGGGCTAACGTCATCTTCATCTTCAACTTCCACCCAACCAACAGCTACAGCAACTATAGAGTCGCTGTGGGGCCGGCGGGAAAGTATCCTTCACTTCTGCAGAGCTCTTCATGCTGTAATGCTCATTCAGGACGCAGGTGCTGGGAAGTCTGTAATACAGGTTTTTGAAATAAATCTAACTAGAAATAAAACTGAAACTAAATAGAAATATTAAAAACCAGATAAAAATGACAAAACACACAACAAAATTGGTAAAATTTAAACTAAACTTAAACTTGCAATGCAAACTACAAATATAAAAATAAAATGTAACTCAAAATATTAATAAATACTATAATATAATACCAAAATAACACTCATTGTAAACAGCTGTTATAGTAACATTTAATAAGTTTTATTTCATTAATTGAAGTTGATGTTAAAAGAAAAACAAATGCTAGATGAAAAAGTGAAACTTAAACTCTTAAATGAAAATGAGAAAATACTAAAATTACTGAAAACTGAAATAAAAATAAATTAAAGCTAAATAATAATATTACAAATCTATAAAAATAAATCTATAAAAAATGACAAAGCACAAAACAGTTACTAAAACTTAAACAAAAATTACAAAGCTAACTACAAATATAAAAACAAAAAGGAATAAATAATAAATAAATAATTTCATATAAATAATACCAAAAATAGCACTAATAATGTTTTTGTAAAATTCTATAACAAAATTAATTGAAATAAAGATGAAAAATAATGAAAAACAAATACTAGATAAAAAAACTTTAATTTAAAAAAAATTCAATTAAAATTAAAAAGTTCTAAAATTACTAAAATTGAAAAATAAAGCTAAATAGAAAAATTAAAAAATAAATATGACAAAACACTTAAAATTACTAAAAAAAAATAAAAATAAAGCTAAATAGATATATATTAAAAAATAAAATAAAAATGACAAAGTTTATAAAAATTACTAAAATACAAAAAAATAAAAATATTAATAAATAATATCATGTAAATAATACCAAAATAGCACTAATAATGTTATGGTAAAATTCCATTTAAAAAAAAAATATTTAAAAATTTAAAATTAATTTAAATAAAGCTGAAAAACAAATACTAGATAAAAAATGTAAACTTAAAAAAAAACCTCAAACCACGAAAATTAGAAAGTTCTAAAATTACTAAAACTGAAATAAAAATAAATTAAAGCTAAATAAAATATTTAAAAACTAATAAAAATGACAAAGCTCGTAACAAAAATTTCTAAAATGCTAAAAAATAAAGAGTAATTCAGAATATTAATAAATAATGTCATGCAAATAATACCAAAATAGCACTAATAATGTTGTGGTAAAATTCCATAACACAATTCATTTAAATAAAGCTGAAAAATAATGATAAACGAATACTAGATAAAAAAAAAAAATAAAATAAAATAAAATAAAAACTTGCAAAACAACAAAAATTAGAAAGTTCTAAAATGACTAAAAATAAATTAAAGCTAAATAAAATATTTAAAAACTAATACAAATGACAAAGCACAAATTTGCTAAAACATAAACCAAAATTACAATGTAAACTACAAGTATAAAAGTAATTCAAAATTTAAATAAATACTATAAAATAATATAGCTAATACCAAAATAACACTAATTATAAACAGCTGTTATGGTAAAATTCTGTAATCGTTTACTCATTTCTTCAGTGGAACTCAAAATCATTTTGAATATTGAACATTGTACTGGTCAAAAAGCACCATAAAACTGGTCCGTATGAGAGGCCATACAATAGCTTTTGTGTGACAAAACGACTGAAATTTGAATTTGCGACGACAGGATGGCGAGTAAATGATGACAGAGCATTCATTGAAATTTTTTATTGTGTACAGCAGGTTGAGCTTCATCTGTGCCGGAGTAATCCTACAGGAAGTGTTTTCAGCAGGGAAGTGAAGGAGAAACCAGCTTTCAGATGCAAACAGCTGAGAAGCCGCAGAAATAGCTGTCATTATGAGCGCGAGAGGTAAACATGCAGGCAGATTTGCCACGCGCTACAGTGTGTATGACGGCGTGTTTGTGTGTCGACAAGGTATCCGTGCTGGAACGATGAGAGTTGAAGCGGAGCGTCCAATTAGAGCAGAAGACAGATGAAAGTGCCACTCTGTTTCAGAAGAGGTAAACAAGCCTGACCCAACAAGTCCAGAGTGCTTTTTCATTAAAGCATCTCACACACACATATATCTGTGTGTATGCATCCATATATCTCCAGGTTATCTCAGTCTTCTGTTAGGCTGGATCAGATGGGTCGGGCACTGTCTCTGTATCTTATCATGAGCTGGAGGAAAAGGGGTTTGCATGTTTTGTAGGTTTTTTTTAGGGTGTTCACAATGACCGGGGAGCTTCAGTGGACCTTTTTACACTTGGTAATAATGTTACACCCAAGACCACCCTGACCCTACCCATAATTCCATATGACTGTCCTGCATCTCTAATGCGTCTCCTTGTTTATATTACTATCGGTTTATAATAATATTATAATAAAATAATGATAATAATAACAGTTAACCAACAATAATAAACCTATTATTATTATTATTATTACAAATCCATAGTCTTATTAAGCTTATTAAATAAATAAGTGATTATTTAATAATACATTCATAATCAATAATACATTTATTATTATAATTTAGGTTTATTTTCTCTTTTTTAATTGACTTTTGGAAAAATTATCTGATTTGCCCCACAACTACGCCACTTTACAGCTAATAATAACTTAATAATATTAATAATAATAAATCATGAAGACTATTCCCAGTATTTTCATTTATTAATTTAACCAAGCAAGTTTATTAAATAAATAATCAATGTTTTAACTTTACATTCTTTGTATTATTATTTAATAGGGGTGTAACGGTACACAAAAATGATGGTTCGGTACGTACCTCGGTTTTTAAGTCACGATTCGGTATGGGTTCGGTACAGCAGGGTGAGAAAACAAAGCATTTTTTTCTCTTTTTTTTTATTAAACAATGTTTTACTGAACCAACTGTGTCTCTGTCTTTAAATTATGATTAAAATTTTCTTAAGGATAAAAAAATCTATCTCTGCTAATGTTGTAACTATTAGAGAGCCCTTACTTGCACATTACTTTAATAAAGGTTACAATTAACAACAGAGCCCAAATTATTAAATTCAGTTGCTATTTATTTTTAGACAATCATCAACACTCAAATAATAATAAAAAATGTATGTATTGTAAACATGTAAATTACACATAAGGCAGTTTAACTTGTGTTTCTCCAATTCGTTGTTGAAATATAATCATTTACACAGTGGCTGTCATAACTTGTTTTCATGACGGATTTATTTTGGCTTTACATTAACTAACAGGTTAAGTAAAATATAATTAATATATAGGCTAATGTAGTGCATATATTTAGTGAAACGGTTCGTTTCTCTAGCGAACTAACAAGCTGTTGACACTGAATGGCTTTTCTGAGGTAAATGTAATAGCCTACTACGTGACATATTGTTTACAAACTGTTTTACTGACATCTTTCCGCGGTTGAAACACTGATTGAGCGATTACACAAGATATGATACGTTTCAGTAAGTTGTACTGTATCTTTCAACATACCTTCGTGGTCATTCATGTTGATTCTGTAGTAGTGAAGAAGAGGAAGGGATGATCGCGTTCACTCGCGTTCCCCGCTGCCTTTGAACTGTCTCGCCACATCAAAAAGCGTCAAAACGGCATTTATTGTTTGAATTTCATGATAAAATGGACAGAATTTGAAAGATGGCACTTTGTTTCTAATCGAAAGTAACAAAACACAGAGCTTATTGCAATTATTGGCGGTTAATGCTGGTTTAAAGTGATTAGGCTAAAAAGTATTACTATGCGCACGCCCCCTTTTGGATTGGAGTGTGGATCGCCTGTTACTGACTGTATTCGTCATGAACCGAACCGTGACGTCCGTACCATGACGGTTCGGGATGAATACATGTACCGTTACACCCCTATTATTTAAGTGTTTTCTTTTTTAATGTCTGTTATATTTTATTTATTATTTTTTTTATTATGCATGCAAATTAGGCAAACCAAAATATATATTTCATTTGACTATTCCAAAAAAAAGATGATTTGGGCCAGCAATACACTACTATATTGCAGATAATACCCTAAATAATAATAATAACTGTAATCATTCCTAATATTGATTGATTGATTCATTCATTCATTCATTCATTCACTCATTCATCGATTGATTGATTGATTGATTGTTTATTTTTATAATTTCAGTTTTTCTTTTTTTTTAATATCTATTCACCTGACCATGAATCACTCACTTGTTGATCAAAATTTGATTTGAAAATTCTAATTTTACCGCAAATATGATATCTCGAAAAATTCAGTTGAATGCATGTGGGCCACTTAATTTTGTCATTGTTTTGTGATATGCCAGGGAACATTGAATTAGCCATTTTGGGTCTTGTGACAAACTGGAGAAGTTGCCATGTATTTTGGCAAATGTTCAGCTTGGACGTTCCTTTCTTTTTTTCTTCTTTTTTTTATACTGAATAGTTCGCATGACAGATGAGGTGTTTTTTTTTTTGTTGTTGTCTGGAACCGTTGGGATGCATTAGTGTTTACATCTCTGATGTGGCCAAATGCGTCCCTGAAACATTGGAGCACAAAATATATTGGACCCTGTTTACACTTCAATACCAGGTGTAAAATGGGCCAATATGAGGTTTGTTGTCTGTTTACACATTAAAAAACACCTTGGCATGAGCTCCCGCCACTTCGAATGACAGCCACAAAACCCATATTTTTGTAAACAAGTGGAGCTACAGGTATAAGCCAAACAAAAAAGCTTCAGGAAGAGGATGTGGTCATGAATTTGGTTTCTAGAGAGAAAGACAAAGCACTTAAACTCCTTAAAAAAGTCTCTCCTATGTCCTTTCAGTGGGATGAGCAGGAGCTTTGTTCCTTAGGCTTTTTCTCTCTTTTCAAACAAGAAGACAAAGTTTCCCCTGAGTTAAGCACTCCACCACAAACATCAGCCATTAAAATTCTGTCGACATCAGCTTTTGACAAGAGCTCAAACCTTCTACGATTTTTTCCCTCAATCTTTCGTTCTCTGCTCTCAATGGGTGCGTTCTTCAGGTGCTTCTATCCATTCAGATGGATTTAGATGGATGGAGTATTGTAAATCCCAGTTGGGTATCATCATGACAACTGATGTGTCTTTGATACGCTGCGTGCCAACAGGCGTCTGTGATTGTGTCAGGTCATCATTCTCCTATTATCTGTCAGGGGCATTTACCTGAACGCCATTCTAAATAATTCAGGCATATCAGCATTCCTCCTTGAATCTGTAACAGGCTTGTCCTCAGGGCAAAACAGCAGCATGCTGTACTACTGAAAGGAGAATGATGACTTTATGCCCCCCCCCCAAAAATACTTAATGAATCTGATAAAGGATGGAAAGGGGAAAAGTGCATATTGATAAGTATCAGGCAGAACACATGGGATCTCATGGGAATGATTGTGCTATTGAAGATAAAAGTGTTGTAAGAAGGGTCAGTGCGTGGGTTAGGAGGGCATGTTATGGTTGAGAGTATGTGAGTTTCTTGATCAGCAAATGATGACTGCCTAAAAATCATTGTAGAAGCTTCATACACATCTGAAACTAAGATTTATTAGAAGCATTTCTCAAGTCTCTTATGCTCACGATTAAAATGAATTGTGATTTATTTCTGTGATGCAAAACTAAATTTTCAGCATCATTACTCCAGTCTTCAGTGTCACATGATCCTTCAGAAATCATTCTAATATACTGATTTGGTGCTCAAGAAACATTTCTTATTTTATCAATTTCGAAAACAGTTGTGTTGCTTAATGCTTTTGTGATACGAAACTCTGAAAACACATTATTTTTCATATATTTTACATTTTTGCAGCACCTCTCTTCCCAGTCTGTCAGTAACGCTCTGTTTAGTTCCTGTCTCTATGAAGCCCCTCCTTCCAAAGAGCGCGCTGTGCTCTGATTGGTCGGCTGGACCAGTGTGTTGTGATTGGTCAACTGCTTCGAACATGTCAATCCCCTTACCATAACTGTGAATTTCAACAAACTTCTAACGGAACTCAATCAGGCATCACCTCTTTTTTTGCGTATGCTTTGGGCGGGAATTCTTTAAATAAGGAATATTGTGATGTGTTCGTTCCTGGAAGAAAACTCAAGACTACAATCGAGGCTTTTCAGAAAGTTCAGAAACAGTGTTTAACTGTGCTCAGTGTTTTTCATGCTCAAACAGCATCATTACACACTAAAAAAAAGTTGAAAATGTAAAAAAAAAAAAAAAAAAAAAAAAAAACATAATAGGTCCTCTTTAATTTATTGAAAATACCATATTGTTCCGAATATAAGACAGTTTTTTTTTTTTTTTTTTTTTTTTTAGAAATACATCTGAAAAAACAGGTTTGTCTTATATTTAGGGTCTAGACTTTTACCTAAGGAATAATTGACGACGTGCCGTTGAATTATTAGAAAATAATGCACACCCGAGGTGATAATTACCATTACACCTCGGGTGTGCATTGTTTTCTAATAATTCAATGGCTCGGAGTCAATTATTCCGCTTATACTACGGATATCACACCTTAAGACACCGTTCAGTAGGACGCTACCCAGATTTCAAAACTACAGTAAGATTTCACTTCTACTGTTAATAACATTTTGATTCATTTTGGTTTTCACTATGAGATGGATAGCCTAATTGTTATAATTCAGATGGGCTACCAGGGATTTTTATGGTATGCCAGAAAGTGTTTATTTTTTAATTTGATTGTTAGTACATTTCTCCAGTATTTACCATATTTACCATTTTTGTATTTACAATACAAAAATTAAAATATAAAAATATGCAATATGAAAGTTATTTTCAAATAAAAGCAATTTATTTATAAAATAAAAATTTGGTCTTCAAAAGCTTGTTCCAAAAGGTACATCTTGAAAAAGAGGGTGTCGTCGTAAGTTATCAATAACTAAAAATCAACACTTGGTCCCAAATTAGCCTGATGGACAGCATCATTTATGCCACATTTGCAACCCTGTTACCCATTGTGGATAACACAGTTTTTATTTCATGCATTTTGTCTATTTTTATTTTTAATGTTTATTGAAAATGACAAAAATCATAAAAATCAAGGTTTTAAAAAGTCCCATGTTTTGGTAACAGGGTTGCAAAACCTTTTTTAAACCTCTTGACAATCAAAATTTTATGAAGGTTAAGCATCAGAAATGTTCAGTCCTATTTCAGCCTATTCTTTGAACGTTCCGGTAGCATTTGCCCGATGTTTACTACAAGAAAAGGATACAAGATGGTGCTGAGAGCAGTGTTGGGGAAAGTTAATTGAAAAGTAATGCATTACAATATTGTTTTACTCCCTAAAAAAGTAACTAATTGCAATACTTAGTTACTTTTTATGAAAAGTAATGTGTTACATTACTTTACGTTATTTTTTCTCACCTGGGCTGGGCTTGCTTATTTGTTTTTAAATAACAACAAAAAAGTTCTATTTTTGGCAAATGTTAAGGCCCTTTCACACCAAAAGGGAAATGAATAAGCCTCAGGCTGAAGGAAATGCCTATTTACGCCTGTACAATAGAGGGCGCAGCTCAAACAAACCTTTCAGCTGTGCTGCCATTCTGGATTAAAGAAGAATAGGATACAAGAAAAGGAAGTTCAACACTCTTATTTCTAAATCTAATCTAAAGTAATTTCTGCTTATTAGTATGGTTGAATTAGATCATTGAAGGTCAGCAGCAAAGATGTTGGTTAATAAAGTGAGATTGAATACATAAAGTATATTTGTGTAATTTAGTATAGTTTAATTATTACAGGTTTGCTTAAATTCTGAGATTGCATTTCACTGTTTTTAGTGATTTTGAGGAATACTGAATGTTTTCATGCAAGTGAGATGAGTAAATGCATGTTCACATTTAGTGTAGAACTACAATAACCATCGCACACAACACCTCTGCACTTACTCAACATGGGGACAGGAGAGCTGTCAGTCAATAAATGTGAAAAAGTAACTTGCATTACTTGAAAAAGTAACAGATATTTTGTTGTAAATTGAAAAAGTTTTGCGTTACTTTACTAGTTACTTGAAAAAGTAATCTGATTACGTAACTCAAGTTACTTGTAATGCGCTATCCCCAACACTGGCTGAGAGATTGAAATTTGGAAATTTGGTCGCAGAATCCTTCCCAGTGCCAAGACCTGTTTGCCCCTCAAAGGACAAGCTGCCATTACTGCTGTCGCTAACACATGAAAGACACGATATCGTGACCCTCTTCGTAATCATGATCATGCACACATTTTCTTCAGGTCATCAGTGCTTCTGAGTCCAAACGTCCTTAGACCTGCCACCCTTTCGTCTGCTATTTTTCCTCCTGTGAGCAAATTGACTTTGATCTCAGACCCTCCCCTTTGTTCAGCAAGGCTTGGTTGATTACAGTGCTTCACCGAAAGTGCAGCCTGGCCTCAGAGACAAGCATCTGTAAGCGCTAACAAAAACATAATTGCTAAAAGCCTCCAACTGCCAATTTCAGCAGGAGAGCCACTGCTGTTACACTGGCATGCTTGCCAGGGAACATTGAATTAGCCATTTTGGGTCTTGTGTATTCGCTTTCACACTCGTCTACGCACATACACATACTTTTAGTATTCTTTCCGGCATGCTGTTTTCTGTGCTGCCTGTCATGCTTTGGTCCTGGGTGACATTCGTGCTTGTCTAATGGGAATGGGTGGTATTGATCAATGCACGAATGCTTAAGGTAGATTTCCTCTTTATATAAAGGATTCCTGTGCCTTATGTATGCTCTTTCTCTCTCCGTCTCCCCGTAGACGTCTTTTTATGAATCTCAGACGTGGCGTCTGTGTGAATCCATTGGGGGCGGAACTGATATTCTGCAACGCAGCACTTCTTACTAACATCTCGCTTCTGGTGCTCTTCCTTTAGAGCGGCAACATCAAATGTTGGCATCGTTAATAACGTTATTGGTTTCAAAAAGGCTCGGAAATACATTTCCAATGCTAGGCAGCCAAATCCCTGCTGAAAAGACTAGATGGTCTCCTTGACTGGCCAAACTGTCGTTAAATATCTAAACCCCTCAAAAACCAGCAAAACGCTCCTAGCTAGACCAGGCTAGGCTGGTATAAGTGGTTCATTTCTGCAGAGTGATTGTCACTATATGCCTTTGACACCTTCCATCTGCCAGTTTTTGCTCTAATGATACATCATGAAAATTGTCTGTTAATCATTGCCTGTTCTTTGAAAGGCCAGCAGCAAACAGAGTCAAAGTTGAAGTTCAGGCGTCGTGTTTGATCTGTGTACAACTTGATGTTGCGCTCTGTTTGATGAGTTCAATGCGATGTGGAACATTGCCACAAGTCATGTGGAAGGACCTTTCTATGAAATTAGCCTGCTAGCCTGCTAATTTCATGCTAATGACCGACCAGACTTCATTCAAGTGAAGACTGGTTTTAAAATTTACCACAACATATTTAGTTTAGTGAAACTGAGATATCACTTTAACTTTAAGTTACGGTTTTAATCAATTAGGCAATTAATCTCAGGTTACGAAGCAAATCTTTCGTTTTTTTGCTAACAGAAGTATTTGTTTGGGTGTCTTTTCAGGTTCAAGGAAGTCCCATTTACCTGTTCTACACAAAATATTTATTAAATCATTGATAGATTTGAGTAATATGTGCTATTTGTCTTAAGTCCTATTACAGAAGCTCACGTGCTGTATTTACATGCATCATTTATGACGTATATATCTTTTGATCCATTATTTATTGATTTTAATTTATTATTAAAACCATATTTAAGTAAATTTCACGAGTTGTACAAGTGGCTGTTTATAATAAACCCACATATGTGAGCAGCGAAATATCTTACTCTTTCTTATTTCACTGAAATTAAAATGGGCCGCCTTTACAATTTCCATGATTTGGCTCTGTTTGTTAGTTTTATCATTTATTCTTTCGTCGGATAGGCCTACTATCCATATTGAAATGAAATGAAAGTATATGGAAGATCGGTGCGCATACGGTAGCTCGTGTAGGTCAAAAAGCTCATGAGGTGAAGCGTTCGTATAATACAATATCGGCAGACATTCGCATTGAGACGAGATTAAATTTCTCAGAGGACCGCTGAGTATGCCGAAAAACAGTAGGTAAATTGGGAAATGAGGAATTCAATGAGGAAAAACACAGACATGGCAGATTCGGACGGGATTAAAATCTCAAAGTAAAGTCTGTGAAATGCAAATTTCTCTAACGACCTGCTTTAAAATGTGTCCTGTCCGAATAGGGCTTTTCTTTAATACCACTGATGAAGCTAAATGTTAAATAATAATGTTAGCATACAAAGCTAATGCTAGTCTTTTTACAAAATGTAGCTACAGATATTTATATTACAAGTAAAAAGATGTTTAGTCTTATTTTATTTTTTATTTCATTCAGTGGTATAACCTACGTGCTGAAAGTCCAACTCGGTCTCAATGGAAAAACATGCCTTTGGCAACATTTTAGTTAAATTATATTATACACTTGAAGTGAACTGCCCGGTGAGTGGAGTGGCGCAAAAACCGCTTTCAGTTTTATCCGAAACAGATGAATGTGAATCTGGCAACAGTTTATTGCCTTGATTGTTATATCTGTATCATTGCAGTTCATAAGAGAAATGTCTGGTGAGTGGCACTAAAAAGTTAATGCTCTGAAAATCTGAAAAAACCTAACTGATAGTGCTAACAAAAGCAAATGTGAGATAAAAACACGTTTTCCGAAGCACTCATGTCACTTTAGTTTGCCTCTACAAGTGTTTGTGCTCTTTTTATTGTTACTCGTCTTTCACGGGACTTAAAGTGCAATGTTGTACCAGGTGAGCTACTGAGCAAGTTTACTACATCAGAAATGCCAAACATATGGAGATGGTTATGTGATGCAATCATCAAAATGTATTAGTTTACAAATCACGCATTGTAAAAGCACTTTGAGGTCATCATAACATAGTATTGTGCAAAGAACCGCGTGAAAATAAGTCTTTATTATTCGATAATCTGCTAATTTATGTAAAGATGAATAAAATTGTTGGTGTTTTACTGCCACCATGTGTTCATTTCAACTGGAACCTGCATTGAATTGTTTGTATAGGTACGTTTTAGAGTAAAATTGTAGATAGAGGCACGTTTTTTCAATAGGTTGTGTAAGACATATAACCAGTGTTTATTATTAGTTAGCATTTAGCTTAGTTAGTTACGTGGGGTAGTGATGTAATTTTGCATGCAAATTACCGAAATGGGCTGTGAATAATAAATAAGTTTAAGGTCTTGGCTGCACTTTCAGAGAACTTTAGCACTTGCATGCTTTACTTTTTCTTTAAATACTGACAGTATAAGCAACTTATATGAAGCCCCCATTAATTTTCTCTGAGAAAAAAGAAAGCATCAGATCATTTGTTTTTCTCACTCTCTTCCCGATAACATCTCCGAAATATCCATAACAAAGGAAGTTTGTTCTATCAGTGAGAGAATTCAATGCAAATAGGAGTATGGGGGAGTAGGGTCGGGGGGGCATCTGTCGTCATCCTCAGCAGGAACTATACGCCAAGCAACACTTCTTTTTAATCATCACTATCAAAGCCAGCAAGCTGGCAGTAAAAGCCAAGTGTGCTCCAGCTCCGGGGCAGAGTAAGAGAGCGTTTGAGGATAACACGAAGACCCACCGCTAGCCCATGGGGATAGGAGGTGATTATTCAAGCAGCCAATTAGACGCCTGTCTGCATGTTTGTTACATCTCACAACTGTTTAAACCCCTGAGAGGTAAACAGAGAGAGAGAGCAGGAGTGGGGAGACTGGGGTTTCCAGCTTCTCCGTCTTTTCCTTCCTTGTGCTACAGGAATACAGTTGTTTACTTACACGTTGAAGGTGAAACTGTATATTTACATGGCAAAATTAGCTGCTTTCCCAGCTGTTTTTTTTTTTTTTTGCATGTCACATGAGTAAACTAAACGCTTTGTTTTTTACTTCCTGTAGATTTTTAGACACCACATGTATCATTCGTTCTCAACTGATTTTGCTTCAGGATCTTGTTTTGTGGAATATCAAGTGGACAACTCAACACGCTATCAAGAGTAAACAGAAATTTCCTAAAAAATAAAATATTGATAACTAGTGTTGGGGGTAACACATTACAAGTAACGCAAGTTACGTAATCAGTTTACTTTTTTCAGGTAACTAGTAAAGTAACACATTACTTTTAAATTTACAACAAAATATAAGTTACTTTTTTAAATAAGTAACACAAGTTACTTTGTTTTCCCATTTATTGACTGACAGCTCTCCTGTCCCCATGTTGTGAGAAATTGAGAGTAAGTGCAGAGGTTTTGTGTGCGCTGTGTGAGCATGATGGTTATTATAGACTAGTTCTAGACTAAATGTGAGCATACTTTTACTTATTTACTTCTCCTGCGTCCTGTGCGATCCAGAATATGCAGCACAGCTGAAAGGCTTGTTTGTTTGAGCTGCGCCCTCTACTGTACAGGCATGAATTTGCATTTCCTTCAGCATGAGGGTTATTCATTTCACTTTTGGTGTGAAAGGGCCTTTACATTTGCCAAAAAATTAACTATTTTGTTGTTATGAAAACAAACAGCCCAGCCAAGATGAGAAAAAGTAACGGAAAAGTAACGTAACACATACCTTTCCATAATAAAGTAACTAGCGCAATTAGTTACTTTTTTAGGTAGTAACGCAATATTGTGATGCATTACTTTTAAAAGTAACTTTCCCCAACACCATTAATAACGTAGTAGTAATAATAATAATAATTATTATTATTATGTTGTTGTTGTTGTTGTTTTGTCAGTATTTTATTTCAAAGAAATTTCTGTTTACTTTTGGTTATTGTTGTTGTGCAAATAATAATATATTAAATTTTTTATATAATATCGCATAATATTTCTATTAACTTCATTGCCAGCTGCACAATAATTCAAGCATTTTTTACTCCCTTTTTAAAAACTAAGCCTATTTATTTATCTGTATTCTTTATTATATAAATAACTGTATATTTAACTGTGGATAATTATATGAATCACTGCCATGACATATTTTTATGTATCTTTTTAAAAGAATTTAGCATTATAACAAAAAAGGTTTTTGAAATACTTTTTTAAAAATGCAGTAACTTTCTGTGCCTTTCATGACCCTTTTTTTTTTTTTTTTTTGAAACTTTATTTTTTTATTCTTTTGAAAAACAAAACATACAATCAAAACTTGACAGAATAAATGTTTGGTCACCTATACATCCTTACAGAAAACATATTGACGGAAGTATATGTCAGATGATACAGTGGTCAATAAACATGTCATGAAGTTTTTCCCAGTATTGCAAATATTTATCCATCTCAAGGTTTAATGAGAAAGTCATCCTCTCCATGTTTTGGACTCTGGTCACAATGTCCAACCAGTCAACCTTTGTTGGAGGTTCAGATTGTAGCTGCTTTCGTGTTTCAGCTTTCTTGCTGGCTGCCAATAATATTTTTAATATTGATATATTAAACTATATTGATATATTATTAACAACTTGTCTTTTATCATCCTTTCATGACCTTTTCTTTTGTGATGTTCTTTTGTACTTGTTGAATAGGCAAAGTAATATTAACCAGTTTTTAACCTTACATTATTTTCACCATAATATTATTTCACTTAAAAACTGACACTTTATGGAAATTAAATGTTTCATGTTATCTTTAAATAATTGTTCAATACAAGTTTAGCTCTATCAACAGCATCTGTGACATGCTGTCAATTAGCACAGATAATAATTTCAACATTAATGCACTTATAATAGAAATCTTTGGGGCAATCCAGATGTTCAGCAAGTTTTGGTGAATTTTCAAGACATATGTCGGCTTTTTGGGGTGTATTACTCAAAACTTAAAAACACAAAAGCATGAAATAGATTTCCAGTTTTCCACAAAATGTGTCTTCATTATTCTTTTATGCTCTCTGTCAAAGATATTTCTTATTCCGGTCATGAGTCTAGGCAATTACTTTTTTTAATATTTAATTTAGTCAGTGTAGCACAGACAGTGAAATTGTGTGTGTGCACGATTGGTGTTGTTTGAAACATTTTTTGATGGAATACATTATTAATATTTTGAAATGGATAAATAATTCTGCCTGGAATTGTTGATGTGGTGGCTCATCGGTTTTGGTGCGCGTGTTTATATGGGACAAATGTGTGTCGTTGTCTCGGAGGAGCTCAAAGCAATCAGTGCTGTTGACTTGCAGTGCTGCTCTGCATTCTGACTAGCAGAAATTGGACAACCATCAGGTGTAAGCGTTTTGATAACTAGACGGACTCATGGGTTTATTTGATCCCTCAATTGATACTTTGTCCCTCACAATCATATAAAGAAAGAAAAGAGTACATTTGACTGTAATGTGACTGATTTATCTTCTCCTTCTCATAAGTTCTGTCTCCAGTATGTCCTCTTTGGTTCCTTAACACACCCTGCTCCAGATACAAGATCAAACTGGACTCGGATGAAATCCAGTATGGAGGCCATGGCAGACTGGACCACAACACCGATTTCTTCACTGAGCCATTGGGATTCAACGATCAGCCCAACTCTATGATGGTATGCACACAATACTATTTGTTAGCATAAACCATACGCCATTCCTAGCCCATTCAGAATCTGTTTTTCTTTGCTGATTGCAGAGAAAAATGTGTGTACCCTTCATTATATTAAATATGAACAAATCAAATTAAAACAGTTGTAGCCTTTAAGCATTTCTCATTAAGTAAATATTGCCCAAGTAATTAAAAACAAGTAAACAAATTCTCATTTAATTACTCAAGTAAACGTTCAGTAATCAAATAAAAATTAAATAAACGCATTACAAACACTAGAAGAAATTAAAACAGAACAAAGCTTCAAATAAAGCAAACAGCGGTGTTCATTTATCTGAACGCAATACAGTATCAGGTATTCAAGCAAAGATTCAGAAATTAAATGTAAATCAACCCTACTTAAATAATTGGCATAGTCTTCAATACATGATTGTTAGATATAATAAATGAATACTGATCCGATGCTGCTGGAGTTTGACTGAGAAGCAGATCTATAATTAAAACGAGCCCTTTCGTCTTTTAAATACTGTTGTTTGAATAATGTGAATGACACAATGGACATTTACATCAGTGGTTCTCGCCCGGATGCCTCAGAAAGTTCTAAGGGGCCTCAAGATGACTTAAAATGATTTAAAAATAAGCCAAAACAACTATAAATCAGAATGTTTATAAATCAGAACTTGCAACATATGTCTTGAAAAACCTGGATATATCAGATTTTAAAAGAAATTTGTAGACCTGACCCATGTAACCTTGTAAACAGTGCTTTAAGGTTTTCAGGTAGGTCTAAAGCCTTGGACGCACCAAGCCGATGTCAAAGAACTAGAATTGACGAAAGCTGACTGCGTCTCAGCCAAAAAGCTGCCCTTGAAAACACTAAAAGAACTAAAGGCGACTACATGTGTATTCTGCGTCTACGTGTAAGGAAATATCTGTCTATATCAGCTGATATCAATAGTCTATTTTTGTCATTCAAAAAGGAAAACCAAAGATATAGAAACCGTAAACAAAGCAGCGCTTGCTTACCATTTTGAATATCAATCATGCTGATCACTTTCTTTTTTTCCAGTTAGCTCATGTGATTATGAAAAAAATTGTGCATTCGAATGATCAGGTAAGATGACGTGAAGTTATAACTGTACCGTCTTGACTTATTTGCTCACTTTCATCACTTTCGCTTTTATTCTCGTGCACTGACTTATTCGCTAAACTGAACAGCCAATCAGAGTTTTCTCTCTCACCAACGGCCCGACGCCAATTCAACATGCTGAATCAGCCCAAAAAACACTGACAGTGTCTGACTAGAGCCAACAATGTGGAACACACCGAAAAAAACTAAGCCGACTGATACTCAAAAATGGCCGTCATTGGCTTGGTGTATCCCAGCCTAAACAGGTAAATATACAGAAATTAAATAATCAAACACTGCACAGACTTCATTGCATAAATTATAAATTAAATATAGATTAATCTTTATTAAACCTACAAAAGTGATTCAGTCAAGAGCAGCGAATGGTTTTATCTTTGTCTTTTGTTCTTTGATTATCATTAATAATATAGACAGGAGCAGGTTTATTAGGCTGCTGTCACTTTAAGACCTGACACACGTCCTATTTTCTCACGACTCTTTACGTTCATTAAACACTTTTTAACTTTTATCCTTCTTACGAGGATACTTGACAAAAATGGGAATTTTGATATAATTTTGTGTGCTTTTGTCCTTTTAAGTGTGAAAGAGAACTCAATGCGGTGCTCGCGCGCTGTCTGAAGCGGCATTCTGACCGTGTGTTTTGGTGTTTGTTCACAGAGAGCCGTTATTTTTTTCATCTTATCACGCTTGAATGGTTTAATAGCACTTAAATGAATGATAGTGTGATTATATACTGTAGCGCAGTCAAAGGACGACAGAAAAAAAAAACGGATTCTGAGTTAATTGCGTAAAATATTTTTAATGTGTTAAACTGAAGAAAAAAAATAAATTAAACGCAAAAATTAACACGTTAATTTTGACAGCCCTACTTTATACTTATCCAGTAAATCCTGAACAACTTGAAAAGTCATGGGGCCTTTTAATATTATTGTAGCCTTGGAAACAAAAAGATTATCTCAGAAAGACAAGCATTTTCACAAAGTGCGTTTGACTGTTTACACTCGTAACCGTATTGACATCTGGTAAGACACAAGACTTAAAATCTTAATTCCATATACCATAGCTTTGAGCTTTTTTTTGTTTTATTTTCCTGTATTAGCATGCAAAACTCCTCCTGACAAGTGTTTGAAGACTGAAAGAGCTTTCATTGAAGCTCAAGGCAAGAGTTTGTGATTGAACTAGAGCAATGCAGAACATTTTCAACCATGCATTACTAGCGTAATTCATGTACACATTTCAAACCATGCAGTCACTATATAATGTTGCTCTTATTTAGGCTCCTTTTATGTATTATGCTCTTTATCAGAGCAGTAATAAATGGGAGTCAAGTGCAACACTATCTGTAGTAGTCATACTTCAGTTGATCTAGCGAGTCACGTGTCTCCATCAGATAAGCTCTTCTGTCTCTTGGGTTCCAGCTGTCATATTGTGTATTCTCTTTCCAGAGGCCTTATTGAAATTAAATGCATAGCGTGAAATTTAAAACCCCTGTTTCAGGCTGTAGCTCGTGATTCAAGTTTTCATTCCTCCCTCGCTTCTGAGCACCCCTCCATTTTTCTCTTTTTTTCTTTGTCGCCCCCTCATCTCCTCACCTAAGGGCCTGCTGACGATTTAATAAGATCCATAAAAATTCAAAAGCAAACTTTCCATTTTGCTGACTTGTCCTGTTGTCAACATTATTTTGTAATTGTTAAGCAGAGCGTGTGGACCAATCTTGAGCTTGTAGGTAAAAGGTGTCAAATTAAAGATGTGCATAACTGATGTTTATTTTAGTTGTGTGACCGCTTAGGACCAAATTAATGGACTGATTTCATGAATCTGATATATTCACCCTCATCTCGTTGACTTACTTTCTTCCTTGGAGCACAAAAAGCGATATTTTGAAGAATGTTCATGCTGCTCTTTTTCCTACAATGAATAGAAAGATCACACAGACACACAGTGTGACAGTGACCAAAAAAGATGCCGTCATCCATAAAACTGAAAGTATTATCACTTTTGACACGACAAGAGTCCAATCGAGCTGCAAGTTCATCCGTCAAATCTTCATTAATGACCGCAGTGTTTATATCTGGGTGGAGAGTGGAGCAGTTGAGTTGCACATATAAATAATTTTACTAAATAAATGAAAATTATAGCAATATCTCGATACTAAAATAGCACTGGTTATGAATGAGTCATTGAATTATGTACTTTACTATTTCATTAACTGTGTCGACCAATCAAGTCTCATTATTATTTGTCTTTATATCTAATTAAAAGAAATGTTTAAGCACCATACATGTTCACAAATGAGATGTCTTATTCAGTGACACTCTAATGCAGTTTTAAAACACTGACTTATTTAGTGAAAGGGTGTGTTCGTTCAGTTGGTCCTGCCAGTGAAATGCTCCTGAACAAGCCACATGTGAGTCTCAAATTACTCATGCTAGCAGTCGTCATGTGCTATCTGATATAGTAGTGGGTGATCCGATACTGTAACAGGCCATCTATTAAATCTGCATTATTTATCAACTGTATTATTTTCATACTATTAAATGTGCAGAATCTACTTTGGAAGACCTCATGGGTTGAAAAGGATCTCAAGGCCTTTGACAGAAAATAGCAGCAAAACTCTAAGCTAAATACATAATTGAAAAAAATGACTTGGTGAAGATTGAATTGTTTCTATGCATTGATATTCAGAGTGTCAAGGATGAGTGCTAAAGATTTACTTATTAGTGCTGCGTACTTTCTAGTTGTATTTAAAGGGTTAGTTCACACAAAAATGAATTTCTGTCATGAAGTACTCACCCTCATGTCGTTCCCGTAAGACCTTCGTTCATCTTCAGAACACAAATGAAGATATTTTTAATGAAATCCGAGAGTTTTTCTTTTTTTTTATTATTTTTTTTATCTCCCATAGGAAGCAACAAAATTGCCACATTAAAGGTCCAGAAAAGTAGTAAAGACATCATTAAAATAGTCCACGTGTCTACAGTGGTTCAACCTATATGTTATGAAGCGAAGAGAATACTTTTTGTGCGCAAAAACAAAACAAAAATAACGACTACTTTTCTGGACCTTGAATGTGGTAATTACGTTGCTTTCTATGGGAGAGAAAAAAACTCTCGGATTTCATCAAAAATATCTTAATTTGTGTTCCGAAGATGAACGAAGGTCTTACAGGTTTGGAACAATGTGAGTGTGAGTAATTAATGACAGAAATTTAATTTTGGGTGAATTAACCCTTTAAGTATTGTATTGAGATTTACCCTCCTCTTTGCATATGAATATAAATGTACTGCATGTTGCGGTTCTGAAGTTGAATAGATATGACCTGAACCCTGTGAAATTGATAGTGATACATTAGTCTGAATATATATTGATCCATTTAATGCACACCCAGATCTCTGCACCATTGAATCATCAGTTTATGGTCTCATTTAATTTGTAGCAGCTATAGATACAGCAAGAATAGCCTAATTTTATGATATAAAGCATTTTAATTGTCATATTATGTTGAGATATTAGATATTTATGCTTCGTTTGGTTCAATTAATTTAAGGCCAAGATCTAAAAACCATTTAGTGAGCATTTAGTGAGGTTGACTAAAGTGAGTTTTTTTTTTTTTAAATGGATTGATTTATTGTTACTTTTTACACAATAATTTTCATCAGTAACAAACCGTGACTCTCGAACCTTGGCCCTCTCACCCCCTTCCCTCATTGGGGAAAAAGTAAACTCAGCCTGAAATCAGCCTAGGTGGAAACATCGTAATATGCAGAAAATGGGCATCAACACAACACAACTCAAACAGAATAGGCAGATTTACTGTGTTGCTGTTTGAACGGGACATTTTGAGACACCTGTACGTAAATGCGGTTGTCAATTCCAAAAGTTGTCAGTGTGAACGTATGCGCACGAGCCCTTGGGGTCTTGTGGATCCTAATCATACAGGGCTTTTGATTAGTAGTTGTTCAGAGTTGTTCGATTTTTAAAGTACGTAGTTTTTAGCACATCCCTAGCTTATTTTTTTTTTTTAGTGTACTTTCACCCTCATATAAAGTACATTGAGTTCTGCCCAAGACTTTCTGCTCCCTGTGCAAAACCTCCTCTTTTATCTCCTCTGGAAGCCCCAGCTGCATTAAGACAGCCTTCATCAATTAAACCCCTAAAATTACACATTCTCTTTTTTCTTTCTTTGCAGCACTTTATTAATTCAGAAACCCCTATATCGCTTCCCACCCACTTTCTGCCAAACGCAAAGTTTATTTTAACAAGTGTGTGACCAGTAGCATTCCCAGCAATAAAGCGAGACACGCACAGACAACAGAGCGGTATTTGCCATAGATTTCGGTCTGATATTTGTCTTTTCCGCAGCTCAGAGCTGACACACCTGCATAAGATAGAAATTAATCATTGTGATTGTTGGCAGGTGCCACAGTAAGGTCCCTTTCTGCTCAATTTTTCTCCATGATTTATTTAAGGGCCACAACTTCAAAGTCGACGGCAGTGTGCGTAAACTTTGCCTCCCTCTTTCCTGTTTCTTCCCTTTAATGGGTCCATCAGCTCACCACCTCGGTTTCCATGAGTGACAATAAACTCATTTGCTGTCTGAAGGCGTTGCAAAAGCTGACACACCGCGCTCTTAAAGCAACGCATTCGGCAGAATCAGGTATGCGGCAGGCTGACTGCGGAGGCGCCGAGCAGCAAACGAGTGGAAAATTCTACCCTTTCACTGTGCAATGATGAACAAATATGAATTCCTTGCCCCAGGCATCCATTTGGTGCGAGCGTCGTCTGTGCTTTTACGTCTGTTTCCTAAAGTTTTGCATATGAAATGGATTGTTTGAATTCCAATGATATTCATGAGACACTAATTACGAAATGCCTGTGAATCACCCCTTTTGAGGTTTTCTGGAGCTAACAAGACTGCTTAGCTCTCTCCTCCATCAAAAACATGAAATTCACTAAATTAGAATATGAATAATGTCCGGCAGTGAACTTTTCTAGTTGTTCAACACATCTCTATGCATGTAATAGATTGTATAATTTGCAGTTTTGTATTATTTATTATCACTTAAATAAACCATAAAAAGTTTTCAGCTCTTAGAGTTTGTCTTTGAAGAAAAGTCCCACGATCTTCCGACAGAGTTTTTAGTGTTTATAAAGATCGTTTTGAAATGAGATTTCATTAGTGAAAAACATTTTACATTTTCTTAAAGGGATAGTACACTCAAAAATGAAATATTTTACTCACCCTTATGCCATCACCGATGTACAGTAGATGACTTTCTTTCTTCTGATAAACACAAACGAAGAGTTTTAGGAAAATAATCCATCTCTTTGAGTCCATATAATGCAAATGAATGGCTGTCGCTTGGTTGACGCACACAGCGATCGTGACGGCAGTCCAACGCGGCGAGTATAAACCAGGCTTGACTGCCACTTCTCACACAATCTTCACAATGCACATATGCTGCGTTCACACCATGACGTGCTTGTAGAACTTAATTACAACTTAAAGGGTTAGTTCACCCAAAAATACATTAATTCCTCACCCTAATGTCGTTCCACACCCGTAAGACCTTTGTTCATCTTCATAACACAAATTAAGATATTTTTCATAAAATCCGATGGCTCAGTGAGGCCTCCATTGACAACAAGATAATTAACACTTTCAGATGCCCACAAAGCTACAAAAAGTATTCTCGTCACTTCATAACATTAAGGTTGAACCTCTGTAGTCACATGAACTGTTTTAAATATGTCTTTAGTAGCTTTCTGGGTATCTGAAAGTGTTAATTATCTTGCTGTCAATGGAGGCCTCACTGAGCCATCGGATTTTATTAAAAATATCTTAATTTGTGTTCTGAAGATGAACGAAGGTCTTACGGGTGTGGAACGACATGAGGGTGAGTAACCAATTTCATTTTTGGATGAACTAACCCTTTAATTCATCCACTGGGGTCGTCACAATCGCTGTGTGGTTTTTCAAGCGTCAACCAAGCAGCAGCCATTCAATGGCATTACAGTATATGGACTCACAACGATGGATTATTTTCTCAAAAATATTTGTGTTCATCTGAAGAAAGAAAGTCAAATACATTGGGCATGGCATGAGGGTGGGTAAATGATGAGAGAATTTTCAAATATTTTCTCAGATATTTGAGTGACTCAGTGATTGATTTCACATATATTCGTTATACACTGTTCATGCTTTGCTGATCAATCATTAAGAGTTCAGCATTACCTGCATGTCAATCATTTACCAGCATCTCATGCTAAATTCTTTTCACTGTTGATTTAAAAAATACACAGTTCACTACCATCCAAACATTCCCTTATTTGTTGTCTTTTTATCTCATATTGATGGATTTAATTATATACTCCTGGATGTGTAGTGTATGGAAGCATTTTTATTTTTTGCCCTCAATCTCAGTGTCCACGCACTACAAATCAGTATCCAGCTGAAGCTTCTTGCTCTGCTTCAGTCAAGAAGTACTTGAAAAGGGCCGAGATAAGAGACAGGTGTGTGAGAGTTTAGTCGGTGAGCGTATTCACCAGAGACCCGCAGAACATGGATTTGAGGAGGAGAAAGAGGCAGCGGATTGTTTTGGAGTGTTCTTGTTTTAAGGTTACACAATGTGCCCGTCTTCAGAAGGTCACCATAAGACTCAGACATCTCCCCGAGGCGCATGAACCAGGCTTGTTTTGTGCATGATGTGCACTGATCCGGCTCGGCAGAACATCAACCTGCTGAAGTCGTGTGCCCAAAGGCTCTTCTGATTCTTCCTTGAAACCCTGGACCTCTCAAACCTGCTCCGGGGAAGCAGTCGAAATTCACCATTCCAGATACTGTACAAGGCAAAATTCATCTTTTAGTCTATTTCTCGTACATCTTCAATTTGTTTATGCATCAAACAGCAGCCCTGTACCTTTCGTTTATTTTTCAATTGCTCTTTCATGCTGATCGCAAAGAGAAGTTCTAATGATTTACTGTCCTTGAAGCAGAAAGCGCTTCAGCTGCCGTTGAATATTTACATAAGCACAATAAACCACATGTGCCATCAAGGTCTTCAGACACCTGCACATTTGGCTCCAGACAGCTTTTCAACAGTTCTTATAACAAGACTTGAAATGCAATTATCAATTTGAATATTTTATACAGTATATCGGTTTGGAATAAAGTGGACCCAAAAAGCATTATCACACTTAAATGTCGCCGCAGTATACAGTATACTGTTCTGAAGCTGAAGGATGTCAGAGCCTCACAGGTGTCCTAGCAGAGTAACCACAGGTGCAGTTCATCACATTACCTATGAACATGATCCAACATTTGACAACCACAAAGTGTCCCAATACTAAAGAAATGATGCAAAATAATGTCTGCAATTTGCAAAGAATTTCCATTTACTATTCCATTTGCTGTTCGTATGTGGCAATTGCACAATGTTAATTGCGGCAGGCAAATAGCCTGACTTTTACGAATAAAGCACATCTATAATGAGCCTAATTTGCATAAAAAGGAGGCACTTTAGTGCTGAAAAGAATGACAATGATTTAATCTAAATACGGTGCAGTGCTGTTTTAGCATTTTTAGCGTCTGGATAAACTAGCATAATGACGATTAGTAGAAAAAAATAAGGTGGTTATTGCATGAAAATATTGCGCACAAAAAATGAAGCAACTGTTTTGTGAATCTTCCCGGTTTCATTTTGTACTACTGCAGTACAATTTAAAACCTAACAAATTTCTTTTGGTGAACTGTTAAGCTTTAATATTTTTAATAGGTTTTATATATTTTTAATGCATTTTGCTTTTTGATATCATGAATTATATAAACAATATCTCACGAGTAGCCGTTCAATATCGCTCTATATCAGCACAGCTGTGATTCGGCTGTAGGTAATCACAACCGTGCTTATATAGAGCCATATCGCACGGCTACGAGTGTGATATTGTGTTTATACAACAGTTTGACGTCACAAGTGTTTAAATAAATAGGAAACAACTACAGAGTGTATTTAAAAACTCTCTTTTATAAGGGAACTACTTCCTTCCACCATGGATTCAAATCTCAAGTTGACAGTTTAACAGATGAGCCGAAGCCTCCATTACTAATTCTAAAACGTCACTTTAAAACTAGTAATGTAGAAATCTTGAGTCACTTCATTGAAGCTAATTGTATTATGTAGAGTAGATTATTATGAGAGAGAGATCGACTAAGCAAGTGCATTACCTGCATCTAGCTAATATTCTTCAGGTCAATCTTGTAATCACAAAATCAGTTTGAATGATTGATGAGGAACGCAATATCTTTGTCCTTTTAACATTTAAGAGGATTTCCCATGACATCGTTAGCCAATGCATGTCAGTTGCGTCTTGTAAGATTTTGTAAATTAAGTAAAAAACATCCTTGTTTACAACAATTCCTTTCAATATAAAAGTCTGCGACTGATTTCCCATTTGATACCCCAAAACGAATTATACCTCATGTTTAAACACTATCTACATAAGAGCCAGCAGCAAATTCCCGAAGGACTGGCCGAGATGAAGCTGTTCTCTGCAGGTACATGAGCATTGAACGGCCGCTGACGGCCTGGAGCTCGCTCGCGTCTAAACGAATGTTCAAATAGGTGCTATGTTTACATACAAATTGCATTTTTGAGGTCTAATCAACTACATTCTCAACTAAAAAACTCTTAAAACTACATTTCCGTGACACAATAATGGTAGTATCTGTAAAAATATGGTGGG
The DNA here is from genome assembly GCF_019924925.1 of Ctenopharyngodon idella. Classification (NCBI taxonomy): domain Eukaryota; kingdom Metazoa; phylum Chordata; class Actinopteri; order Cypriniformes; family Xenocyprididae; genus Ctenopharyngodon; species Ctenopharyngodon idella. The sequence continues at coordinate 20,771,054 of NC_067234.1, forward strand.
TTTGCTCAACCGCCATGACTCATCGCTGTAGGGCTGCCCTCGACTTAAGATTTTTCTGGTCGACTAGTAGTCGTTCATCCTAAGCAATTAGTCGACTAATCACATGTTTATTAATAAACCATATAAATCATAATAAAGAGCCTTTAATGCAAGTTTACATAGAGACGGCAGAAAGCGCACCCCGTTTGCTTTCATTACTATATTTTTCTATAAACATCACTATATTTTTCTATATAGCTTTTTAAAGCATTTATTTTTATTTCAGTTGTAGTTTGTCATTTAAAAACTATATTAAGTTTTTCATATAATATTTATATTTTAAGCTTTATTTTAATTACTGAAAACAATTTTTAATGGTTTTAGTTTTAGTTAACAATAACAATGAGTCACACCACATTACATTTTACAGTCTGATAATTTAAGAGACTGAGGGTCTGCATGATCTCTTTGATATCATTTCCTGTTTTTGTTTGTTTTTTCTGCATGTTGAATATTGTTATTTTAACAAAACGTATTTACAACAGTTTCTTTATTTTAATAAGGCTTTTTCTCTTCATTATAATATCAGGACAGCTGCATCCCCCTGACATTTGAGACTTTATGCCTTCAAAAAATATCAAAATGAATTTTAATTTAGAAATTATCATAAAATACTGTAGAATATTCAAGTGATTGTAATATATGAATTGCATTTGAATTAACTTTTGAATAAATGAACAGATGAGCATCATGTAATTGACCCAACTATGCACGCGTCCTAGTTCTAAACCAAGTGCAATTAATACCAATTGTATCTCAATTAAGTTTGAGTCCAAACCTTTTATCCTCATTGCATATTCTCGACTGCACGTTTAATTTAGACACATCTATATTCAAAAGCCAGAATCTAATTTGAAGTGATCACATTCTATTAATGAGGTTCATATTGCGTTGGTTGCAATAATAAGCATGTGTGTGGCGTGCTGTAATAATGACATTAGAGACCTCTGCTGTTCTTTGTTAGCTGATTAATCCACCATTTGTCACCATTGTTTTACGCAGCTCTGGAAAGTAAATGTTGTTGACACACGGCGGCTGTGGCGCGGTGGTAGTTTTTGTCTAGGCAGGTGCGGTTATTCACTCTCACAGTCTCTCTCGGCAGTGGTGCGCTGCAGTTCTTTCTCTCCCCACCGACTCTGTTTAATTAGTCACCAATGACGGTTGTCAGTGTTGCGCCGGCGAGTTGTTCGGCTCCCGTGGCGCTGCGCTGGTGGATGAATTGGCAGCGAGCAAACATGTTCTGAGGTGTTCTCATTGGACGAGGTAGGAGATACTGAGATGTGAGTCCTGAGGGAAGCTTCCTTACAGAGGAACGGCGCTCGATGAGCTGCAGACATGGGTCAGGGATGCATGCTGAAGTCTAGATTGCAGTGTGAACATACATTCTCTGATTCCTGTCAAGGTTTGGTGCTGGAGAAATAGAATGGATGAGGTTTGGTTCATGCGGTGGGCCCAACTACAACTACAAGGAAAAGGGTCGATGTGAACTTAAATGATGCTCTTGTTGTGATAACGGGTAAATTTAACTATAATTTGGAGCACTGTAATTAAAGTGTAACTTCACTGATTCTCAACCTGCTTTGCATTGATACAATGTCGGTAGTTTATGTAAATGAACAATGTTTACTCATTCTCCGCATTACCTGGACTGAGAAATTCAAGTTTCTTTGTCAGCAAAAGTCAGTCCGATGACTCAAAACTCATCATCCAGGCTTTTGACAGCACTAGCGCTACAGAAAATGTTACTTTTTTTTACCTGGTTACAAATGGCATTTTAGGGGTTATATATAGAATTAAAAAACTCTTGTTATTAGCGACACCGGTGGCCGTTAAGTGAACTGCAGGCAGCAACTTATTGCTCGTGCTGGCACTTGTTCACATGTAACGTACTAACAACATGTCTACACCGGACACGAGTGGCTCAATGCGACAAAAGACAATAGAGCCCATTATAATCAGTGATGCTGTCTACACTGGACGCAACAAATCCCCGACAGTAAACTGATGCCAAGTTCTATTTATGACGTACTCCAAGCACTCACAATACTTTTGATAGGAAGGACAAATGAATTTGCAACGGTCGCTTTGTAGCACCCAGTGTACACAACTTCTAGTTGTTGCGCCGTGCCACATCAACAGTTGCGTCCGGTGTAGACATGGTGTAAAAGACTGAACGTGATTCAATGCCTGATATACTCATGGCAAAGTTCTTTTTCGTTCTTTGCTTACACTGTTAACGAACATCCCGACATCGCCTATGCTGCTGAGAGCAACGTTTAGATGAATATGTAAATATGTGATGCGCGCTTTCCTCTCAATAATAAAATAAACACAACAAAAATGACAGCGGTGAGAAAACAGCAGTTAAGAAATCATCTGATCATAGCAATGTGGATATGTTTGCACAAGCTCTGAGATTCATGTCGACAGATGAGGTAAATAAAATACAGACTATAAACTATATAGATCTGTCTATGTGAGACTATAGTTTGAATTAATCCCTTTTCTTTGCATGACCCATTGACATTACAGTACAAAACGGCTCTTTCGGCATTATCCAGAACATTGTGTAAGCATTAGTTCATACCTTCAAACTAGTCGTGAAATTCGCCGTTTTGAATCCAAATATGATAGTGAATCGTGTAGATCCAGAGAGTTTTTTTTTTTCCGGGTGTCGGGGTGAGTTTGCAGGCACAATAAATCAAAAATGGGCTACTTTCCCATAGACTAGAGTGAGACCATAAACGTCTCTCGAGCTGTCGTGATCTTTTTAGGCGCTCTGTGGTGTGACTGACACATCGCTGTAGCGCTTCAGTTCAAACAGAGGCAGAGCGCACGTGAACCGATCATCTCTTCCGCTTTACAACATGAAATAAACATGAATGGATGCAGGATGAATGAATACCGAAGGTATGTTGAAAGATACAATACAACTTACTGAAATCCGAATCATGTCATATGTAACGTTAATCGATCAATCATTGTTTCAACCGGGGAAAAGCGCCAATGAAATAGCTTGTAAAAATGTCACATTTACCGTAACATTTACCTCAGAAAAGCCGTTCAATGTCAAAAAACGTATTAGTCAGCTACAAAAATGTACTTGGAGAGGAGCATTTTGATATATATCCACTGTGACTATAGGCTATTGCATATTCAAGTACTTAACATGTGCTTCAATACTGAATGTATAAATCCGTTTTATGATGGCCACCATTTAAATGTTTAGGCTGATATTAAAAACGAGTAGAAACACAATTATGTCATTAAAAAATTATTATAACATTATTATAAAAACTTCTTTATGTGTAATTTATATGTAAGTAGCTTACAAATCAATTAATTTTAACCTTTAATATTATAATGATGTACCAGCTGTGGTTCCCTGTATAGTTTACAGCATTATTTGAGAGATATTTTTTCTTTGAGGAAATTTGCCATGTACTGTACCTGATCGGCCCCAAATTAACCATTATTGAATTGAAGGAAATCAAATCGCAAGCTTCTGAATCAAAATCGAATCCAGTTGTGAAATTTGTGTCAATGCCCAGCCCTAGTGTCGATAAATTTATTTATTTTTTTTTTTTTTTACTTGAAGCAAATGTTGTTTTTCCATTTATTTTCTTGTGGGAGTGCACCAGAATGCTTAGTTTATATGTTAAAATCACAAAAATTTTCTCATGGGGGAGGAAGCCCCCATGACCCCCCTACTACTATTTACTTTGTAAATATGTCACCTTTTTCACCACTTTGGAGTTTGCAGGTATGATTACTTTCATGAATGAGAGGTTCTCGGGGCACGGGTAACCATCACAACCTTTTGATTTTTTGAGTCCTTCACATAAAAATCAGTCTGGTTTCATAGACAACCTAGGAAGTCGGGAAAGGTCTCATTTTTTAAGTTTCATTACAATCTGTTCACACATTGCCAATAAAAAAAAGCTATTAATACATGAAAATTCGTACATATAGCCAAGTCATTACATTAAAACTTTTCTTGAAAAGGTTTTGAACAGCCATATGAAACCAACATGAATACAAAGATTTCTAAAACCAAACATGTTTGTCCATTTTACATTTTTCCTTTTCTTTATCTTGGACCCTCTATCATTGCCCCATTTTGTTTTAAAAATCATTTAGTGCATTTAAAGTCCCCCTGTAGTCAATAATTTTATCCCTTAAAGGGTTAGTTCACCCAAAAATGAAAATTCTGTCATTAATTACTCACCGTCATGTCGCTTCAAACCCGTAAGACCTTTCTTCTTCGGAACACAAAGATATTTAGTCCAGGTGACTCAGGGGTTCAACCTTCATTTTATGAAGCGGCGAAAATACTTTTTGTGCGTGTTGTGTCATAAAATTAAGGTTGAACCACTGCAGTCACGTGGACTATTTTATCGATGTCTTTAGTACCTTTCTAGACCTTGAAAATGGTAATTAAATTTCTGTCTATGGAGGATTCATACAGCTTGCGGATTTCTTCAAAAATATCTTAATTTGTGTTCTGAAAATGAACGAAGGTCTTACGGGTTTGGAGCGACATGAGGGTGAGTAATTAATGACAGAATTTTTCATTTTTGGGTGAACTAACCCTTTAAAACTCATCTTTGATCACCAAAATGTCATATTTAAATGTTTTTTCCTTGACAAAAATTCTTCATGCCTTAAAATAGCTTGAATGTAACTACACCCTTGCCTCATTTAGTATGTGCGGTTCTATGAATATGCAAATTAGCCCTGCCTTGACTCACACCAGATCAGAGATCCACTCGTTGACGATCACACATTGACGTGATTGGTTACAAGGTAGTTTGTGACGTCAGAAACGCCAGCGATTTCAAACCGCATTTTTGAGACTGTCTTTGGTTTACTGCAGTTTTAAGGAGAAAATACTCAGCAATGGTGTTGACTGATGAATTTGCACATGTAAATGCAATTTCAAATAAACTTTTCCTGATAATTTACTCACCCCCATGTCATCCAAGATGTTCATGTCTTTCTTTATTCAGTCGAAAAGAAATTAAGGTTTTTGATGAAAACATTCCAGGATTATTCTCCTTATAGTGGACTTCAATGGCCTCCAAACAGTTGAAGGTCCAAATGACAGTTTCAGTGCAGCTTCAAAGGGCTTTAAACGATACCATTGATTTCCTGTTCAACTTACGGAACGAACGCGGCGCCAGTTACATTTTTTCCGTAAGTAGAATAGGGAAGGCGTAGGACATACAGCGTAAGCTTTTTGAAGAATACAGAAATGCGGTTTTGGCGAAGGCACTTAGAAGGCGAACGTTTGTTTATATAAAACATATACAGTTGTATTTTTTTCGAAAATGAGCGATCGTTTCGCTAGATAAGACCCTTATTCCTCGTCTGGTATCGTTTAAAGCCCTTTGAAGCTGCACTGAAACTGTCATTTTGACCTTCCATTGAAGTCCACTATAAGGAGAATAATTCTGGAATGTTTTCATCAAAAATAATTGATTTAATTAATAATTAATTTCTTTTCGACTGAAGAAAGAAAGACATGAACATCTTGGATGACATGGGGGTGAGTAAATTATCAGCAAATTTTCATTCAGAAGTGAACTTATCCTTTAAGTTTTCACAAATCTGTTGTTTGCTTGTATGCAACAATTTAAATTGCAAAAAAAAAAAATAAAACTTTCTTTTTTTTTTTCAGTAAAACTAAAACCTTTTAATTTTTAATAGATAAATTGTAGTGAATGCGTATCTTTGTCCTTCCTGCTATTTGATTCTACACAAATTTCACATTTTCTTTCTTTCTTTTTTTTTTATGAATTAGTTTAATGCTGATAATGAATTCAAATAAAAATTCCTGCACATCCTTGTCATTTAGTGCATTTATTTTTTTTTTATATTCACATCCATTCTGCATATTTCTGCCTCGTGAATGTGAAAAATACTTGCAGATTCCACTTGGGCCTAGTCATATCTGTGGTCTAACTTTGGCTTGATACTTTTTCACATTCCACAGTGCTTTAGACATTGACACTTTTTTATGTTATGCATTGTTTCAAAATGTGCTACACTGCCTCAAACAAATGCTGAGTCCCTTTGATCTCTTTCTGTCTTTGGCTGTTCCACTCTCTCAGGTATACATTCCCTGCAGAACCGCTATTGTTCTGGCCAACGAGGAAATCGATTACTGCTACTGAAACACAATCAGCGATTCACCGCGAGATGGAAAGCCAGCACGCTTCTGTGACTCAACCTACCTCCATTCACTGCGTGTTTGCCACCATCCTTTAGAAACCACACATTTTTCCTGTGAACTGCCACCAAACTCAGTTGAGTACAAGATGTTACGAATACCTGAATGTCATTGTTCACACATTAATTATTAAAGAATTAGTTCTTCAATGTCCCACTGCTCTAACTTAGCTAAACTTTAATCATCAAACCCCAATATTTCCGTAAATTAAAATACAAACCGAATTTGGTTTTCAAATGCCTAGGTTTATATGCTTCATTAAGATGCATTTAGGTGTGTTTATGTGTGAAATTACTATTCATTAGTGAATAATGTTGAAGTTAATAATCACTTGATGATAATTTGACTGTGGTCAGTATTATAAGCAATATTTGTCAACACTGTATCTGTAATACCGTAAATAATTGTGAAAAGTAAGTATAATTAGTGTGATCTGTCTGCTATTTAATTCGAATAAGACTCAAGCACTTTTTGACATTCTGTGTCAATGATTTAAGTTCTATATACATATGTATGTGCACTATGTATTAATTCGTCCAAGTTCAAAAGATCATGATGTATCGATTACATGTCAGTTTCATACTGAGCTCAGTTGAATTATATATGTTTAATACGTTAACTGTGTGTAAAGTCATAAAATCTAAGTTATAAATTCTGACAGGCTGTTGTTCAGTGCCTTCAAAATGTTTCACTCATAATCAGGTTTTGATGAATATTAATTTCACTTACTAAATTAGAAATTATTTTTATTAATTTAAAATATAAAAGCTGTTAATACGGAGATAATATAGCTTGTGCTAATAATAATAATTAATTAGAAGACAGCTTAGAGAATGTGCCAATTCACTGTCATAAATTCATGTTTATAATGTATTTTCCACTTTCTTTTCACTGACCACAGCTTTTGCAGTTCTGATAGAGGTCCAAAAGAATTATTATTATTATTAACCTGAAGCTTGTCATCAAAGCATCATAGGAGATGCTTGTTGCTCATTTTGCCCTGTCTTGTTGTTTTGTGGTTCAAAAAATCTAAAATTGCCCTTAATGAATTTGATGCTTGCAGTAATTTGTAGCACAATCTGTTATACTGAGAAATGGCTTTTCAGAAAGCGTCTTGAATAAAGGTTCATCCTGCTTATTCTACACGATTTTTGTTATTTCGAAAATACAGCAGTTAATGTCGCATTGAGATTTTTATGAAAATTGAAAAGTGGTCAAATTCAAAAGTTTGGAAGGTCCTCGTGATGGTCAAGGTATGTTTGTGTGCAATGTTAAACACTGTGCTATTTGTGTGTGTGAGCCGTATTAACCTGAAATAAAGCACTTCTAAAAAGAAAGAAGGACTGCTGTTTTTTTTGCTCTTATAGAGCTCAACAGAGTTTCAGAAGTAAAATCGCATTCAATTCTCAATTGCTGCATCCGAAATTGCGTACTAATACTGTCTGAGTAGGTACTACATTTGAATTTACTTTAAAAAAAGTATGCTTTATGTAGTACGAAATTTGGACGTATACATCCGCCATGTTGTTATTGTCATGTGACCTATCAGCGTCAGTTGTGTCACTTCACTTCCATTCATAAATCCCCTCCCGTGGCCTCATGGGATAGTAAAGTGTCCATCGAATGCACACTTCAGAATCTCGCTGAAAGTAGTAGGTCATCTGGGGACTTTTCGCCTACTGTTTTTCGAATACTATGTATTCGGATATACTACTCTTTTGACACACTGTTGTTCGCATACTAGTATTAAAGTATTTGATTTCGGACACAGCAAATTTTTAGCATTTAAATTAGCATTTTAGTTTGCCGTTACCATGAAAACAAGCTCAAGAATGACCAAACATATTTAACCAATGACATAATCGAGTCAATCTCCATTTACGATAAACTAGTCAAGTGTATTGTTGAATCAGTTACAGTATTTAATTTGCAATTCTTAATGGTGAGTAAATCATTCCCTCATTAAAGAAGTACAAGGTATCTGTTTTCTATTTCTCAAATATATTTTTGCTCTAAATCATTCGGGATTTGTGTCTTGAAGTGGGTTGGTTTAGCTTAAAAGTCTTTACTGAAGGGGTGTCAAATCCTGCTCTTAAGGGCCGTTTACACGACACCGATTTCAACTAAAAAAGGAAAACTTTTTATCAGTTTTGGGCATTCATTTACATGACAACAGCGTTTTGGTGGCCTGAAAACACAAGCATTTGAAATCGTTTTTGAAAATGATACCGTTATCGTCTCTGTGTTAAACAACAAAAAATTTAAATTTGTGAAAATGATGGCGTCATACGCGTGTGTATTACATGTTCAGTCTATAGGCATATAATGTTTCTTTACAAAGTGACATTGCCAACTACTGTCCTGGCAGCAGAATACAATGTTTTTAGTCGTTTTCACGGATCCTTGTGAAGAAGGAATGTTTTGACAACATTGTCGCCTGTACGTGAAAAATGCAAAGGAAAATCTTTTCCGTTTTTAGCACATCATTGTCTTGTAAAAATACCCCTAGAGGGCAGAGTTTAGCACCATCTCCAATTAAACTGACGTGAACCAGCTAATCAAGGTCTTACTAGGTTTAGACACCCCTGCTTTAGGGGCTCAGTAATTGACCAATCAGTAGCCAGGACCAGAACTATCTCTTTTATTATGAGATGCATGCAACTCGTAGTGCTTCTAAGGTAGATATTTGCCTGTTAGTCTGTATGTATGTGCTTTCACAGCCATTGATCACAGGCAAATTTGCACTGCGAGCTTGTCAGGCTTAATGCAGTGATTGTATATAGTGATGTTTAAAAAGGCTTTGTCAGTGACAGTGACATCTTTATCACTGAGATTAACAGATCAAGTGCTCGAAAACAGACAAAAAACCACATCCTCACACATTGATATACTTATTCAAGGCCTTTGATAGCTTACTCTATTAAAGTGTTATGCAACTCGCCAGTGCATGTTTATTTTGAGTAATATTTCTTGTGGTAATTTATGGAAACCCATTTTCAGCTCAAGAGTGAAATGTAATTGTAAGATAAAGTTCTTATTCATTATTCAGCTGAAGACAGTTCAATGTTGATTCAGTTCGGTTCAATAACTGTGAAGTTCAAGTGAAGTTTACCTATTTTACATTGTGAGATATAAAGTCCCGATTATGAGAAATAAATTTGCAGTTGTGAGGTGTTAAGTTAGAAACCAAGTTGCAAATGTAAAATATAGTCACATTGCGAGAAATAAAATCACAGTATACAATATAAAGTCGTAATTGTGAGATATGAGGAATTGTGAATTTAAAATATAGTTATATTTTGAGATATAAAGTCACAATTGCGAGATTTAAAGTCACTAAGAGATATAAAATCACAAATATGAGAAACCGAGTCACACAGTGTTGGTGGTAACACATTACAAGTAACTTGAGTTATGTAATTGGATTACTTTTTTAAGTAACTAGTAAAGTAACGCATTACTTTTAAATTTGGAAGTGGAGAGGCATTGTGTGCGCTGTGTAAACAGACTAAATGTGAGCATTTACTCGTCTCGCTTGAACAAAAACAGATTCCATATTCATCAAAATGAATAAAAACAGTGAAATGCAAACTCAGAATATTACACAAACATTAAATAATCAAATATGTTAAATAACATAAATATACTTTATGTATTTAATCTCACTATAAAGACAAAAATGTCTTTGCTGCTGACCTTCGATGATCCAATTCAACCGTAATAAGCTAAAATGACTTCAGATAAACATCACATTTCTCTTTTTTTTCCTGAAGTAAGAGTGTTGAACTTTCTTCTCCTGCGTCCTATTCTTCTGCAATCCAGAATGGCAGCACATCTGAAAGGTTTGTTTAATTTGAGCCCTCTATTGTAAAGGTGTAAATTTGCATTTCCTTTAGCGTTTGTACTTTTGGTGTGAAAGGGCATTTTCATTTGCCAAGCCCAGCCAAGGTGAGAAAAAATAACTTAATGCATTACTTTCCATAAAAACTAAATAACGCAATTAGTACTTTTTTTTTAAGGTGTAACACAATATTGTAACTCACTACTTTTAAAAATAATATTCCCTAACATTGGTCACAATTATGAGATATGTATCGTAAATATGAGAAACAAAGCCACAATTGCAATATAAAGTCACATTTAGAGATATAAAGCCACATTGTGAGATAAAAAGTTTTAATTACAAGAAACCGTCTCAATTGTGAGATATAAAATTGCAAAAATAAGAAACAGTCACAACTGTGAAATATTTAGTCACATTGCAAGAGATAAAGGGCCCTATCAAGCACGACGCAAGTGTATTTTGCTAGTTTCAGCCCGACGCAGTTATCATTTTCACATCCTGCACCACGTTTAAACAGCAAATGCATTTGCGCCCATGGGTGTGCTGGTCTGAAAACGAGGTGTGTTCAAGCACATTGTTGGCGCGTTGCTATTTTGAGACGCAAGTCACAATATGAGCTAACACAAATTTGAGAAACAAAGTCGCAATCACGAAATGTAGTCACATTGAAAGATGTAAAGTCTCAATTATTAGAAACAGTCACAATGCGAGATATAAAAACGCAAATTTGAGAAAAATTCGCAATTCCAAAATATAAAGTCACATTGTGAGAGATAGAAAGTCACAATTTGTCCTCGGAAGTAGGAAATTTCTAGTTCCTAGTAGGAACTTTTAACTGGAACACCCCCTCAAGATTGGCAAAATACCTGTTTTTTTATGAGTTTGTATTCTGAAAGAGCATGCACAACAAAGGTTTGCTAGACGTGTCCATCTTAGTTTTCTGACCTGTGTACTGCAACGCGGTCAACTTGGTTGTGACGTCATTCCCACTACAACATCCCTCTTCTGAGGAAAATTGAACGCAGCATAAATTCTCAATTACAAGAAACACAAGTAGTCACAATGTGAGATATAAAAACACAAATGTGAGAAAGTCGCAATTAGTAATGGTATAGTAGTACATAGTAATCAGTGTAGAATACCAGCAGAAAAGCTGTTTGATCATTTTCCGTTGCAAATTTTAACTGCTCAACCATATGGTCAGTTTTATATTTTGTTGGCTGAGCACAAGAAAACATTCATATTCCAAATCCATCAGTTCAACACGAGTTCTGAACACCTCGTTTACCTTTATGTAACACTTAAAATCACTCTCTGTATTGCTAAAAGCTTTGAGAGGACCACTTTGCATAAATATCTGCCTTTTCCACAAGGACCATTGTGAATTTGAAGGAGGACTTTGTGCTTAATCGTACCTTTCATCCTGACCAATGGCATTTTCATTAGAGTTCTTGAATTGAATGTGTTAATCTAAACGGGGGGAGTCAACAGGAGCACTGGGACCGCTTTGTTTCTCACGTCTTTTTAGCTAATCAAGTCTGCTGTTCGTCATTAATCACCTCTGTGACTGTGTGGAAATCAAGAGCGACTGAAGAAAGCTGCGACCTCAGACTCCCCCACAAGGTCATGAATATGTGGACGGTGTTTTTTTTTAATGCCTATTATTCTTCCTCCATTTTTTTGCTCTCCTTCATCTGCTCTTCCGTCTCCACTTACTGATGCACCATGTAAATCATCCTCTTTCATTGACACTTGTGTGATATATGTTTGGCCTTTAATGTAGTACAGAGGGATGTGCACTGCATCTATCTTCCATTTCCCTCGTGAGTCGGATAAACTTGCATTATCTCACTGATGAGCCAGCAATGGCAGTACTAATGAAATTTCACTTGGGGTTTTGTCAGCGCTCCTGTTCCCCAGGGCTGCATTAACAATAGGGCTAGGGGGGCTGAAGCCGCAGGGCCCAAGCAAGGAGGAGGCCCATGATTAGCTGTGGAGTAGTTTGACTGGCCATTGGAAGCACCTGAACTTTTCCAGATGAACCGATCAACAAAACCCCACCACTCCCCCATATATTAAGCGCTGTTATTTAGTGGAGCACCTGCAGGGAAACAAAGATCAAAAGCCAAGCGGCTTGTGAAACGGCTATAGACCTTATTTACAACAGTGCTATCTATGATTTTTCAGACAACATGAGCTGTGGAAATAAGTGATCTAGGAGCTTTACACAGCTTTTTACAGAGGGTGTCATTGAAAACACGATAAGTTTATCCCTCACAGCCTCATTTTTATACCTGTCATGGCGCTGCTCTGAATAAGGTTTATCCACCTTATTTTCAGTTAAGAGTGGGTGCGGCCATTTGTAATTAATGTGTCTGGCTTCCGGTGTTATTCGCTTCCAGGTATTTTTAGCTGTACAACTTGATATTGCAAACTGGTATTTCTTACTGTAATATTTAATGTATTATCTTAATAATAAACAGTGTCAACATTTCTCTCCATTTCTCTGCAGTTATATCAAAAAAAGTTAAACAACTGCATCAGATTGGTTAAGTAACATTACCCACAGTCTACTTTAAGTACTTTTGTTAATACTTATACCTCTGTGATTATATGGCATCTTTCCTTAATCAATGTAATCTAGCAAAATGTTACGCTAGCATAGAATACGTTTATAATGATGCTGAGTACAGAACTTCTTGAATGCTTTTATTTGTTTCGCTGTAGCTATATCCTATGTTTTTATTTATAATTTGGGTGTATTTTATTTATGTGTTGTGTGTTTTTCAAAATAAATGAATTGAATTCATTTTGAGTCTGCATTCATCATTCACAGCTGTTGAAATAGGCTTTAAATTAGTTTGGGCAAATGAGGACATAAATTAGGTTAAACTACTGCATGTCCACCCATAGAAAAATAAATAAATAGGCCTATAAAAATTACCAACTGATAACCAACACAGAGCTATTGATACACGACATTGCCACGACGTCGCAGTTAAGTTGTGGCAAGGAATTCATTTTTTTTTTTTTTTTTTTTAGATAACAATAGGGGAATACAAAGACATTTGAATCTGTAAAACAACAACGAATTCGGGATTTTCACTTTTCCGGTTGCCACGATGTAAAGTTTGGTCACCAAATTAAGTTGCTGTTACGTAACAGTCACGTATTTTTGTTTAGCTGGGAAGCTGGTTTGTATTGAAGCGCAAATAGTTTTACAGTTTACAGCACTTAGACTTTATGTAGCCCCGCCCCTTTTCAGCGCTGCGCTCATTGTCTTTTGACTTCCGGTTTGTATTTCCACAGCGATCTTACGTATTTATGAATGAACTGCTCGTTTTAAAATCTTCCCGGTCTACTGACATTTGTTAAGACATTTGCTTTAAACATTACAATGCTCATGATAACTTTCATTAACTCTGTATCAAGTAAATCCACTTCACCAGCTAGTTATTCTTTGACAGTGATGCCATAGAAATTATACAGAGCTACCGCAAAAACGGAAGTTCACAGACAATATTATAAAGATGGCGGCGCACTTGTTTCTTTGGCGCATAAGGTCTAATAAATTGGAAGCTTTGCACATTCACAGAAAACACATTACTTCCGCGTTGAAAAACAAGGTGGAATACCACACCCATACCATACCACAACCGTGGATGATTAAACCAGCAGTCGCTGCACGTGAGCAGGGCCGTCTCACGCACAACACTGACCCATTTGAATTCGACACAAGCACTACATGATATTTGAAGATTAAAGGCTCTGTGGTGAAGCTAGCTGAAACCAGATCGAATAGCTCCATGTAAACCGAAGTGTTGAGGTAAACCGTAGGCTTCCCAACGGTAATTACAAGATTTTCAATACACTCAGCGACTGTACAGTGTACACCACTAAAAATTACCATGCAGTTACTAAAGCTGTAGAAATATGACATTATTATTGTAGTTTTTGTTATATTAAACCATGGTAATGAGGAGCTTGGTTTTTGCCCGTGGATTCTATGCAAGAACTGTGGTAACTTTTCAGGACTAAGCTTTTTTTCTTCTGCGTAGATAGGCCTATGTTCAGTTCTAATACACTTTAACTGCTAAATATTAATTCAGTAATTAAGAGCCTTGTATTATGGGCTACTGCAATAATAATATTGTTAAACACATATTCATTTATTTATTTATTTACTACAATTTAAAGGCCCCCAGCAAAACATTAATGGGGAAACGTGTGGGCTGTATTTGAGCCCCAGCCCAGGCCTGACAGAAAGAAGACCCTCTAATGATAAAACTATTCAAAGTAAACTCCTTAAGGCAGTCGTATGTGCAAAAATTGTTGCTGTTTTTGGAAACCTGTTTGCTTTGACCTCCTATGGTTTTAATGCGTTTATACTTTTAGTGTGTTGTAGCCTGGAATATTGTATATATAGAGATACAACACATTGTATCTCCTTGTGTTAAAGATATGATTTTTAAAAAAAAAAAATTATTCCTGTGGTAAAAAACATTGTGGCACCAAGATAGGCTACTATGAGGGGGGCCCTTGGGATTGCTATAGCCAAGGGGTGTCCAATCCTGCTCCTGGAGGGCCACTGTCCTGCAAAGTTTAGCTCCAATCCCAATTAAACACATCTGAACCAGTTAAACAAGGTCTTACTATAGGCTAGAAACTTCTAGGCAGGTGTGTTGAGGCAAGTTGGAGCTAAACTCTGCAGGACAGTGGCCCTCCAGGACCGAGTTTGGACACCTCCGCTATAGCCACAGGGCCCTATATATGTGCTCTTAATGCGGGCCTGTTGTTCCCCCATTGGTTTCAAATCAATCACATGTTGTTCAGATGTTGCAGGCCATTCTTAAAGGTTCTGTGAGAGACACTGGCTGTGGTTTGTCCTCATATTCATAAAGGGAACTGTGAATGATGCACTATTCTTTCACTGTTCGCTGGTGTTGTACTCAGAGTTTGTGGAATAATGCTTCCATCTAGTGGTAGGAGTTTCTCAGCAGCCTGGATTTACTGGTAAAAGAGGTTTTAGACTGTTTTATTTAAATAATAATAATAATCATCATAAAAACAAAACAAACAAACAAAAAAATTACAAAACAGTCTAAACTAAAGTAATGTGTCACATTACTTCACATGAAAAGTAACTAAGTAACCTAGTTAGCTACAGTTTTAGGGACAATAACACATTACTTTCAAAACTTTCCCCAACATTGCAGTATAAATACATCAATACAAATAATATATAACAACAAAAGGTTTGAGAAAATGCAAAAAAAGTTGCTATTAGATATATACAATAGGCTACATAATGTTTGTAATGTCCATCCAGTGTTATCAAATTGTATGATCATTGAGTATGTACAGAATGAAGTAGCATCAGAGGGCAAGAAACTGCTGTGACAGTGATTAACTAGAAAAATTAAAATGACACTCTGAAACTGGTTCACAACTTTTTATGTATGAAATTTGAGACTGAGAAACAGTCACAAGTACTGTAGTGTTGCTGAAAGAATCAATGGGACTGTCCCGATACCCACACTTGCAGTCTTTGCACTTAACCAGTTTCCTGTATTTGGCCCAAGTGTTTACAACCGTATTGCATAAACTTTTGATTACCTAGTAGGACACACTTACAACATATACAACATGCTTGTAGTTAAGTGATAAAAAGCAGTTGTTGTACATGAGTTCCAGAACATGATGAATGATGGGATACACTTAGCCTCAAATACCAAGTACTGTTTTGATCGAATAGGGTGAGTGAAAGTTTCAAGTGGCTCATAAACACACTTGTTGCAGACTGGTGAATCGATGTAGCCTGCAGAAAGAGTACCTTGGAAAATCCCCAAAACTAGTGATGTTTCTGTACTTTAGCTCCACTTGTTTGAATGTTTTCAGATTCTGTGCTTTTTGAAACTTGTTTATTTCTCTGAACACGCTAGAATCTCTCAGAACAGTCCACAGTTGCATACAACAAAGGAACCCTGTGTTATTTGTGAAACAGCCTACAGATGTTTTTGAGTTTTGGGGAGGCTTTTTCCAATGTCAGACTCTGCGTAAATCAAACCATCAAAGGTTTCTTTGAACAAATTTGCAAAAATAAGTTAGCAGCAAGATGATTTCAGCTGTGAAATATACAGCTCTAACTGTCTTACTTTACTCAACATATTCTGATTTTATTGCCAATTTTTTTGCTTTCACTCTGGAAACTAAAATACTTTTAAAAGGGTTTATGAACAAAACGTTGCAAAATCTGCATGGGGAAATTTTTCACCCAAATCATTAAGGATTTCTCCAGTAAAAATAACTAATACCAACAAGCCAAATAGCAAATATATAGAACTAGAGAGTAATTAAGGTTAAACTGAAAATGAAACACAAGGAACAAAGACAGGAATGAAATCACGATTCCAAACATAACCCAACAAAGATAAGTAAAATGAAGATAGAATTTTTGAAATTTTAACACTTTTCTGCATTGTTTTGAGTATGGCATGTATGCAGTTGTATTGCAAATTTAATGTTTGTCAATTAAAGAACTTTAGCCTCTATGTTTAAATATGTTGCAAATTGTTCTGAAATAAAGGCAATCATGTGTTTCATCTGTGTGTTTTATGTGGTTGAACAAAACCTCTAAAATTGTTTAAAGGCACAATATGTAAGATTTTTGGATTAAAATATCTAAAAACCACTAGAACAATGTTATATTTTTGTTGACTTGTGTACTTACATTATCCCAATGTTTCCAAAAATGTTTAAATCCAGAGAAATAAGCAATTTTAACCAGGACACAGACCGTGTCCGTGCGTCGCCTATCAATGACATCATATCCGCGTTACCCTCAGTTTCCGGTTTTATTTTGTAGAAACCATGGAAACACCAAAGAGGTTTTAATATATTATGTGTTTTATTAGACAGGTGAGCAACTGTTTGGATACATTCATCGACAGAAAACTAACCATGTTATATAGCTGAACACAGTAAGTCTTATTGTTTAAATCTCATTTTCTTGATTTACAGCGAGTACCATGTTTTACCATGCCTAATAGCGATCTAGCTTACTGCAGTGTGCAACAAGTGTCTCATAGTAGTCGCCGAGCGACCACAAACAGTAGCATTATAACAACTTTCAACACACAAATGTACCCAATATGATAAAACAGCGCTGCTTTACCCCATGCTTGACCGGAAGAAGTGGAAGCGGTGACTGCAGCATAATAAAGGTTCTGCTGCTCTCGAGACGTGTGTGGCTCTAAATGCTTACATTTTAATTGACAGAATCTTTGCCTTAGTTTTCTAAACGTTTGACTGAATAAAACATTTTAGTTGAATGAACTTTAAAACTAGTTGAGCAAACATACTTTTTAGAGTCAAGTTTGCACCAACTAAAAAAATAATAATTCAAGTAACATTTTGGAGAGAGAAATTGAGTTAACGTAAAACTGGTTACTAAATAAGGGGCCATTTACACAACACCATTTTCAACTAAAAACTTTTTATGCATTTTGACCATTCATTTACATGGCAACAGCGTTTTAGGGGCCTGAAAATGCAAATTTTTGTGCACGTTATCATTTAGAAAAACTTTTCTGTTTTTAGTAGGCTACATGTCGTGTAAATGTATCAGGCTTTTATGGCTCATATAGCATGATAATATGGAGCTCATAAAGGAGGAGGAAAAAACATCTGTTTTATTCAGAGGCCCAAAATGAGCAAAAATGTGCAATTTGGTGCAGTTGCTGATATATGGCCAAAAAAAATAAGATGAAATTCTGATAGCTTGTAATGTAAATCATTGAGATCTTTATGACAGTATAACAGATTACTTACATAAAAAGAATCTTAAAATATCAGTTGTCACTCTTTATCTCCTAATAATGTCTTAGTAAGATGATAGAGCTCTGTAGTTTATATTGTAGGGGCAAAACATATAATGCAATACAATGATGATTGAGAGATGAACAAATAAATATTCCTCAAAAGCCTCTTTCATATTTGATGTATAGATAATCAAGTAGCCTTAACTGCTTCAGCCCAGTAAGTGTTCATATTGAAATATTACTAAGGCTACTAACAATATTAGAAGTTATTTGTACATTTACTTTATAAAAAAAAACAGTAAATATTTCATAGTAAAAAGACACGTGAACCACGACTTGAAGGTGGATGTTTTTACAATTATGCTAAAAGACTAGGGGTGTAACAATTCACTCGTATTCTCGATGCATCGATTACACATCCTGACGATGCATATGCATCGATCTTGAAACATGTTTTTTTAATCGTCAATCGTTAATTCCGGTCGATAATCAATGTAAAATGCTAAGAATCGGATTAATCGCGATTTGATAGCGATTCAGTACTTTAAAATATATAAACATTAAATTACTACATGCGCAAATTTATGGAGACGTTGTGCGCCGTCATTCGCGCCCTCACAGCTCTCCTTCACAGACACGCGCTACACTCTTTACCGCCTTTCACTGGACTCTTGTGCTCGCGCTCCGTTTTGAGCAGCCCACGTTTGAGCCTTTCTCAGGACGGCCACTGCTATTCACATGAGCAGATGACAGCTCTCTATCGAAACAGCGATAGTCCCGAGTCAAACAGCACAAGCCATTGATAAAGCTGCCGAGTCATTGCGTGGACACTATACTGTTGAAATAAAACGCCTTCATTGCGTGGAAACGTCACTGTTATTTTCTATAAGATAAACTTAAGTTTTACGGAAATGGGTCATACCATTGACATTACCTGAGCAGTTGAAGTAAGACGCGCTTGCGCCCCTGCCCTCGCGAAGGCCTGTGCACGCCGCAACTGTACAACATTAACAACACTGAAATAAGAGCTCGCGGTCAATCAATCAGATGCGTTGCGTTCGCTACCATAGCAACAGTAGAAACCCAGTGCGTTTTCTTTCAGAATCACCGTAAGGAAAAATTTCCCTATCCACCTTATTCCTGACTAGCCTACTGCGTTTCGAATTATGGGTTCCACTTCCGGTTTGGGGAACTTCCATTTAAAAAGACTGAAACGAATCGTTTTAAATGCCTACAAATAAAGCTTGTCCGTCAGTTTGACTGAATGAGCTGTCAATTCTTCTTTCATGTTTTATTTTCAGACATCATGCGAATAACGTAACGCTTGGTATTTTAACGTAACATGTTATAACAAGAATTTTTTCTCCTCAAAGCCTCACCTCTCTTTCCAGGTTTGTTTTCACAGGTAAATACAATTTATTATCTGTAAAAATGATGGAAATCACTTTGAAATAGTATCACGCAATGCTGAAGATTGAACATTTTTTATTAAGGCAACGTATATTACATAATACAGATATATATCACTATATTTAACCCGTCCGTTATTGCTGTGTAAAGAATCGCGCTTTTTCATGGCCTGTTGAAAGTACCTTGTTGATGCTTTTACACATTTAAATGTCCTTTTAATGTTCGTTGGTTGAAGGGTGAGTAGAATAATGTCATCTCATTGTACCCAGTTTAAAAATAAAACGTATTATTGCGTTCATAGAGCGAGCCTTTCACTGACTGTTTACAGCTTAAAGGAAGTTACACCCATAATTCGCGCAAAGCGTCATGGGGCGTAAGAATAAGGTGGATAGAGAGAACAAAGAGGGCTTTTATAACTATTGCGTTAAGAAAAGTTAGTTTCGGATTAGTGGGGAAAGTGCATGATATTCTAGGATAGATCTCCATATGTTTAATGTACTTGGAACACTTTAAAAAGGTTATAATTCGCACCCTGACTAAGACACATTGGGGTAAGCATTTCAATAACCCTATGAATGCATATAAAAAATGCAGAATCGAATCTAATTAATCGAATCGCATCGAATTTTAATGTGAATCATCTCGTATTGTATTGTTCTGAATTTGCAAAAGTCGTTCTTGAATCGAATCGAACACCTATGGATCGTAAATCGAATCGATTCGCTGTCTACCCAAAGGTTCACAGCCCTATAAAAGACCTTTTACTTGCAAAAAAAAAAAAAAAAGCCTATAAACTGTCAGTCAGACGACAGAATGCAGGTAGGAGGTGTAGATACAACAGATTTTTCAGCAAAGTTTTGGTCATGATAATTTAGAGGATTTAGAAACTGGCAAATCTAATATGATACAGCATATGACTTTTAACAGTGCAACTTGCATGAGCAGAAACGATATATAAACAGATGGAAAAGAACGGGTAGAGCTCGTTTGAATATCAGTATGTGACTATGCAAATCAGGAACACATCACAGTAATATTGGTACCTCCTCCTCGGTTTGGGTGTTGGCAGTGGCGTACGGAAGGATGTTAAAGGCCAATGATACCTCATGGGTGGGGTTTATACTCAAGGTTGAAGGGGTAGTATTTTATTGTAAAGTACCGGCTTTATATTTATTTTTCGCCGTCTCGTTTATTTCTGTCAGTTCTGAGGTCGCGGAGGCTTTTGTGATCCTTACTAGGTAAGAATGAAGCACGTGCGTTTAAACAACTGTTTTTGAATGGTCTATTACACCATTACATGTATTTGTCCTTTACACTTCTAGGTGTACTTTTTGGTACTTTGAGCGATTTTTTTTTATTATTATTGAGATTGCTTTGCTATTGAGATTATAAGCCTGCTTCCTGCATATGCTCATCCTGCGATGCACATGGCGTGTCTGATCTCCATTTAAGGGCTGATGCAACACCTAACTTTGCAAGATGACGAGAAAACGCATGAACTTTCCGAATATGGCTGTTGTGTGAACCCGTTCGCTTCGTTTAAGCACATTTGTTGTGATTATAAAGTATTTAATGCAGAATTTAAAAAACAATCGTTGGGGTTTACGTGTGGGCTCGTGTGTGAAAGGCGCGTGCATGTCCTTGTATAGAGCGCGCTGTAATTCATTGTACTCTAGCATTGGATGCGGGCGGAATTTAGTCATTAAACCTCAAAGAAAACCCACGGAACGCTAGACCACAACGACGATTTGTGACATTAAGAGCTTTCTATTGCGAAAATAGCGTCACATTTGCTTTTTCATAAGGTTTTAAACTGGTTGGTGCGGTTGTGTATATCACAGATTTGTAGCTAATCGATTTCCCGGCTTTTAGATTCGAACTTCGAAGCAATTCTAATTCAGAGGAACCGATTCGCAAAACGGTTGGCAATCTCTCGACATTTAAAACTGGGAATTGTTTTGATTCGAAGAATCGTTTTTCCTCCCAAAACTAGAACGAATCGGTTCGTTAAACGAATTGAACTTCTGAGATAGAGGGGACCGGACAATCCGCATGGTTTCTGTTTGGGGCGAGTGACTGCGCTTTATTATGACGTGACGTTTAAAAAATGCGGGAAATTTGTTTTGCTAATATTTACACCTGCAAACTCGTCGTCTTTCTGCAAAATTCGTCTTTCTGAAGAAGAAGGCCATTCACTTGAATCGCAGATGCGAAGAAATCAAGAGCTGTTTGTGGTAAAACGTTGTTTACGTTTTGTTTACGTTTTGTTTAATACATAAATTGAAAATGAAGATAGATTTAGTTCACTCAGTAGCAAACTATAGAGATGATTCCTCCACAGCCAGTATTCAAATGTAATACTATTGTTCATGTTTAGATGTCTAACGAACAGACAGTGTATTAATTTAATACACAATAGAACAAAGGTGAAAAAATACTATAGTAAATACTATAGTTTTTTTGAACCATACTATAGTAAAGTGTAATATACTGTATATATTATACTATTTACAACACTTTTGTTAATGAATGCTTCAGCATACAGTAGTATTAACTATAGTGAACTGATAAACTGTAATAAATACTGTATACCTTAGTTTTTACTACAGCAAACTGTAGTGTATATTGTAGTATAATATAGCCTATAGTTGTAGAAAACTTAGTACAGTATTGTGAAAAGTAATTTGTTTATATTACTATAGTTATGTTACCACAGCAACTATAGAATTACCACAACAAATTAATTCAAGTACTTTACTATAGAATGGTTCAAAAACACTATAGTATGTACTATAAATTACTATAGTATTTTTTTCATCTGGGATTATGCCAGATTAGCAATGCCTTTAATAACATAATAAAGTGTAACATTTTATAAATGCTTAACATGTGAACAGTATTTCCATCTTTAAACCTATATGTTTGAATGTTGATCTGTAAGGGTGCATTATATAACTTTTGGTTTATTGCTTAAAGTTATTAAAGTGCTGCCATTGTGACTACAGTGATACTGTAAAAATGACTGTTTACAAAGCGACCTCATATCTATATCAGGTCAACAGAAAGAGGAAGTTCTGTTTTCAGACACATTCATGCTATAATGTTAATAGCTTATGGAATAATTATACATTTTAAATGTACTTAAATTGTATTTAACTAATGAATCATAGTGAATTGAATTGGTTTTATGACTTAGATTCAAAATATAAAATAATTGTATTCAAAATATAAAAATACAGTAATAATCTTGTTAAAAATAATGCATGTTTCTTAAGAACGATGTTGAATGACTTTCACACATGCTGCACCAGTGTAATGTGACAGTAAGAAACTGCTAAATTTATCTACATTTTTACCAAATAACACATAAAAGATGTTACACAATGTGAATATTTTTGTGTGGTGATGCAACGAAACAGTTTTTAAACAGTTTGAACCGATTCATGGAAAAGAATGAAGCCTTCTTCCTCTGTATCTTGAAACGCAGCCAAGACAAATGGTCAAGGTGACTGTGCCCTAGTTTATCCCCCCCAAAAAATACACGTAGTGTTTGAATATTGTGTTTGAGGAAGGTACACGTTGTGTTGATTCAGCAAGTTGTAAAAGTAAGGTTTATATTAAATTCTGCAGAAATGCCTTTAAATGCCTTCGGTAAAATATATCAGAGCTAAAATATTTCAATGTACTCAGTGATTACATAAGTTATTATATGCAGAAGCTTTATTTGACTGTTTATTTGGACTGATTTGGGTGTGTATGTTATGGGCGTTACCAGTTGGGAAAATGCAGAATGTTGTGTGTGACCATCCCAGATTAAGTTTGTGTAGTTAATTTGATTAACATGTGGTTATGTTCATGTTGACACAGGTATCAATCAGAAAACATTCAAGCGAAGGTGCCACTGAAGAGTTGAAGGGCGGTGGACTGTGTTTGCTTTTCAGGGCACATCGAGTTAAAATGTCATGACAGAGTTTTTGTTTGGACAGTAAAACGGTCAGATCTGCAGATAGAAATTTGGCATGAGTATATGGAGTGACAGGTGTTCAGTCCCAGAAATCTTTTTGGGTTGCTTCAATAAATCACCCGTCATGACTCTTTTGTTTTGAGGATGTGTCTGGTTTCACATCACCGTGGGGTGGTTTGTTTTTCATCGTTAATGCCCTTCAGATTTCAGGAGACAAATTTTATGATCAAGAGAGTTAAAACACTATTCTTGGGCTGTGTTAATCAGGGTGGAGTGTTGGCAGGCCAGTGAAATGTGCTGTTTGAATGTCTGTAAAGGTGTGTAATAAAAATATTTAATCACGTTGTATATTAATGCGCTACCTTCATTATATCACATGCGGCCACATCTCTAGCATGCACAGAAACATTCAGGAGCACAGAAATTGTCAAAGCTGTCACAAGTGATTAAATTCACAGCTTTACAAGAAAGGCACTGCACCAGATGCAGGTAATTCACACGCTCTCTTTTTTTTAATTCAAATTCATTCAAATAAATGTAATCTTACGGTGCTACTTTTTTTTTTTTTTTTTTTTTTTTTTTTTTTTTACTTCAGAGTTTTAGATCTAACAACACATAGCTAATTTTCATAAGTTACTCTATAATGTTTATCCATCAATAAGAGCTTTAACTTGCAAGAGACAATTTTATAAGCAGGATAATCAATGGCTAGGTATCCAACTGTGCATTAAAGCATCTTAAAGCACTCCATTTTGTTTTGGGTTGGGTACTTTGCCTCTATATATTGTGCATTACATTTGAAATTAATTAAAAAAAAAAAAAAAAAAAAAAAATTAATGTTGTTAAAATATTAATCAAGCAGTTTAGTCCAGTGAACGGTTTGAATTTAGTCTTTTATTCACATATAACATATTCACATATGTGCCTTATGTGCCCATTCCATCCAATAAATCACCATAAGCTTTGTGCTTTTGATAAAAACTAAGTCTCAACTTTCAAATTCTGTCAAATTTATTATAAATTTTAAACAATAAATACCGTTTTGGCGCTCTTTAAAGGATTAGTTCACTTTCAAATGAAAATTAGCTCAAGCTTTACTCACCTTCAAGCCATCCTAGGTGTATATGACTTTCTTCTTTCTGATGAACACAGTCGGAGTAATATTTATAAATATCCTGACGCATCCAGGAGTATGAGTTAAAGAAAGTGCTTCCATCCACATCCATCCATCATAAACGTACTCCACACGTCTCCGGGGGGTTAATAAAGACTTTCTGAAGCGAAGCGATACGTTTGCGACACTTTCTTTGTACGTTAAATACGGAAGGCAGTCTGGCGGTAGTTAGATATTTTACTTCATAACTTGTTAAATATGGGTTGTTGTTGTTTTTTTTTTTACAAAAACACATTGCTTCGCTTCAGAAGGCCTTTATTAACCCCCCGGAGCCATGTGGATTACGTTTATGATGGATGGATGTGGGTGGAAGCACTTTCTTCAGCTCATACTCATGACTCCTGTTCATTGCCATTAAAAAGCTTGGATGCGTCAGAATATTTATTAAAGGGTTAGTTCACCCAAAAATGAAAATTCTGTCATTAATTACTCACCCTCGTGCCGTTTTACACCCGTAAGACCTTCGTTGATCTTCGGAACACAAATTAAGATATTTTTGTTTAAATCCAATGGCTCCATGAGGCCTACATAGGGAGCAATGACATTTCCTCTCTCAAGATCCATAAAGGTACTAAAAACATATTTAAATCAGTTCATGTGAGTACAGTGATTCAATATTAATATTATAAGCGACGAGAATATTTTTGGTGCGCCAAAAAAAACTAAATAACGACTTATTTAGTGATGGCTGATTTCAAAACACTGCTTCAGGAAGATTCGGAGTGTAATGAATCAGCGTGTCAAAACGGCAAACTGCTGAAATCACGTGACTTTGGTGCTCCGAACTGCGGATTCGACACGCTGATTCATTATGCTCTGAAGCTTCCTGAAGCAGTGTTTTGAAATCGGCCATCACTATATAATTCGTTATTTTGTTTTTTTTGGTGCACCAAAAATATTCTCGTCGCTTTATAATATTAATATTGAACCACTGTACTCATATGAACTAATTTAAATATGTTTTAGTACCTTTATGGATCTTGAGAGAGGAAATGTCATTGCTCCCTATGTAGGCCTCATGGAGCCATCAGATTTAAACAAAAATATCTCAATTTGTGTTTAGAAGATCAACGAAGGTCTTACGGGTGTAAAACGGCATGAGGGTGAGTAATAAATGACAGAGTTTTCATTTTTGGGTGAACTAACCCTTTAATATAACTCTGATTGTGTTCGTCAGAAAGAAGAAAGTCATATACACCTAGGATGGCTTGAGTGTGAGTAAAGCTTGGGGTAATTTTCAGTTGAAAGTGAACTAATCCTTTAATGTGGCGTGACAGATCGTTCAAGCGAAATTGATGCGAAAGTGAACCAATCATCTGAATTGAATTGAATCGCGAGCTTGTGATGTGAAATCGACTCAAATCGAGATATGTTAATTTTCAATTTTCAATTTTCAACCTTGATGATGATAATAATAATGTTTCTTGAGCATTTAATTTCTGAAGGATCATGTGACACTGAAGATGCTGAAAATTCGGCTTTGTCATCAGAGGAATAATTTACTTTTTAAAATACATTAAAATAGAAAACATTTATTTTAATATTTCACAATATTACTGTTTTTACTGTATTTGTTCAAATAAATGTAGCCTCATAGTAAATGTAAGGGACTTCTTTCAAAAACATGAAAACATGTTACCGACCCCAAACGTTTGAATCATTGTGTAAGTATATCAGCCATTTCTATTGTTGTCTTCTGTTTCACATACTGTGCATTTGTTTTTAACAATCATTATGTTGTAGTTGTACTGGATGTACTCCGAGTACATGCCTCAGATTCCTCAGTGCAACTCTGATCTTAACAGATGATGGCAATCATCTAAGCAGAAAGTCAAAGTCAACTGACCTGGGCATCGTGACCTCACTGAAGAGGTTTGTATGTGTGAACACAATGTGACTGGCTGATGTGTTCAGATGCCTCCCGTTTCTTCCGGTGCTCTGTGATTGGTGGAAAATAGGGCAAGGCCTTCTCCCATCCTGCTTACTGGATTTACAACGCTCAACAGAAGCACGAGTTTCCGTGCCCGTGTTGCTATGGCCTTTTAAAGTGGATGTGCTCATCAAGGCTGTGAATGGCAGATGTTCCAGTATACCTTGCGCAATCATGTGTTTCCACACAGCAGTGTTAGGCTGTATAAGCAGGCTTTGTTCCATTACCCTCCCTCCAAATAAACAGCCCCCTGTACATGAATGTTAAAGTCGACTGGCATCCTTTGGGAATGTATATGCAGAAGAGCCAAGGTGATTTAAAATGAGACAAAACCATGTTCACACGGCAAAAGAATTCGGTTGTCAGTCCTGTATTTTGAGTCGTTCATTTGCAGGAGTGACGACCACATTCTATAAATTAACTCACCTGTAAATTTTCAGGACTCACAACCGCATTCTCGAAAAACCTGTGTTGTGTAAACGGAACCAGACTGGGCTGTGTTTCCCAAAAGCATCGTAAGCCTAATTTGATCAGAGTCACTTCACCAGCATTTCACCATTTCATTTGATAAATCATCTGATAATTAGTAAATTGTTAAAGTGCACACAAACATAACAAATATTAAAAATAAAAGGATCACAGTGTAAAAGATCGTTATTGTGTGCATAAAGATAAAAATGCTTTAGTGGAATCTGGCTTGTCCCGTAGAGGGCCTGCACACTTTAACCTCGCGCACGAGCAGATCCGTTTCCTCGCTAGAGAAATGTTCAGTTTTTCCGCTTGTAAATTCCGCCATGTAAATAATGAATCCGCCATGGCGTGAGCGCAACTGGCTTTTAAAGGGAATGGGAGATGTGACTCTGATTGGTTTATTGCACGTTTTGCCCAAAAAACACCCATTACTTATTAAGAGAATAAGGACAACCCTTTTAGACCATGTGCCGGGTGCACCGACCATTTTTCCCGTCGTTAAACTAGCAAAAGTGGATTCGGACACGCCCTAAATGCACTTGCGCCATGCGTTTTAGACCATGTGCTTAGATCGTTAAAATAGGACCCCGAGAATTGGCTTGCAAAACTTTTTAATTTACATCTGTTTGCTCGCAAATATTTTGCCTTCCCCTGAGAAACTTTGCAAGCGAATGCAAAACTGTTGATGAAAATATTTAGGGTTGGGTAACAACAACCGTTTCCATTTTAGAACCGGTTCCAATTTTCAAGAATCATGGATTCGATAAGACATGCATGTAAACTGAATGAAAACACATGTATAACAGTATGTTCCTCATGTGTTTTTAGCCTGCTGATATTTCTGTAGGCTGCTGATTTTTGTTCATTATATTCAGCTGCAATAGAATGTTTTGCAAAAAGACAGAATAATTATCAATCATATCTAAATGTTTGACTTCATTTTTTTTTACCTTATTGGAATCGATAAGAATCGGAATCAGAATCACTAAAATTCAAATGATACCCAACCCTAGAAGTAACATGAAGTGGGATGAAAACCCACATTTCAGTGCTTTTGCAAACAAACAGTTTCCTGTGGGAAGAAAATGCAAAACTTTTGCAAGCAAAAGCATTGAGATATAATTTTTTAGGGCTGCACGATTTATCGCATGATAAAAAAATAACATTGACTTTTACGCGATTATTAGGCTGCGATTATTTATTTATTTTTTTTATGCGCAGCTTGTCAATGAAGTATGGCTCCATCTGAATCCATCTGAAAGTACTGCGAGTTTGAGTCGCTTATAATGTACATTTGAAAAAGCAACACGTGTCAAACATCTTTCCAGACATGAGAAGCATTTATTAACATCTTGTCCAACAAAAGACAACATTTAATAACATGTTTTTCTCCAAACTTACTTCATAATGACAGTTTAGTATTTTTCTGTGAGATGATGTGTCTTCTTACACAGAATAAGGCAGTCGTGTGTTTATTAGTCATGTTTAGTCAATCAAAGCGTTTCAATCTTCTGTTTATTCCGCTACAGTGATAGTATGATAGGAATAGGGATTTCCTGGAATTAAGTGTGTTATCTACTTCTAAGGCAGGGCATGTTTGGAGTTTCTGCGCAAGAGCGCCCTCTGGCTTTTAGATGGAGAAGCATTTACTACTGATCACAGAGCCGTACAGCTCTAACAAGCTGCGCATAAAATAATCACGGCCTTTGCCAAATCGCATGTGGTTTAATCATGATAAATCGTGCAGCCCTATAATTTTTCCTCCTGTCTTTTTTTTTTTTTTTTTTTTTTTTTTTTTCACCACCCATTAGGGCATCCATGCATTTTATAGCTTGACAGGCGTGGCTATTATGAACTGTCTTTATATGGGAGAGAGCAGCGTGAACATTCTTCAAAACATCTTTTTTTTTTAATGTTATCTAGCCCTAAGTGTCAGAGGTGTTTTGTGACTGTAGGCAGTGACAGGCAGAAACTAGAGTCAAGAGAGCTGATGGAGTGAATGCAGGAGCCTTTGTGACCACCGCAGCTGCTGGTCTTCACGTGACCTCACGGTGTGCTATTTGTGGCCTGAGCTTTGAATGAGTTAGTTGCCACAAAGGCATGCGACTCGTGCTACAGGCGGACACGGATTTGAACACCTCCCCTTGCTTGTATTTATTACGAGTTGAGAGAGAAGAAGGCTCCATCAAAGTTGTTACTTTACAAATCCTCATTGTTTGAAACCTGGAGGAGGTGCTGAACTGAAACAAGAGCTCAGAGAAAAGAATCACAGGACTTTATTCGTATTCTGGGGGATTTCCTTGCTCTGATATTTTGAGTTGGTAAGAAAAGGATTTGAAACTCCGGAGTCTCGGTGGATTTGTTGTCTTTCTATTTATCTTATTTCAGTTTCCCATGAAAACCGTTATTAGTTTTACTCAGTAAATGATGCAATGGCACTAATTTATTGTAGATGCTTTAGGGTTTCACAGTGGCCTTCAGGGAGACTAAGATTTAGTATGGTTATTTATTTAAGACTAAATTATCTTCTGATGTCTTTTCTTTCTGTAATCAAACATGGGAATATTGTGAATTAGTGTTTGTGTTTTAGCCATGATTACCAAAGGATGAATCTAATGCAGTCAGTCAGGAATGTGTCAGTGTCACATTTCACCTTTAAATCAAAAGAAAAAAATGAATGATGTTTTTAGGTCTTTAAGATTAAAAAAGTTGTATTGTGTTGCAGAAAAAAAAGTATCTTTTGTACAAATTATTCTTTGTTTTCCTTCTGTGAAATATTATTTATTTTATTATAAAAATATATACTTTTTTTTTTTTTTTTTACGGGTGAAATTTAACGTAGACATTTGTTTTTTGTAAGAATGACACACATATCATGAGCTGATAAAATAGTGTTGAGTTTCCTGAAACTGGAAAAGGGAATAAGCTTGCATTTTTATTGGTGTACACTACAGTATATTTATTTATTACGTGTCTTGCTTGAATATGATCACTGACGTTAGTGCCACACTTGTGTGTTTATAAAAAGATCCTACTGTAAAGTTCAAGCAATACCTCGGCTTAACTCCAGCCTGCTTTTGGCTTACATCTATTACAGTAACGATGAGTAAGAGAAATCACGCTGGTTGTGGAGGTACCAGGCTCAAATATCATCACTCTTGTGACTCTTGTGGCTTATGTCAGGATCGTGCTGCTTGCATCATTTAATAAGACACTCAACGCACTTCATTTGAATATTTGTATAGCTATTGATGTCATAAAACTAAGATATTTAAGAACGTTATTGTAAACTGAAATAAAAGAATTAATAAAAAGTAAATGGGGGAAAAACTTAATTTGATTAATAAGGGTCTAACAAATGATTTTGAAGCGTCACACTGAATATGATGCAACAATTTACCCTAGAATTTTTGCAATTTTGAATTGGCAGTTAATGCAAGAATGGTTTAACAAATAATTTTGAATTGTCACATTAAATTGAATGCAACAATTTATTTTACAATAGTTTGTAAAACAAATATTTTGATGTTTTTACAGTTAAATCTAGAAGGATTTAGTGAACAATTTATAATTGTTGATTGAATTGAATGCAGCAATCTGCATAAGAATGGATATATGAAAGTTTTACATATTTAACTAATATTTTAATATATAATATTGTAAAATTATAATAATATTGGTGATTTAATTGTACTTTTAGATTACCATTGCTTTCATCTATGCTCACTTGAATTAATCTGTAAAAACACTAATAATTTAATAACATTGTTAAATGTAATCTTTAATGTTAAAATTAAAGGGTTAGTTCACCCAAAAATGAAAATAATGTCATTTATTGCTCACCCTCATGTCGTTCTACACCCATAAGACCTTCGTTCATCTTCAGAACACAAATTAAGATATTTTTGATGAAATCCGATGGCCTCCATTGACAGCATTGTCACCGAACCTCTCAAGATCCAGAAAGGTACTCAAAACATATTTAAAAAAGTTCATGTGACTACAGTGGTTCAACCTCAATATTATTAAGCGACGAGAATACTTTTTGTGCACCAAAAAAAACCAAAATAACAACTTTCAATTGTAATGGCCGATTTCCAAACACTGCTTCGAAGCTTTTCGAATCTTTTGTTTCGAATCAGTTGTTCGGAGTGCCAAAGTCACGTGATTTCAGCAGTTTGATATGCGATCCGAATCACTCATTCAAAACACAAGATTCGTAAAGCTTCAAAGCAGTGTTTTGAAATCGCCCATCACTAGATATTTTTGAATAAAGTCGTTATTTCGTTTTTTTGGTGCACAAAAAGTATTCTCGTCGCTTCCTAACATTAAGGTAGAACCACTGTTGTCACATGAACTGTTTTAAATATGTTTTGAGTACCTTTCTGGATCTTGATAAGTTCAGTGACATTGCTGGCAATGGAGGCCTCACTGAGCCATCGGATTTCATCAAAAATATCTTAATTTGTGTTTCCGAAGATCAACGAAGGTCTTACAGGTGTGGAACGACATGAGGGTGAGTAATAAATGACATAATTTTCACTTTTGGGTGAACTAACCCTTTAATTTCCATTTTTCATACTGTATATTATTGTGTTGTGATGCCTAAATTCACTTGTAGCTTTTTAATATTATTATATTTTATTTATTCAAAAACAAAGCATTTTAACAATGGGTATTGATTGGCCATAACATGACAATAAATGGTACAATAAAAAGTATAATTGCTAAATTGTAGTTACTAAAAATAATATATATATGTGTATATATATGTGTGTGTGTGTGTATATAATATATATATATATATATATATATATATATGTGTATGTATATTATATAATATAAATGTCTTTAAAACTAAATTGTAAAATTTGAAAATGCAGTATGTTAATAACCTTGAGTTGAGAAACTTTAATCGACTGTAAATCAGAATAGTAATCGCTCTCTCTCAATCTTTTTTCTTCCAGGTCATTGGTACTACCGTGAAGAGCTCGTGTTTGTGTGTTTGTGTGTGTGTGTGAGCTTGTGTGTGTGCTTGTGTGTGTCTGAGTGCTTAAAGAAATCAACATGGTCCTTGCCCACCTAAAAGTATTTGGAAAGCAGCTTTTGCGGGTGAAGGTGGTCGACTGCAGCACAGAAGAGTCTCGGCTTTCCCGATGTCTCAACACCTTTGACCTGGTAGCACTCGGAGTGGGCAGCACATTGGGCGCTGGCGTCTATGTGCTGGCTGGGGCCGTGGCGCGGGAAAACGCCGGTCCGGCAATCGTACTGTCCTTTCTGATTGCAGCATTGGCCTCAGTCATGGCCGGACTGTGTTACGCTGAGTTTGGAGCGCGTGTACCCAGGACGGGCTCGGCGTATTTGTACAGCTATGTGACAGTGGGCGAGCTGTGGGCCTTTATCACCGGCTGGAACCTCATCCTGTCATATATCATAGGTGAGAATGCTTCAAATAGTCCAGGGTCCATTACTGCTACTTGAAATCATTTTCAAAATTAACAGTATAACTAGGGCTGCACAATATTGGGAAAAAAAAATTCTGCAATATAAAAAAATACAGGATTTTTCACCTGATAACTTGAATATCTATATTTGTAAAGAATGAATCATTCTTGAATCATTCTCAAAGAGTGAGATTCTGTCGTGCAGCCCTAGTTATAACCCATATCATCTGACCACAATTATAATGTTCCCTCTCTCAGGAACATCCAGTGTTGCTCGAGCATGGAGCGCGACCTTTGATGAGCTCATTGGGAAGCATATAGAGAGCTTCTGTAAGCTACACATGAATATGAACGCCCCGGGAGTGCTAGCGGAGTATCCGGACATGTTTGCAGTGGTCATCATCCTCCTGCTAACAGGCAAGCCATTGAGAGTCAGAGTTCACAAATATACCTCAATCTGTTTATGCTCAAACAAATAACAAAAAAATATGTCTCGTGGATGTTCTGCAGGTTTGTTGGCATTTGGGGTGAAGGAGTCCGCTATGGTCAATAAGGTGTTCACCTGCATCAATGTTCTGGTCCTGATGTTTGTGGTGGTGTCGGGCCTCATCAAAGGAACCCTCAAAAACTGGAACCTGGATCCTAATGAGATCCTCAACCACACATCCTCTTCAAAGTAATGAACTGTTTTTATATTCTTTTTGTTTCGGAACATGTATCGGGTTTATTTCGGATCAAAATCAAAAGAAAAAAATGGGATTATATTTTGTTTAATCATATAATGTTTGAGTGCAAAAAGTAATGCTCCTAAAAATGTTTTCATTGTCTTGTTTGTCTGAGGGAGATGCTATAGCTTAGTCCTTGTTTGTATTTTCAGTACATCAGAGGAGCTGCCGACTAAAGAGAGTCTGGGTGTTGGTGGTTTCATGCCGTTCGGCTTCTCTGGAGTTCTGTCTGGTGCTGCGACCTGTTTCTATGCTTTTGTTGGGTTTGATTGTATCGCCACAACAGGTGAGTTTTTAATTTTGTATGACAAAAGCTCTGAGACGCATTCTGAAAAAAATCACATTTCAGTTTTTGCTGCCTGTCAAAATAAAGCCCTTTTCTGTTTCTCTGCATTTCAGGCGAGGAGGTGAAGAATCCTCAAAGGGCCATGCCAATTGGCATTGTAGCTTCACTTCTCATCTGTTTCGTCGCTTACTTTGGCGTATCAGCCGCCCTCACGTTGATGATGCCATACTACATGCTGAATCAGAACAGCCCTCTGCCTGTGGCCTTCAAATATGTGGGCTGGGAAGGGGCGACGTACGCAGTAGCTGTTGGTTCACTTTGTGCTTTATCCACCAGGTAAGAGGCATGACATGACCCCTTTAATGCCTCAACTGTCAGGCTTAAAGATGTGTGAAACTTAATAGAGGTTGACTGATGTTGGATTTTACTGATAACTAAGAATACTGATTTATTAACCCGATAAACATAGCTAGTGATAGTTTTTATTTTGCCTCTAGAGGTCACTTTTGTACTGTGTAATGACAGCAGACCCTTCTCAGTTGCTCCAGCAACAGACGCAACCGGGAAGAACCATCTCTGTGGATTACTGTCAATGACCATAATTGCAGAAATCGATTATCGGTGCCGATGAATCTGCAAAAGCGATATATCGGTCGACCTCTTGAACTTTATAATTTATTTACTACTAAAGTTAATTCAACTGCAATGTCCTGAAGTAATTGTAATGTTTCATTTTAATATAATTTTGCATATTGTGTTTCAAATGCTTTAAAGTGTCATGAAACTCCTTCCACAAAGTGTCTCAAGAAAAACTCTTACCCCTTATTATTATATTATGCAGTGTAAATAAGGGGTTACAGTTGTACATTAGGGCTGGGCAATATGGCCAAACACTTGCGAAACAGGTGAGAATTTCACAAATTAATATTACATGTTAATATTACAAATTTATGTTCATTAACAAAAATGGTAATATCTGTAAAAATTGTAACAAACTCATTTTTTATAGGGTAAAATGTGGTCTTCCAAAGTATTTGGTTCATGTTAAACACAGGTAAAACCACACATTGCACATCATGAGGGGCGTAGCCGTCATTTCAGAAGTGAGGGGGACAAAAATGTCCTTTTTGAATCCTTTTCAGGATTCTTTAATGAATAGAAAGTTCATTTATTTAAAATGGAAATCTTTTGCAAACCCTGACTTGTAGTGTATAGGATGTATGATCTCAAAAATGTAGTTTGGAGTTTCATGACCCTTTAAATGCAGACCCAGTGGGTTTTTTTTTTTCTTCTTGCTAAAGCTAATTAGCTTCAGTAGATGTTAAATGCACAAGCTAACTGCATTGCATGGCTTAAATCTATTTCTCTCCCTGAACTAGTCTGTTGGGCTCCATGTTCCCAATGCCCCGTGTAATATGGGCCATGGCTGAAGACGGGCTGCTCTTCAAGTTCTTGGCCAACATCAGTGAAAAATCCAAAACGCCCATAATGGCCACTATAACATCAGGCATAGTGGCAGGTGAGGACGCTCATTCAAACCACTAACAGACTCGCTCTTTTACAGATCTCACAGTGATGTGGCAGACAATCTCTCAAAATGCACCATGACTAAATATGACTGATCATCTCTCACATCCACTAAACTCCAGCAATGCCAGAGAACTGATCCATAACCTCGGTGTGTTAAAAATAGGTTTTATTCAGGCCTTTATGTTCGGAGAATCGCAGCAATGACATTAAACCTTTAGCGGAATTACCAAAATAATAAACGTTATAAATTTAAAGTGAAGTTTCCATTTGAGGAGCTGAATTATAAGGAGTATATTGAGCTTTGCTCTCCTGTATATGTATAGTTTTGGTGGTGAGGCTTGAGGCGTCTGTGATTGTCTGAACCGGGCTCATCTTTGACGTTCAGATTTAGATCATATATCCACTGATCCTCCCTCCCCTGCTTGTGTAGTCTGCTGGGCTCCATGTTCCCACTGCCACGCATTATCTTTGCCATGGCAAATGACGGTCTGATCTTCACTTTCCTGTCTCGCGTCAGTGAGAGGAAGACACCCGTCTTCGCCACCATGGTGGCTGGGCTTCTGTCCGGTAAGCGTAGGAGAAAAAGTTTAACCCAATTTTTAGAAGGATTTATGCCACTTTTTCCTTAAATTTATGATCAAACCCTTGTGAAAAAAGCCTAAATTCAATCTGTTCATCATATAAAGTGATCGTGTCTCTTCAGAAAAATTGGACTAAACCGCTCAATTCATATGGATTAGTTTTATGATCTCTTTATGAACTTTTTGAAGTGTCAAAGCATCAGTTGTGTTGCTGTCTAATGAGGGACCAAAAGCTCTCAGATTTCCTCAAAAAAATCTTTCTTTTTTTTTTTTTCTGAAAATGAACGAAAGTCTTACGGGTTTGGAACAACATGAGGGTAATTGATGACAGAATTTTCATTTTTGGGTGAACTAACCCTTTAAATGTAATTTTTTCATTGTAGTATATTCAGAAATTATTCCTCACATGTACTTCAGTGTGTATTTTTAATATTATCTTGGAACCTCTTATTTTAACTTTGTTGTATTGATATTTAGTGCTGAAATGTATCTTAAATGTACATTTTATTTTTACCTTTTTGGAATTCAAATATGATTAATAGTTCACCCACAAATTAAAATTCTGTCGTCATTTACTCACCCTCATGTTGTTCCAAACCCATAATGACTTTCTTTCTTCTGTGGAACACACAAGAAGATATTTTGATGAATGTAACAGGAAAAAAATACAATGGAAAACTGTTTGGTTAATATCCTTTTTTGGATGGACTAGCCCTTCAAAGTGCATGTTTTTCACAAGGGAACTCAGTCTTTTTTTTTTTTTTTTTCTTTCTTTTTTTTTCTTTAAAAGAGTGTGCAAGTGGGTCAGCATTGCACATGAACCAACCACGACATGGAATCATAATCTGTTTGAAAATTTTAGTTTGTCTACATTTAATCAGCAGTTTCAGGCACTTAGGACTAGGAGACACTTAAAATCTTTTAATTGCGTGTAAAACATGAAATACAAATACAATCATTAAGACTATTCATTATCTATTAAATTGGTGCAAGATGTGAGTTTAAAGTAAGTGACCAACTGTTAACAGGATATGTGGCAATACTGAAGAGAGGATGTCAGTTGTCAAATGTTGTTATACAAGGTACACAGAATCTACATGAGTAAATGTTGTTCATTGTCAGTTTGTTGGAGTCAACCAACCAACCAAGTCAATAAAAATAGACAATCGTCTATTTTTATTGACTTGGTTGGTTGGTTATTTTTACATTTTATGTGCCACAAGAATATTTCAACTATTCACTATAAATATTAACACTAATACAAAACACAACGCAACCATTCTATAGTTTGGGCTCAGTAAGATATTTTATTTATTTATTTATTTGTTTGTTTATTAAGAATTTAGTAATTTTATTCAACAAATAAGCATCAAATTGATCAAACATGTCAGTAAAGACTTTTGTATTGTTACAAAAGATTTCTATTTCAAATGCTATTCTCTTAAACATTTCATTGATCAAATAATCTTGAGTAAGTCCGTTTCCACAAAAATATGAAGCAGCACTTTCCGTTTTCATAATTAACAAGAAGAAATGTTTCTTGAGCAGCATATTAGAATGATTTCTGAAGGATCGTGTGACACTGAAGACTGGAGTAATGATGATAAATTCAGCTTTGACATCACAGGAAAAAATTACATTTTATAATATATTCAAATAAAAAACAGTTCTTTAAAATGATAATATTTCACAATATCACTTTTTACAGTATTTTTGATCAAAAAACACACTTGGTGAGCAGAAGAGACTTTTTACTGACCCCAAACATTTGAACTGTATTGTATTAATATTCATACTGATGCCAATATTAAAACACAATAGTATTATTGTGCATACACTTGTTACAATTATTACAATTAATACAAGTGCTGAATCATTCTCCTGCAATAAACGCTCCTCTTCCCTCCACAGCGGTTATGGCTTTCCTGTTTGATCTGAAAGATCTGGTTGATCTCATGTCCATTGGCACTCTTCTGGCTTACACACTAGTTGCGGCCTGTGTCTTAGTCTTGAGGTATGTCTTTATTTTCCCCAATCCACCTTTTTCATACACCCCATGATGCTTTGTGCGAATTATGGGTGTGACTATTGTTAAACTGTAAAAAAAAAAAAAAAAAAAAAAAATCAGTGAAAGGTTCACTCTATGAATGCAATAATAGGCATTTGAACAAAGCAAAAACTGGGTACAATGAGATTATTACTCACCCTTCAACCATCGAACATTGAAAGGAAATTTAGAAGTGTAAACAAATTAACAAAATACTACATCAGATCATGAATAACCCCAAAAGCTTTATTATGTTTATTATGTATGTTATATCACTGTAGTAATGTATGTCTGTGTTATGTAACACATAGCCTTAATCAAAAATGCCCATTAACTGGAATATTGAGTGATTTCCGTCTTTTTGACAGACAATAAATATTGTATTTAACTGCTTTAGAAACATTCCAGTAAATGCTGCTGATTAGAAGTGAAAAGGGGAGGCAATTACATTTTAAAGCATCTGTGTGAAAACAAACCTGGAAAGAGAGAATTTGGGGAGAAAAACAAGAAATTCTTAGTGCATTTGGGAGATTCTAGAAATTAAATAGGGAGAACAGACCTCAAATATGCAGTATATGTTGTCTTTTTCCATACTGTTACAATGGAATAAAAAGGAAAAAAAGAAAATAATCAGGAGGAAAAGAAAGCAGAACCTGAAAAGAGCTCATGCCATAGATATTCTTGTTATACCACGTCGTTATTCTCCTGATGTCTGAAAACAGAACATGAAGGAAATTTTATGGCTCATTCAGTCAAACTTGCGGATAAGGATTATTTGTAGTGCAACCTTGTGATTTGGAATGATTTGTTCCAGTCTTTCCCCAAACCGGAAGTCCCTCCCATAATTCAAATCACAGTAGGCTCTTTAGGGAAAAGGTGGGTAAACTTTTAGGAAGCATGTTTTTCCAAGACTGTTTCCCATAAATGAAAGTGTCTACAGTCTGTCTGTTTTTTCACTCTGTTTTTATGAATGTGATAATTGTTTTGCACTATTTTTTTTTTTTTTTTTTTTAATCACACTAAGTTAATGTTAAAGTTACAACCCTGATATAAATGTATTTGTATCATTATTATTTTAGCATTTTTATACTTTTTTTTTTTTTAGTTTTTCATTTCTCTATTTTCTGTTTTCATTTTAACTTTTAGTCTTTTTTTTTTTGTGCCATTTTTATTTGTTTTTTGTAGAGATGCACCGATATATCGGCCAATAATCTGTATCGGCCGATAAAAGCAAGTTTTAGTTTAAAATAGTTTAAAAACAGTATAGTTTAAAAACAGCCGATAGTCAGGGCCGATATAAAAGAGGGCAGGAAAATGCATTGCATTTGGGCTTTGTGTAAAGAAAATGCTAAGAAACCAGTTTGATGTTCAATATTAATAGTAATAATATGAATTAAAGGGTTAGTTCACCCAAAAATGAAAATTGTCATTAATTCCTCACCCTTATGTTGTTCCACACCTGTAAGACCTTCGTTCATCTTCGGAACACACATTAAGATATTTTTGATGAAATCCGATGGCTCAGTGAGGCCTGCATTGCCAGCAAGATAATTAACACTTTCAGATGCCCAGAAAGCTACTAAAGACATATTTAAAACAGTTCATGTGACTACAGCGGTTCAACCTTAATGTTATGAAGCGACGAGAATACTCTTTGTGTGGCAAAAAAACAAAATAACGACTTTATTCAACAATATCTAGTGATGGATGAATTCAAAACACTGCTTCATGAAGCTTCAAAGCTTTACAAATCTTTTGTTTCGAATCAGTGGTTCGGAGCGTGAATCAAACTGCCAAAGTCACGCCCCCCAGTGGTGAACCATTGAAATTTCGAAACACTTATAACAAAGCCTCGTTTACTGAAATCACGTGACTTTGGCAGTTTGATACACGCTCTGAGGGTGTATTGGGTGTATTTAATACCATTCAGAAAGTTAAGAAATACTAATTTCATCTTCAGAATTTAGTTAATGTGTTTGTTTATAACTGATACCACTTAATCTGAAACAAGTTGATGAAATAGAAAGTTTTTATTTGCATTTTTTTCAAAATATAATAATTAAAAATATAATGGTTAATTATTAATTATAATGAAATTATCATTCATTTAAAAGAAGGTATAAAAGGCAGGACCCCCAAACTATCGTTATCGGTATCGGCAGATATTACTGAATAATCGGTATATCGGTGGAGAAATTTACTATCGGTGCATCTCTACTTTTTTGTAATGTCTATATAATTTTTTTTTTTGTTTATTACAACTATCTGACATAAAATGTTTTTTCTTTTTTCTTTATGTAATTTATTTAATTTCAGTTAATGTTTATTTCAAGTAATGTAATTACATTACTTGAAATAACAAACATTAACTGAAATTAACATTTTTATGGTTTTAATTTTAGTTAACAATAATAACCTTGATTCATATTAAGGTGTAGACTCATCTCTCTCTCTCTCTCTCAGGTACCAACCAGAGCAGCCCAGTGTGAATGTCCAGTATCAGATAGCAAGTTGTCAGGAGGAAACGGAGGCTGATTCCATCAACGACAGCAGTGCTGGTATCGTGTCTGGATCTCAAGATCTTTGCACCCTCAGCAACCTTTTGTTCCCAAAAAATGAGGAGCCCTCTCGTCTCTCTGGCTTCACTGTCAACATCTGCACGAGTGTTTTAGGTCAGACACACGCAGATGCATACTTGACATATTTACTTCAGTAGACTTGAGTTCTGATTATTTTAAAATAATTCAATTAACAATGAATTTACTTAACAGTTTGAGACCTTATCCCCTCCTCTTTCTGCAGGCGTCCTGGTGTGTGTGTTCTGTGTCGTGGCGGTTCAGGGTGGATTTCAGGTCTGGGTTCTTGCGGTTCTTGTTGCTCTGGCTGTAATTTGCTTCATCATCACCTTGTTAATAGGGCGGCAGCCTGAGAGCAAGACTAAACTGTCTTTTAAGGTAAATACACACCTGCATGTACATACAGAGCATTTTATACTCTCTTCTTATAGTGGTTTGTAAAGACAGGTGGGTTTATGTGTGTACCCAGGTTCCTCTGCTGCCGTTCCTTCCTGTCCTCAGCATGTTCATTAATGTGTACCTGATGATGCAGCTGGACAGAGGCACCTGGATGCGTTTCGCCATTTGGATGGCCATAGGCAAGTCTATTAGTGGTTGGCTGATAAGGGTTTTTTGAAAGCCAATATATATGATATCACACTACTTAAAGACAGTAAATAACATTTCTGCAGTTACATTTTTATGTATTTGACATATTTACTAATTAGGGCCCGAGCACCAATGGTGTGAGGACCCTATTGTAATTGCTCAGTCAATTTTTCTTCTTTTTCTTTCGCCCTTCGCGCTACATTTCACGTACAAGTATGAAATTTGGTAGACACATGTAACAGCCCAATACCTACAAAAAAGTCCCTGGGTGCAAAATCTGTAAACCCAACAGGAAGTGAGATATTTTGAATTTTTCTCTGCAAAATTTTTGCAGTTTTTGCCATTTCAAGATGTACTTTAACAAACTCCCCCTATAGCTTTAATCAGATCAACATCATATATGGTCAGTCTAATCTAAAGGCCTTTGCGACGTTAAATTGCGAAGATCTAGAGTTTTCACTGAAGGGTGTGTCCGTGGTGGACTGACAAAGTTCGATGTTTTGCCATGAAACAGTAAGTTGTTGTAACTCAGGGAATACAATGTCTGATCTGCCCCAAACTTTTATTAGAGTCCTGGCCTGAACACATCTACATGGCAATATTCAGTTACAGTCATAGCGCCACCTGCGGACAACAGGAAATGGCATGTTTTACACTGTGATTAACTCCTCATGGAGATTTAACCAGAACCACATCATATTTGGTTAGTCTGATTTTAAGGCCTTAGCAATGTTAAATTGAGTTTTCATTGAGGGGCGTGTCTGTGGCGGCCTGACAAAGTCTGATGTTTTGCCATGAAACGGGAAGCTGTTGTAACATACAATGTCCGATCTGCTCTAAAATGTTACAATTCTATTTTTCATATACTATTTACTTTTTGCTTAACAGTTCTGTCTAATCATTTAAACTAATGAATATGGAGAATGAAATTTAATTTCTTTGGTTCTTTCTAGGTTTTGTTATTTATTTTGGCTATGGGATGTGGCACAGCACAGAAGCAGTCTTGGCCCGTAACGACACAGAAGAGAACATCACCATTTTCAAACCGACAAACGAACCGGCCACACCTGAGAAAGAGGCTTTCTTGAGCAACGGGATCAGTGCCAATGCAGGAGAGAGCAGTGACCCTTGAGAATGCACTTCATATGACCTGTTAAGGATGCCATTGTGTGCTCGCTCTACCGATACATGTGACTTACGACAACCAAAACGTCCAAACACAGAGCTGCTATTGACATTCAAGATGCTTCTCATTTGAAAAACACCTTTATGCGTTACTGTAGGTCTAAAGCACCTTTAAGCAGCATTACAACATGTGATGAATTCTGTTTATCAGATGAATTGCCTGTCATTCAGGAAAAAGTGAAGGACCGCATTAATAATTATGTGTACTTAGGGATGTACACTGCACTATTAGAACAAGTGGTTATTCTGCTGTCTGATTGGTTTATTTTTTACCTATTTATTTTTGTAGCATGGTGCTATCATGCTTTTTAAAAGGGTTTTGAGAAAAACATACATATCGCATTGTTACCCATAATGTTTGGTTTGCGTATTGTATGTTGAATTCTAGGGATGCGGCGATACAAAATTGACTTGGTTACGTAGTGTTTTAAAGCAAGGTAGCAGAAAAAACAACTGACAATTACACAACTTCACAAGAAATTATATTACGTTTCACATATTTATTTAGCTGACTTGAGGTACATCAAATTGATTTCTCAATATGAGAACGTTTTTTTTTTGTTTTGTTTTTTTCTTTCCCTCCCCTCACTGCATAAGTTTGTAACTGTCCAGTGCCTTTTCCCACCCTTTTTGATTGATAGTGCTGATGTTTACTTGCACTGAAAATGACTTTTAGCGGCTCATACCAATGATTCATCACAGTCTAGTGCAACTTTTCAGACTTTTATGAGACTGTTGCCAAGCCCTTGGGTGGGGAAAAAAAGACCTTGGTCTTTTTTTTTTTTTTTTTAATCTGGGAAAAATCTCTATCTCTAGAGGGAATGTAATGCCAGTTTGTTTGGTCCATTTCCTTTTCATTCAGCTGTTGTGTGCATGTTATTCTCTGTTAGCTGTTTAACACTTGCATCTGGTGTTGGGCGAAATATTTTTGTACAGTATTTTTGCATTTTTGTGTATTATACTTTGTTGTCCATATTTTTGTCGGTTGATTTGTACAAAACCAAAAACAAGCCAAAGAATTTATGATTATGATTGTGTTATGAATAGCAGATCCACCGTAAACTGCATCACCTCATTGATATTTTGCTTTAAAAACCATAACACAACAGTTTTGTAGAAACATTGCATTTCACGGTACATTTTCTGCAGTGTATTGTAAGTAATTGAAAAAAAAATATTTGTCAAAAAATTAAAGGAACTGTACATTTTTGTAAATATTTGCTGTTTTTTCTTGCAATAAATTATTTTCTCGTTTGTAAAGAAAGTTTCTCATATCTATCTTAATTTCTGCCTATTTTCTTTTTTGTACTTCAAAGACACAACTGTCCCAGAGCAAAACACTCAATTTTCCCAGCTTCAAGTTTGAAACATAAATTATAAAGTGAATATTTCAGGCTCAGTCAGTAGTATAACCCAAGACATAAACAATATGAGTGCTAGCAATATGTGTGTGTGTACATATATATATATTTGTTTATTGTTAGCACTCATTGTTACAAACCTTGTAGTATTATGCAGAATTTAAATTCCATCTTCTTTTGCCTGTTTTATACTAATATTAATAGTTATTAAAGCAGTGTTAACTTGATTCTGGATTTTATAAGATATGTGTAGTGCATTATGTTGAATAATTAGAGTATGAATATTAAACAAATTAAGACTACCTTAGTACATTTGCATTTAACCATAAACCTCCCAGATTTTCAAGGGAAGCTGGAAAATCATATCTTCAATGATAAATCCTATGGAACATTTGTTAGTCTTTATTGTCTTAGATTTAAACACCACTGCAATGCATGCAAAACCAATTTCCTTGTTAATATCTTATAGTGATATTAAAACCTAGCACTTTTTTTAAAATTAAAGAACGTTTTTAAATTTAATGAGAAAGAAGGTTTGTTCATGGTGTACAGTGTGCTTTACTCACATTTTTTATTTTATTTTATGATGTTAAAATATTTAATTACATGTCAATGGTTTAATTCCTTGTTATAATTTTGAAGGCCAGACTTCAACACACATCAGATATGGATAATATGGTAAACGGAAGCTTGCTTGATCGACATGAGGGTGAGTAATAATGACAGAATTTTCATTTTTGGGTGAACTAACCTTTTAATTTCATACACTCTGACCAATGAAGGCAAAATGTTTTTTTTTTAAAAAAAAAAAGAAACGATGACGAATTACAGGACCAACATTTGTTTACATTTTAAATTCATATATGCGCCGATTTTAAATCTTTATGTTTTTAAGTCAATAGACTTTTTTATGTCTTTAACAATTTTGGCATTTTTCTATCATTGTTCTACTAGACTAAAATAGGTAAAATAGGTAAAAGGAGCAACACAGCACTCAGTTTCCCAATCTCAATCCCACTAGGTCTGTATAGGACAGAGCACAGAAAAGTGCTTTGCAATAATTGGATCGTACAGCAGATGGCAGAGTAGGCCTATGCAGAGAATGGTTATTGCTATTAAATAAAAATGTAATATTCGGTATATTTATGAAAGATGAAACACATGACTTAGCAATTATCACAATTGTTATTATTATTTTTTACATGAAAATATATATTCCTGAAAACACTACTTATTTCACAAAAAACTCATTACTTCTTATCGTTAAATTTAATGAAGAAAAAGCATACCTTAAACTTGTTAAACTTGATGAAATCCCCATGTCATTTATTTCTTTATCTATTATTTACTTGAATGTATTTTTTTTCTTCTTATCATTTGTTTTCTTATGTTATGATGCTTGTCTGTTGTCTGATTAAGAAATGTTGTGTTTTGTACCAGGCCATTATGGTTGTTAAGTTTATATTGTTCAATAAGCTACATTATCTGGGGAAGGAAAAAAGCATTTTCTCTAATGACAGCCATTCAAAATGAGCTATGTAATCTGATGAAATACAGTTCCAAGGTCTGAGAAATGCTAGATGTTTTGATTTTTCAACATCAACTGTTCAACTTATTTCAATTACACAATGAAGATTTTAAACCCGGAGGACAACATGGGACAAACAGCATATAAAATAAAAGCAAAGAAAGCTGGGAAGGCATATTGAACAGCAGTGGAAAAGGAGGTGTTTACAAGGCTCCCCAAATGTAAAGAGAAATTTTA
This sequence comes from Ctenopharyngodon idella, assembly GCF_019924925.1. Taxonomy (NCBI): domain Eukaryota; kingdom Metazoa; phylum Chordata; class Actinopteri; order Cypriniformes; family Xenocyprididae; genus Ctenopharyngodon; species Ctenopharyngodon idella. Next base: position 20,816,026 of record NC_067234.1, read on the forward strand.
ATGTTTTTGATTGTTCTTCCATTTTCAAGTTTTTTTTTTTTTTTTTTTTTTTAATGAAAGCTATGTGACATAAAGTTGTTGGATTTAACTTTTTTGTTTCCTTACATTCCCCCCCCCCCCCCCCCCCCCCCCATATTTGTGTTTAAGGTAGTGAAATATAGTCTATCGTGCAGCAGAGGGCAGAGTGATGCAGAGAATTGTTGTTGAATGAAAAGCAGCACTGACCTAGGTAATGATTTTACCCTGTTTGTGTCATTAAACAGCCTTATATGCTGACATAAACAAAGACACTGGTCAAGGGGTCAAGGTTTGGCTGGTTAACATGTCTCTGTTAGCTCCTGCAGTTAGATGTTCTAAGTACATGATCTGGGGGCAAAAAACAAATGTCTTTCTCAAGCAAGATTCTTTGTAAACCACACACACACAAACACACACACACACACACACACACACACACACACATATACACATGTAGCGTAAGCATTTTGAACTGCAAGAGTTTTACACTTTCTTCATACGTTGAATACGGAAGGCGGTCTGGCGGAAGCTAGATATTTTACTTCATAACTTGTTAAATATGGATATTTTTTTTACACAAACGCATCGCTTCACTTCAGAAGGCCTTTATTAACCCCCCGGAGCCGTGTGGAGTATGTTTATGATGGATGGATGCACTTTCTTTAGCTCATACTCGTTGGTATCGTTCACTGCCATTATAAAGCTCGGATGCGTCAGGATATTTATTAATAAGCCGTACACACCTAGGATGACTTGAGGGTGAGTAAAGCTTGGGCTAATTTTCATTTGAAAGTGAACTAATCCTTTAAATAGGCCTGTGTGGGTGTGGTTTTGCAAATAAAAGGTTTTTAGGTCCATATTTTTTTACAGTCTATGGTCCAAAGCCCTCAAGCGATCACTACTGTGTCATTGAGCATTGAACCGAACCCAAGGCTCCATTTACAGCGTCTACTGTCCTCTCCTTTCTTGAGACTTCAGACATCTTTTTTTTTTCTTCTTTTTTTTTCAGAATGCTGTTAATGCTTCTGGTTTTACTGGACTGCATTGCTGCTTTTATTGAGGAAATGCACAGTGTTTCTTTAACGCCCTACAGCAGATTCCAGATTCCATTCATACTGATCTGTGCAAAATGTCAACAACACCTTAAAAATCAATTTCATAGGTATTTGTGGCAGGAAGGCCATTCGGAAAAGAGATCAATAACAATATAGTGCCAGTCTTTAATCTGAATTAAGTAACTGTAAGTCATTTTAAATTGTTTTTAACTATAGTAAAGTCTAAATATTTCACTATAGGAAAGGTGTGCTTAACATATTAAACTATTTATAAGCTGATAATCATGAATGGCTGTTAAAAGTGTATTATTTATTTATTGTAGTGGGATGTTTATCTGAAGCATAAAATTCTGAAATATATTAAATTATATTAAGAAACCAGCATCCTATATATCTATCCTGTCACGATTATGGGCTGCATTTAACTCCACTTTTAGACATACACTATCGAACCTGTGACGTTATACTCAGAGCGGTACGTGACTCGAATTATTGCGTTTCAATGGCAACACTACCAACAACACAATGAATCTGCAGCAGTGGTACAGGTCAGAGCTCTTTAAGTTGTGTTCATTATTAATGTAATGTTATGTGCTTTGAGACATGAGGTCATTTAACGCCGTCTCTCGTGACACTTTTGCTCCCTGCTGTGCACGTTCATGTGTTTTGAAGGAGGAGTGGCTTTGGAGACGCTCTGAAGGGAGGGTGGGATCTTATGCTTTCAAAGCTAGCTTGCTTTTGCTAGCCTCTCCGAAAATGACCTACCCTACCTTTAAGCCTGGTGATGAAAGTTATTGTATGTGAGAATAAAATAACATATTTGAATGTATTTTTATTATTTTAAATACAAAATACTTTCTCTCAAAGTATTTAATTACAAATTACATTCGATTTTTTTCTTTTTTAAGAAAAAATACAAATTACAAAATACTCTAAAGTAATTAAATGCGTATTTTAATTCAAATACTGCCCATCTCTGGTCACAACTGTGTTGCATTGTGATCTGTGGATCTGCCTGAAGCATACATATTGAGTAGACTCGCTCCCTCAGACAAAATTGAGGGTCTGTCCAAATAAACTACGCTCGCCCACTTGACAAAGTTGAACACACTTCAAAATGGTGGCAGGGATTCCCCCGAGGGAAAGTGCTTAGGGAAGTTTGTGAGTGTATGTCTAAAAGTGGAGTTAAATGCAGCCATGATCTGTTACGTGGACTTTTATTTTGACAATGTGTTCTGTTTCCTTTAGTTCCTGTTTCTCTGCTCTATTTAGTTTCAGTTTCCATAGTTATTCATTACTCCCTTGTTAGTTTCCATAGTTACCCTTTCACCTGTGTCTCGTTCAGTTTTCTTGTTTGCCCTATAGCCCTGTTTTGTCGGTTCTCGTTTATGGATTATTTGGTTTTGCTTTTTCCCTCTCGAAATCTCTTGAGTGTTTATAATAAAAGACTTCTTATTGTTACTCCTTTGTGAGTGCTTACTTTGCACACTTCCCTGTTTCATTTCATGTTTTTCCATCTTTACACAAACCGTTAGTTCACCCAAAACATCTGTCAGAAGTCTTGTTTTAAAAATTTTTGTTTTATTGTCCATACTGTGGAAGTCAGTGGTTACTATGCAGAAGAATATCCATAATTTTTGGGTGAACGATCCTCTCTCCCTTTTGACTGAAAGAGAAAGGCACTCACAGCTTGTTGTATTTGGATTAAGGCTCTCTCAAATTCCAGGAAATCTGGCTAAGACCACTAAATCCATTTAAATATTTTGTTAAGATTAATAATGTACATTTATTTAAAAGTCCTAATCCAGAAGTCTGGCTCTCTACAGCAGTTCATCCTCTATGTCTACTTGGATTGAATAGGGAATAAGACTCAGTTTTTTAAAGTTTATCTAAACTAAAGCCCAATAATTTTCCAAATATCCTGAAGCTGCTATAGTGTGAAGTGGAAGATCATCTTGATAATAATGTGAGCAGTAGACACTTTAACATGTTGTCAACACAGTCGCATACCCAGCACAGTATGAGCCTAAACTCACCCATATGAACACAGCTTTTATCTAAAGGCCATATAAAATTTGTAACGAAAGCATCTGCTGTGCACTAATTCCCACATCTGCATATTGTTATGATGAATATGTTTTGCCATATGGTGAGAAGGTTTAGGTGTGTTTTATTGCTTCATTTGACAGGTTGAACCCAAGGAGATCTACAATACCTGGAGAGAGCTGTCAGTTAGCATTCCCATTGATCTTCTGCATTTCTCGGCAGGATTCTCTGCCGTCGTTGCTCCTGGGCTCAGTCCTGGATACAGGTATTTTTAACCAATCACCTGAATTGTAATTGCCATGTGACTAAATTCTCTGGAGCCAGAGAGAAAAATAGACATCACTGATTAACTGATTGCACCGCATAAACACATCCAAAGACCTTTGTGACTATCCTGAGATGATAAATGCTTGTAAAAACTGACATTGTAAAACATCTACTATAATATAACAAAATATTTACAAATTATATGCTTGAAAAGCTTTTATTTCATCAGAAGACATGGCTGTTGCAAGCAGGGTCTAATGGGATTATGCCAAACCTTGTGACCTTTTGCGTGAACCTAGTTTTGTGTGTGTGTGTGTGTGTGTGTGTGTGTGTGTGTGTGTGTAAAACATCAGTCTTTTCTCATTCTTTTAGACTGGGTGTCTTTATTCTCAGAGCTTAAAGACCACAGAGAATTGCACACATAAAAGACAAGGGCTTAGACAGTGATATTTTGTTCAGTTTCATATGCTCTGTGGGTTTTTATGGAAGGTTCCCTGAGTTCATGTTCTCATGGGACGGAGCAGTTAAGCACCTTCCCCCCCAGCGACTCTCACATTGCAGGCTTAGACAGACTGACCCCCACTATGACCCTCTGACTGTAACGCTTCCTACATGCTAACATTCCTCTGTTCCTCTCTTCCTACATCTTTGAAATAAAACCATCTAGTCATTACCTATTTTCCTACTCTGTATAATAAAAAGAACATGACATTGTTCATGTTTGGCCCACTTTTGCCTTTTTCTATTAATAAGCCATATTCTGCAAGATACATTTCACATTCGCCTGTGATTTCTGTGCACTTTGTGTTAAAGGTATAGTTCACCCCCAAAAAATTCTGTCATCATTTACTCACCCTCAAGTTGTTCCAAACCTGTATGAATTTCTTTCTAACTCAAAAATAAGTAATTATTTTAAGGAATATGGGTAACCAAACAGTTGATGGGCCCCATTGACTTCCACAGTATGGGGAAAAAAGTCCTATGGAAGTCAATGTCAGTAACCAAACAGTTGACGGGACTGACATTCTTCAGCAGAAGAAAGAAATTCTTCATTTTTGGGTGAATTGTCCCCTATTTTTATATTCTATAGAACAATGTAGTATAGTATAATATAGTATAATGTCACAAGTGTAAGGGTGACACAAAAGTCCTGATATTATGAAGTAGAAAAACATCCTCATTAAAATGATGATATTCTTGAAATTTTGGCTTGGTATTTTATTATTATTATTACAATAACAAAACCACTTTTTACTATTAAAATAAAATTTGTTTTCAAAATCCAAGCCATATGGGTCAATCAACATGCAGAAAAAAAAGAAAAAAAAATTATATGATTGAGTCCTCTCTATGATATTTTTTTTTTCTGTTTTTTGTTTGTTTGTTTTTGTTTTTTCATGACTGTGTGTCAAGGTCAGGAAGTCTTTTGAAATACCAAATAATTAGATCTTTTTATGAGAAGGCAATTAAAGTTAGTTTGTAAAATGTCATGTGGTGCCAAAAACAATTAGATTTATGAATTACTTTTTCATAATTGATTCAAAACCTTTTACTCTAAAGTATATTTAAAAAAAAAAAATAATAATAATAATAAAAATAATGATTATGTACACATGTATTTAAAGTCTAAGGAAAATTGGTTAAACCATATGACTGAGTCAGTAACCTTAAACTGCATGAATACAAAAAGTACTTTGGCACATTTTAGTTCTTTTTTTAATTTTTAATTGTGGACACTCTTATTCGTCATTGATACATTTTCATTAACTGACACAAAATTTGCAGATTTCGATCACTAAAGCCCAAAGTATACGCCATCAGAAGGGTATGCGTGTACTCTATGCGCACTGTAACCGCGCATACTTGTCGCGCAGGTCTCACATGCGCATTTAATTTTTCTTCCAGTAATTAGTTTATCCACAAGGTGGCAACCGTGCCCCGGGGGCGTCGATTCACAAGGTAGTCAAAGAAAAACTGCATAAACAGAACAGACCGGAACGTATAAAAGCTACAGCGACAATGGAGGCCTATATAGAGGTTACAAATGACCTTCATTTGTACAACTCAGCATGAAAGAATACAAAGATGTTTACATGGGTTGTAACTCGTGGCGAGAGATTGCTCAAAACTGGGCATGCGTGGAACGCCTGTGTATGTGTACGAGTTGAATGAAGTATACTTTGCAAGTCTGTGCATTCAACTGTGTGCGTACACATAAAAAAACGAAGCATACCCAGGGCTTTAGTGTGACATGCTGTAATTGACTTGATGATGAGTGGTTCCCTCCAATGGAGTTCTGATTTTATAATTAATAGTACTACAGCGGTTGATTAAGTTTATGTGTGTGAAACAGAGAGCGGCTAAGGGCCTTTATACAGTAGAGTACAGTACATCAGCTGTGCTAGTATTAGAGTAGGATTAGTGCCGTAAACTGGGTCACATGCTAGAGTAGAACAGTGGCAGTCACATCCGACTCGGCGCCTTGAATAAGGGGATTAAGGTGCCATGTGGTTCCAGGACCGAGCCAGAGAGAGAGAAAGCGATACCATCACACTTTGCTACTTATATCTTTGTTATTGTTTTCTGGGGTGGAGTTGGGGGGGGGGCAGTTATCCTCCAGGACATGTATTTTTATTATAACTAATCTTAGTGCTGTGATTTCCATGAGCCACATAAAGATCTTGATCTATAGTCAGATTAGAACAACAATGGCAAACAGTAAACAGAAGATCAGCCTGTCATCAATCCATCATTAGCAGAGAGTTAGCTGGCAATGTTTGCTAAGCTAGTGGTCCGGGGAACATTTAAAATGTGCCAAATCAATTACAGATGCTACAAAGTTTAAAGTCCAGCAGTGTCAAAGACATGAACGTCAGTCAACGGAAAGGTCAGTAATCGAACCGTTCTTTGGGAATTTAATCAAAGCAGTAGGAGGCTAAATTGTTGCACTGATGCTCCTGCAGCTATTTCACTCGCTTTACAATCTCAATAATGACTTGGCAGGTTTTGCGAAAGCCAGACAATCGTCTCCGTAGTCTAGCAAGGTCAATGCTTGACCACCTGTAGATTTCTTGGGAACTTAAGCATCCCAGCTCTTCATTTCACAGCTTATCCCCAGGGATACAAAAGATATACAACAAATGAAATTGGAGCGTCTTCCTGAGTTAATGTTTTTATTAGCTTTTGACTTTATTAGCTAAGGTAAGCAAAAAAACTAGGCTAACATACTACCATTCTTTCTGTCATTGTACTTTTCAATTCTGGAGTGACAATAAATAAAACTATGTAATGATATTTGTAGAACATAGTGTAACACAGGCTACTTTACCTGGTCGGTGGACAAATGAGGTTTCTGCATTTGCCTGTTCCTTCAGCTTAGTCAACAAATTAATGTGTTTTGCGCTGCCCACAGGGAAGCTTATACAGCGACAGTATTTACGACACTGGTTACAGACAATTGCGCTTATCAACCACATGGGGGAACCGTGAGCAAATGTTTCATTGTGTTGCTTTAAATTTCATGGTTTATATATTAGTACATAACTGAAGCTATAGGTTGTGAAATAAAGCATTTCTCATTCTTACTGTTTTTTTATTTTTTTTTTATTTTTTAGTTAGCTTATGTACTAGCATAGCACACGCATACCCGATTATCCTGCTAGCTTAGCTTATATTAGGTATGTTTTTTGCTTCCAATATAGTTCCCAATTACATGTTTCCAATTAATGATGTTTGTGTGTACTTAGCATGACAATTAATTTATTAAAAATGAATTATAGTATTAAGCTATACACTATACCACATTATTATTATTGTGTAAAATTAATATTAAATTACTTTTCAGAGCATAGTATGTTGCAACAATCGTTATCTTTAAAAAATATTTTTTTATTTTATTTTATGTGATGTTGGTGAAGGAAAATGTTTTCTGATATGCTCCTCCAAAATACCCCAAAGTGTCTCAAAAATATTTAGATCTGGTGGCTGTGCAGGTCATGGGAGATGTTCAACTTCACTTTCATGTTCATTAAACCATTCTGTCACAAGTCTTGCTGTATGTATCATGCTGATACACGGCACCCCCTTCAGGGTACAATGTTTGAACCAATTAGGTGCACATGGTACTCCAAAATGGTTCGGTAGTCCTTGCCAGTGACGCGCCCATCAAACACAGTAGGGAATGCCATGATATTTCAGCACAAACCATCACTGATCCACCCCCATGCCAGTGTTTCAGTTTCAACCCCTGTAATTTTTATGTAATTATTTATAATTTACATAATTATTATAATTATATAATTAAATAATTCTGAAACTTGTATGCTTAGGACATTTAGTAACACGTTAAACATATTACGCATTAAATATGTTTATTATAAACATGTTCTTCAGCACTTTTTAAGTACTTTTTGTTATTAATTTACATATTTTTTAAATAAATTATTTTCTTTTACTATTTTCTTAACAGATGATTTGCAGTAGCGTGTTTACCCACCACGCAAAGCACGCAATTGCGTGGGGCCCCCGCGATTTCTCCCTAGGGGGATCCCCCCAGTGGTGTAGTCTACGTGATATGCAGGTATATGACTTATACCTGCCAATAATCCGGTCAAGGATTTCCGTATATCCACTTAAAAAAGCGCGAGGATACGGATTTGGCGCTCTTTGATGTGTCGTGAGTGACAGCTCGCTGTAGCCTCAGTTCAAGAGAAGCGGCAGCCTGACGCGCACGTGAACTGATCCTCTCCTCCACTTTAATACCAGTTACAACGCGAAATAAACATGAATGAACACCTAAAGGTATGTTAAAAGATACAGAACAACTTACCAAAATCCATATCATGTCTCGTGTAATCGCTTACTCAGTGTTCAGCCGCGGAAAGACGGTAATAAAAAAGCTAGTAAACAAACAAACGTAAACGTCACATTTACCTCAGAACAAACATATTCAGTGAACATAAACTCGTTAGTCAGCTAGAAAAATTAACTCTAGAGAGGAGCATTTAGCTAAATATATGCACCATATTACATATTAATTATAATTTTTAATGTTCTTCAATAGCCTATGCCTGTTTGAATAAATCCATAAAGTTGACAGCCACCATTTAAATGTTTATATAAAAAAAAAACGAATTAGAGTAGAAATAATTTTAAAGTTAGTAGGCCTATTATAACTTTATTATTATAAAAAAATTCCTTTAATTTAAGTTTGTAAACAAATTGGTTCATTTAACCTTCAATATTAATGTAGTATACCAACTGATCCCCATTATACAGCATTAGTTGAGATTTTTTTTCTTGAGAAAATTTACCATGTACTGTAGCCAACCTGATATACAGTATATCCAAAATAACTGATATTGACTCGAGTTGCAAGCTTGTAAATCGAAATGCATAACTATGATGACAGACTGGCAGGAAAATGGTGCAAAACAGAGTTCAGTGCTGATATTGTGACATACTGATAAGCCTCATCTTTCCATTATTGTTAATAATAGTTGCAACTTGCACTCTTAAATGTGCATTGAAAATTGCCAGCTGATAAAACCTATGATCTAGGGACCATATTCATATAATATCTAAGGCTAAATGTACATCTTAACTGGCTGAGTTAGATGGCGATTGACACTAAATAGTAGAAAATCAGTCCAGTGTCTCCAACAGTAAATGTCATTGGCTGTTAAGGTCTTGTGTTGCTTATAATAAAATGACATGTTGAAAACACACACATAAGCATTGTTTCAGAATGCTCTCAATTACATGTAGCTTAGATCAGATGCATACTATGCATTAGTGTGGTGGTGCTTATGGGGTGTCGCTATGGGACGGGAGTATGAGGCTGGGAGGGAAAAAAGGAAAAATCACAGTATACTCACTACAGACCCCTCAAATTACCCCCCAGAACAGGGGCCCCCTCCCGGAGATTTGCTTAGGGCCCCCAATAACCTAAACACGTCACTGATTATTTGATTTGTCTGCCGAACATTTGACATTTTTACTCAAAATTGAATTTAAAATGAAAATAACTTAAAATTCAGGGCTAGTAGTAACATTGTATGTGTGTGTGTGTGTAAAGATATATACAGTAAGACACACATAAAATATGTAAATGACACAAATCACTGTATACTATAGAAATATAGGCATAGCATGATAGAATGATATTTTAAACATTGCCACTATCCATGCATGGTACTGTGTAAATAAATAATGAGGGACATGAACTGAATAAGTAATTGTGTGTTAATATGTAGTTATTTTTTTTAAATTATAACTATATTGATTTGTAACATCCCTTACATAAATGAATGTCTAACCTCATGTTGTTTGGTGGATTGCTTTTTTTCGTATAGTAACAAGTGCAGTTTACTTTTATTCCAAACACTGTCTAGCAGTATATGTTGACATGCACTAGGGTGACTTCAGGACTATAAGGGCAACCGAGGTCCATGGAAACAGATCACTATGGTGACAGCTGGTAGTTATGGCATCCTGACTCTGCAAGGGGGTGCCATGGAAGTGGCCTAACCATGAGAGCAGCAGGTATTACAGTGCCTAGGCTGTTTTGAGTTTCTATCAAATACGCTTAAAATGTATAAACTTAACCATCCCATTGATTTGGTTAGTTGATTGTTCAAGTCTTGGACAAGCATGAGAGACTATGAGAATTCTGACACTGCTGGAAATACAGCGTAGGGTGCAGCAAAACCATTCAAGCTAAAGGCCAAACAATGACACTTTATTGATCTCTTGTTGCATTTCAGTGGTCTAAGCAGAGTGAGAAGACATAAGCAGTAATGCATATCTTTGGTGATTAGAAGAGGGGGAGGGAAAGACAATGTATGTTCAAGAATCTCTAAACGTGGAAAAGAATGGAATTTGGGGTTTTGGGATCTAGTGTAATGTTTCCTATAGTTTGAGCTTTGGAATTCACTTATAGAGGATCTTCTGATTAATACCGTAATTAGCTCTCAGAAGCAGGGTGTGTTAGCTTTCACGCTAAAAATGCTAACATTTCAAGCTAACATTTAAAGGGATAGTTTACCCAATGAAAATTATCCCATGATTTACTCACCCTCAAGCCATCCTAGGTGTATATGACTATCTTCTTTCAGACGAACACAATCAGAGTTATATCCTTAGTCCTCCAAGGTTGATAATGGTTGTGAATGGGGGGCTGCTTTTTAAGCCAAAAATAATGCATCCATCCATTAAAAAAAAGTATTACATACGACTCCAGGGGGTTAATAAAGGGCGTTCTGAAGCGAAGCGAAGCCTTTTTGTAAGAAAAATATATTTAAAACTTCATAAATTCAAATAACTAGCTTCTGGTGGACGACCATACGCAGAATGGCTCGAGTTTAACCTTTGATGAACATGGAGGCGCAGAGGATAGAGCAAAACAAATCACCGGTTATGGATTAAATGATAATTTTTAAAGAGAAATTTTGGAGGATTTCGATATAAGAGATGATGAGCTTAAATTTTTTGCATAGCCCTATTTGTTTGAACCGCGAGAGGCGTCTAAGCTTACGATACTCCTACATCCTGCGTCATACATTGCGTCGGTGGATTACTCATTTGGCTCACGTTGATTTGCGCATTCTGTTTACGGTTGTCCACCAGAAGCTAGTTATTTGAATTTATAAAGTTATAAATATGGATATTTTTCTTACAAAAACGCATTGCTTAGCTTCATAAGGCTTATATTAACCCCCTGGAGTTGTTATTTTTTTATGGATGGATGCATTATTTCACAACCATTATCAACCTTGGAGGACTAAGGATATTTTTAAATATAACTCAGATTGTGTTCGTCTGAAAGATAGTCATATACACCTAGGATGGCTTGAGGGTGAGTAAATCATGGGATAATTTTTGTTTTTGGGTGAACTAACCCTTTAACTGTTATGCTAAAAATGCTAATATTTCAGCTAACATTTCATGTTAGCCTGGACTTCTTTCCACACCCTCACCTGCTAAAAATAAAAAATTCATTCAACTTCACTATTTGTTATAATGCAGGGACTGTTAGTGACAAAATCTCAGGAGTCAAAATAGACATAAACACACCACACTCAGTCATACCCCTTATGAGAGATAGTCATGTAGATGTTACTTCACAGCAGGCAGGTTATTTTCATTCACTGTCTCATGACAATAGGTTGTGTAAACTACCATGAGGTGAGAGGCAGATACTGTGATTGATGGCTAAATGTTTAGAAGTGCACATGACTGACAGAAAGTGAGCAATGTGTGTTTCTTTTTATGCACGCTTTGTGTGCGTCATTGACATGTTTTATGTCATGCAGCTGGTCTGCAGTGAGCTGAATGGGTACTGAACACATGACTTCATGTTTTTTTCAACATACCATCTGAAGCGGTTATACAGTTTAGTTTTCTACACTGAAAGTTTATTTTTATTTTTATTTGCAATAGATATAAGATGAAATCGCTAAAAAAAAAATAAAAAAAATAAAGTTATATTGTGCCATCATACGCTGTAAAATGGTTCAAGGTGACTCAACTCGAAACGTTTTAGTAACTATTTCCACAGCTCTTTTTTATAGATGAATTTTTGAAAACAATCTAATTTCAGACAAACTAATTTAATTGCAAGTTCGAACAACTTCTCAGAAGGTGTGGTTTTATATCCCATGTAGACAACTCTGTTGTGCATTGTATTATAACAAATTCATGTTGAAAAAAAATATTGTAATTACTAGGGTGTTGATGGTTGCAGATTAACTCTTGGGTACATTTTTTGTTGCTTCCCATCATGTCCAGACCAGACTTAAAATTGTGAGTTCTTTGTTTGTTCTGTTTTGAAATGTTAAGTTGCTCATATTGAATGGCCTAAAACACTCAATTTCAAGGGGCGTTACCTCAAAAGTATTCAAAAAAGTACCTTCTCAAGAGAGTATGCGATTTTGGACACAGCCTATGTGTGTGTGTCTATGTGTGCTTCATCGCAATGATATAGAGCGGTGATTAAACTGACTTGTGCATTAAGTGGTTTTATTGCACACCCTCCAGCCAATCAGAATCAAGTATTGGAGTTTTCAGACAGACCATGGTTGCCTCTGAGGACAAAATGATTGCAGCAAGTGAACATTTTGTCCTCAAAGTTGTTGTGTTAGAAGCAGGAAAAATGGGCAAGCGTAAGGATTTGAGCGAGTTTGACAAGGACCAAATTGTGATGGCTAGACGACTGGATCAGAGCATCTCCAAAGCTGCAGCTCTTGTGGGGTGTTCCCGGTCTGCAGTGGTCAGTATCTATCAAAACTGGTCCAAGGAAGGAAGAGTGGTGAACCGGCGACAGGGTCATGGGCGGCCAAGGCTCACTGATGCACGTGGGGAGTGAAGGCTGGCCCGTGTGGTCCGATCCAACAGACGAGCTTGTGTAGCTCAAATTGCTCAGGAAGCGTATGGGGCTGCATAGCCGCAGACCAGTCAGGGTGCCCATGCTGACCCCTGTCCACTGCCGAAAGCGCCAACAGTGGGCACGTGAGCATCAGAACTGGACCACGGAGCAATGGAAGAAGGTGGCCTGGTCTGATGAATCACATTTTCTTTCACATCACATGGATGGCCGGGTGCATGTGCATCGCTTACCTGGGGAACACATGGCACCAGGATGCACTATGGGAAGAAGGCAAGCCGGTGGAGGCAGTGTGATGCTTTGGGCAATGTTCTGCTGGGAAACCTTGGGTCCTGCCATCCATGTGGATGTTACTTTGACACGTACCAACAACCTAAGCATTGTTGGCTGTGGCCTCTTTCAGCAGGATAATGCGCCCTGCCACAAAGCAAAAATGTTTCAGGAATGGTTTGAGGATGGTTTGAGGAGTTTCAGGTGTTGACTTGGCCTCCAAATTCTCCAGATCTCAATCCAATCGAGCATCTGTGGGATGTGCTGAACAAACAATTCCGATCCATGGAGGCCCCACCTTGCAACTTACAGGACTTAAAGGATCTGCTGCTGACATCTTGGTGCCAGATACCACAGCACACCTTCAGGGGTCTAGTGGAGTCCATGCCTCGATGGGTCAGAGCTGTTTTGGCAGCAAAAGGGGGACCAACACAATAATAATGAAGGTGGTCATAATGTTATGCCTGATTGGTGTATGTGAAACGCTATTGAGATTTGAGTTGCAGCAGTTATATGTGTGTATATAAAGATCATTGGAACAACTTGTCACTGTCTGTTTTTATTGTTTGGAAAAAAGCAGCCTGAATTTTCTTCAAAACTACTTTTGTTTCATGTTAGAAAATAATTCAACATGAGGGCGAGTAAATGCTGAAAAAAAAAAAATCAGAATTTGGGTCAACTATTAATTGAAATAAATCTTACTGTCGAGACTGTCAATAAACTATATGTATTATTATACTAAATGAACAGGTCAAAGAACCTGCATTCTTGCTTTATTATAGCCATCATCCAGTACTCTTTTATTTATAGTGCTTTGAAGGAAGTCACATAATTGTAACTTAGTCAGAGTAATGCAATATCTTTCTCCAAGTCATCAGACATGGGATTTAAATTCTTCACATTCATTTGTTGGAGTCCAGCTGAAGTGTTTTCAGGAATAACTTGCCTATACATATACTCAACCTGTAATTTCTCTTCCATTTACCTTTTTTCCAATAAATGAAAAGACAAAACTGCGAAAACTACATTCTATACAAATATGCTGAAATATGATATCGTATTACTGAGGGAGGAATGCTGTGGCATGAGAGGTGGGTGTATTTTTCTCATCCAATCAAATGGATGTTTTTTGTCAGCCATTAACACAGAGCGAAAAACTGTATGTTCCTGTAAGACTTCCTCCGGGAAGACTGCGTTTCCTTCAACCACATTTCAGCTCTCAAAACTGGATGTGCTCAAGTGAGCTTTCTGGCATTTGTTAACTTCCCGTATTAGTACACTGGTTTGGCATCTCTCTGGGGTCATGAGAGACATTTCCAGCCTGGATATCCCTCTGTACAGTATGTGTGAAAGAGACAATTGTGTATTATGCGCATTTGTGTGGACTGCGTCTATAGTGGCCCCCAGAAAGATTTTGGGCGTTTAATATACACTTAAAAATTATAAATGCCACTGCATTATGTTAACATGATCACATTAGTTCTTAGAAAAGATATTTCTTTGCAGGTGTCATTTTGTATGTAACACAATAAATTAAGTGTCCAAATACCTTTGTAACCGCTGTATATTCAGTATTTATTATACCAGTGACATTCCTTCATGCATTTTGAGCATGAATGCAGGGAATTTCGAACAATCCCACACAATATGGCCTGTGCAACCTCTAATGATGCATAGAAATAGGTATTTTTCTTAGTTGTGTTTGCTGAATTCATTAAGTATGTGGATAATATTTACTGTCAGAAAAGGATGAACCGTATATACATTATATGTTATGAATTATTTCCTGTGCTTGATATTGATTATTCTCATTAGTCACGCTTTTGCATGCACGTGCACAAATGCAATGGTTTTCAAGGGGTTTTGCTATTTTGCATTGAGTGGTAACTGAACACAGAACCAAAATTGGTTATTATTATTGGTTATTATAATTATTAGTATTATTAGTAGTATTAGCCATATTACCAAGTAAATCTGCACCAAAATACAATTGAGTTTCTGGAATAGATATGAAAAGCATTTTCTCCATACTTTTAAAGGTTGAAAAGCCTATTTATGCACACTTATAAAACGGTTAGTTCCTGTCCTTGATTCTGATTGGTCAATAGCTGTGTTTTATAATAAAATGTTTATAATAAAAAATCTGTTTAAATGTTCAATGTATTATCCAGTCCTTTTAACAGTTAAGGGGTTTTCCCGTGACTGACAGTCGCTAGTCAAAGCATTTGTCAGTTGCGTCTTGTTCCATGTTCACAACAATTCAGTCTTTTCAATATAAGAGTCTTCGCTACTGAATGACTCACTCTTAAAGACAGTCTTTGCTGCCATCTAATGGCGTAATAATGTAACTTCTGTTTCTGTTCACAGTCAGGGACTATTTTTTCCGGCAGAAGGAAGGCTTTTAGAAAAAGTTTACTTCATAAAAGTTGCATTGATACACATTTTTGGGTTTAATATTTGTATTGTGTGGTAACCGTTTTATAAAAGCAATAAGGTACTCGAGGCTAGTGCTATATCATAAATAAGTTACGGCTGAAGGGGTTGCAGGCACTAAGCGTCATGCCTAACAACGCCCCTTCAGCCGTGACTTATTCACAATACAGCACAGCCTCTCGTATCTTATTTCTTACTTATATCATAAGTTGCATGATATTATTTGCATTTAACATTGTCTTTTCCTTGCTGTCTCTATCAGAACAGACCTGTGAGCCATTTTTGGGTTGTGACCCTCCAGAGAACCACCGCTCTCCACCACAAGTGTCGGAACGGTTAGGATTTAGCAGAAGATCTCTGAAAACAACAAAGTGAGAAATGTGTCCTTCATAAGGTAATTTATCCTGACAGGCAGCAGTAAAACTGAGAAAGCGGGAGAAAGAGGAAGATAAGTGGGGGTGTAAAACATAGTTATAGCCAAAGGCTATTTTTATCAGCAGTAGGGTGAGACACTGGCGACCGTGTGGGATAATGGCAGACCTTATAATCAACAAAATTTATCAGAGGTTTTTGAGTACTTACTTACGAAGTTTATCGAAATGCTGTGGTATTTAAGCAAGACAAAATTTCTTTTATATTTTTAAATAGTATTTTGTAAATATATATATCAAAAACATTTTCTTATGAGCCAACCAAACAAAAAAATGACAATGTTTCTTTTTGTAATGGACCTTGAACTTTGGTCACTAATAAAAAACTAGAAGAATAATGTACAACAACAAGGATGTGATTTTATCTATTTATTAATAAAAGAGTCATCATGTTAAAATTTGGCAGTTTCTTATCTGCATGTGTCAGCTTTTCTAGAGTTAATAAAGCATGAACCAGACAAAAATTGGAAAAACAAACCCACCTAAACAGTGACTTTATAGCAGATGGCCTATAAAGGTCTGGAGACATATGATAGGCATTAAAACACTGCAGGAGAGGACAGAAAATTAAAACAACATGAAACAAACCTTATATGGATTATATATTTCTCTCTCTCTCTCCCTCTCTCCCTTCCTTTAGGTCTTTTACTCACACAGAGCTACAGCTTGAGAAGACTTGGAATACAGTGCACAAGTTATATACTTGTTTCGTTTTTTTTTTTTTTTTATAGCTATTTTCACAACTTGGCAGTCACCATTTATGAAGTACATTTTGACAGAATTAAAACTTTCCTCTGAATGGTTTCTTTAGCTGTGCATTGTGCAATAGAAGCATTCCATTAAACATAGAGTTTTAATTTTAAACACATTCAGCTGGTGTAATGTAGAAGTAAAAAACATGCTCAGACAGATTGGGGAGGGAGGGAGTCGGGTTACAGTGTGTAAATTTGTCTGCCATTAAGTAGGCGTGCAGCGCAAGTGCGGCTCAGGCGAGATTAAACCAGATTTAGGGGACTGCAGCACCTCTCATGTGGGTCATTTGCCAAGTGAAGCTGCCCTACAGACATGTGTCAGAAATCAAACAGTGTTAGACTACATTAATGGATTTCACAGTAGTCTATACAAATCTGTCAATAATCTTTATAGGATTAGTTCACTCCAAAATGAAAATTTTACATTCCAAAACTGTTTGACTGTTTCTATTTTCATGTAAAAGTTCTGAATAATGTTCGCTCTTTTTCATGCAAACGAAGCAGAAGCAACATAAAAGTGGTCCAATTGGTGTGATATACATTTATATTCAAGTCATATATTACTGTAGTTTTGTGTGTGGAACTGACTGAAATTTTTACTAAAAACATGTCGTATTTACTAAAGACATGCCGTAAAAAAATTAGCACTGAAAAAGCGTGGACATTTTTTTTTTTTTTTGTGGTTATTTTTCCAGCTGACCTTATTGCATATGCATTTGTTGGTGATTCTCTTTCAGATGCAACATTTATGGGAGATTTACGGTGATTTACTAAGGTTTGTGCTGGTAAATTTACTGGAATGTGCATTATTTCACACTGATGTCTTTTGATGGCCCCCATTTTATTCAGTGTTTCCACCACTGAATAAAAAATAAAAAATAAAATTGTGACTTTTTTTTCTAGCAATTCTGACTTCTTTTCTCAGAATTGTGAGATATAAACTCGCAATTGAGAGTTATAATGTCAGAATTGTGATATACAGTATAAACACAATTGTGAGAAATAAAGTCAGAATTGCGAATTATATACTCGCAATTGCACGTTATAAACTCACAATGGCGAGAAATAAAGATTTTTCCTCGCAATTGCGAGTTTATATCTCGCAATTCTGACTTCTTTTCTCACAATTGTGAGATATAAACTCACAATTACGAGTTATAAAGTCCAGTTCTGAAGAAAAAATACTGACTTTTTTTCTCAGAATTACAAGTTTAAACGTCACAAGAGTTTATAACTCACAATTCTGAGAAAAGAAGTCAGAATTGCGAGATATAATCTTGTAATTCTGAAAAAAAAGTCAGTATTTAATATATAAAAAGTCATACTTTTTATATCTCACAATTCACGACTTTGTATCACGCAATTCTGACTTTATCATCTCGTAATTATGAGTTTATATTGTGCAATTCGCACAAAAAAAAAATCTGAATTGCGAGATAAAAAGTTGCAATTACCTTTTTTTATTTTTTTTTTCAGTGGTGGAAACAAGCTTTCATACTATTGACTTCCATAGTATGGAAAAAAAAAAATACTATGGAAGTCAATGGCGCCCATCAACTGTTTGGTTTGTGACATTCTTCAAAATATCTTCTTTTGTGTTTAGCAGAAGAAAGAAATTCATACAGGTAAATTTTTGGGTGAACTATCCCTTTAAGAGGTTATTCAGCAAACATCTTGACCTCTCCCTTTGCTTTTCTTGGTATATTCATGAGAGCAATTATTCTTTTGTGTTGGATCTTTTCAATGAATCGTTGATCCACTTCACAACACTGGTCTAAATTATTCATTCACAGATAAATCATTTATTAGGTTTGGATTTTATTAAATTGTCTAAATAAGTAATAATATAATATATTCCATATACCAAATCTTGACTTTGTGATTAACACGCCTCACTTACATAACATGACTCAGCAGTTTTAGTAATATGTCTGTCATTACATCTCAGCACATCTCTGTTTCAGCTCTCTGGACTGCCTCCAAGTAAGAAAGGCATAGTTGGATGGATCTGTAGCAGGACCTGACAAGCACATTTGCTTAAATGTGGTGAAAAGCATCTGAGTTTTCAATGAACCTTAATTCTGTAATAAGCTCCATTCCACCATTTCAGTGCCAATGATTAAAAAAAATAGATCGGATATCTATTGATTCAGCTCAGTAAGGGTGACTCAGCATTTTACATTGTCTGCCTTCAGCTAGAATACTACACAGAGGATTGTTTGCATAGATTTACATTTACAATTATGCTTTTATCCACAGTATGATCAAATACTGTAGCGCTACTAGCTCTGAGCAACTTTCTATTTTAATCAAGTGCCGTTTGGGAATCTTGAACACATTGACCTGACAACCACATTTAACACACACTATCTAGGGAACATGTTGCCGTACATATTCTTACATAACCTTCTGTAACCCTATTCTCTTTGGCTTACACTTGCACTCTGCTTTTCTGTACTTTTCTGAACAATACAGTCTCTGTGTTAACACTATACAGTGGCTGAGGAGAACGAAAAAAAGGGTGCCAGCCAGGTTTTCGAGATAAACGTACAGTATCTGGTTTCTCCGCTGATGCCATTCTGGTGCTTTAATTCACAAACTCTGTGCCCGGGCTTGGTTTCCCAAGACATGGAAACCTTCAGCATTGTATCGAGCTTTTCTTCCTTTCCCTGTTGTAAAAGGTCATGTGACTCTCAGGTCATTTTACCCTGTTTGCTTTGTTTTGCCAGCACTGCACCTACTGTAACAGCACTAAAGTACAGCCAACTGACATGCATCAACACATAATACTTTGTGTTTTCACCATGCACATTTTAACAGATGATAATGTAATAATAGAAATGTATTAGTACTGGTTATATAGTAATGTGATGGCGAATGCTGTATCATAGGCAATATCATATATAAAGAAATTTTAATAGTATAGATGGTCTTGTTAATATTTATATTTAATGGGGATGGGATCGGGATAGGTCAGCGAGCCGTCAGTTCTGCCCACGAGGCTATCGGCGCCGACTTTAAAATTAAAATGTTAAAATTAAATTTAAAAATTTAAAATTAAAATTTTTTAAAAGCAGCAAAGATATTCAAATACAGAAAAATAAGGTAAAAAGATTAATAAAATACTATTTAATCATTTATATAAAGGTTATTATCAGTAATTTCTTCTTCATTAAAAAGTTTTACCTAAAAAAGATACTTAAAATGTTTAAACTCATGTTTAAACTCAATTTATTTTACATAGATATAGCAACAGCTGCTAATACAGATTTCATGTATTTATATCTGTTTCCCAATATTTTTTAAATAATAAAAAAAGCAAATCAGATGGAAATGACACTGCAGTTGTAAAATGACTCGGCAACATTCTGAGCAGTACAATAAAATGAGATGGCAGGGATATATAAAAAAAAAAAAGCCTTCCCCATGCACCTTCAGATTTGCAGCGTCAGTGAAACATCTGGGAATTTTGCTCAGATCTTCTGTAGAATCTGAATGCAGACAGAACAGGTTTTCTCTAGGAGGTCAGTATATGGAGCCAGACGGGGCAGTGGAGTTTTTTCAAGGGCATCAAGGTTGTGGCGTCTGTGACACGCACAGAGGAGAGAACCAGTGTGTGAGCGAACGCTCTGTTTTGAGAAAGGAGGCCCCCTGCCTCGAACCATCCACACATCATCCTCTCTCGCCGTATGGATCTCTGGCACTCAAATCTCTCTCAATATCTGTGGAATGTCGTGCTTCTGTGAAGTACGGTTCACACAGTCTAGTACAGAGAAGATGAACCTTATATAAGCAGACGCTTAGGTTTCAAAAAGGGACCCCCGATGAGTGCGCTAGCACTGTTTATAGAGTGTAGACTGCTCTTATTAACATAAAAGCTCTTCACATAAGGCACTGCACCGGAAAAAAACCTGTTTAATGAAAATGATAGGTTTTGTTTATTAAGGATAATCTGACTGAAATGACTCTGGCTCCACGTGGAGACCTCAGTCTTCAGCATATTTGATTACTCACTGTGTGAGGACAAGAACGAAGACCAGGTTTCTGCTAACAATGAGATATTGTTGTTTTTTTCTGCTCTGCAAACATATTTCTTGGCAAAGCAGTGAGCCAGCAGGTTGGGTATAAAGGTTTGGGTCAGGTATTTTGATAACTCAAAGGCTGAATGTGGAATGGGATATACTACCGTACTACTCCCAGCATTTCTTCCATATAAAGATAAGGCAGAAATGGTAAGAGTAGTATGCTAGTTTTCAGCCAGTTTTTATGTAGGGCAAGTTGGTGGCTCCTATCTAGGGGAATCTCCAACACAATCTCATGGCAATTCTAACTATTTTATGTTTTGACGATTTGGTGGGAAATTTGAATGATCTCATTTGTATGTTTCGTACATCTGCTTACACCCCACTGAGGGTTAGAAGGAAAAAAAACCTATTAACAAGGTGGGAAAAGCAGGACTTTCGTTCTTTTAGGTGTCATACTGAGGGGCCGTTTACACGACGCCATTTTCAACTTAAAACTGAAAACTTTTTATGCGTTTTGGCCATTCATTTAAATAACAACAACGTTTTGGGGGCTTAAAAATGCAAACTCTTGAAAATCGGTTTCAAAGTGACAACAACACTATTATCGCTTCATTGTAAACTACAAAAATGCAAATTTTGTGTAAACAGTGACATCATGCGCATGCGTATTACGTGTTCAGTCTATAGGTGCATGTTTCTTTACAAAGTGACATCGCCAACTACTGGCCTGGCATGAATAATTCAGCGTTTTTTTTGTCATTTTCATACATCTGTGTGATCAGGGATTGTTTTTACATTGTCATAAAACACTACGTGAAAAACACAAAGGAACAATGTTTCCGTTTTTAGTACATAGTTGTCCTGTAAAAAAGTGTTACTATCTCTTCAATAATTTTTATTAGTGCTGATTAATCGCATCCAATTTGTGTTTACATAATATATGTGTATATTTATTATATATATATATATATAACAAAAATATATTTATATATAAAATATTTATATTTATATATAATATAAATTACATATACCTATAAAAATATATATATACATGTATTTATATATACATAATAAACAGTACACACATATATTATGTAAATACAGACTTTTATTTTGGATGCGATTAATCGCGATTATGAATGTCGCGATAAGACACAGACAGAAAAACAATTATTGCATCCAAAATAAAAGTTTGTTTACATAATATATGTGTGTGTACTATGTATATTTATTATGTATATATAAATACACATACATGTGTGTGTGTATATATATATATATATATATATAATTTATATTATATATAAACATATATTTTTGTTAAATATGTGTGTGTGTGTGTGTGTATATATATATATATATATATATGCATAATAAATATACATAGTACACACATATTAATTTAAACACAAACCTTTATTTTGTATGCGATTAATCGTTTGACAGCACTAATTTGAGCACTAATAATGAGTGGTCCACATGTTCAATGTGAAAACTTTTATGAAATTTTACCTCATTTGCTGTATGTTATGGATAAGACACAGACAGAAATATTTCACAATGTTCATATAACACCAACTAAACATAATAAGTTTATGAGTTTGTTACATTTTGTTACATATAATAAATACTTAAGCCACAATTAAAATGTCTGAATGTCATTGCATTAGATGCAAAATATTAAATCAATGACTTCTGCAAACAAATGATGCTAAATTATCTCAGAGACAGCTGCCTTTTAAATACACTTTTTTTTTTTTTTTGGCAATTAAATAATGTAAGAACGTTTATCAGATTATTTTATCCAATACTTTTAGAGGATGTATGAAGTTCCCCCAGCAGAGTAACCACGGGTAGTTCATAAACATGTTTCACAACCAGAAAGTGTCACAATACTTTTGTCTTTGTAATCTTGACCATTATATCTAGTATTTTATCATTTTAAACCTATCAAACTGCTTTTTTTATTTATAAAAACATGCTTCTGCTTTTTTATTTTCTTAAAAAAAAAAAAAAAATGCCACTTGGTTTGACATTTATTTGTTTGATACTATAGTTATTTAATGGTATTCATACATTTTAAGTGTCCAAATAATTTTTAAGGCCACTGTATATTATATAAACTTTTACACGCTAGCCTATAGGCTATCCATCCACAAATGTCAAAACCTTTTTGCTGGGTCTGAAGAGAGGATATTAGAGAAGTATCTATATTTTCTAGCTCATTTGCAAGCACGCCCCGCCCCAGCACCCGCCCCATGACGTACTTCTCTCCAAGGCGCGTTTTTACACCCTTCATTTCCACGCTACCAGCACTACACGAGGAGAGAGCAGAGACTATCAGCTCGCACTAAAGACTCCTGAGACTTTTACATTCACTCTCCGAACATCAGGACACCTTCAGATAGCACAATGACGGAAGAAAAGATCGCAATAGAAGATGTAAAGACTTCCAACGGTGAAGCGCATATAGGGGACACAGCCGTCGCCAATGGCTTGAGTGACCGCAAGACGAGCGAGCCGGAGACCACCGGGCAGAAGCTGAAACGGGTCGCCATGGCCAATCTGCTGGTCATCCTGACGGTGTCAGCGGTCATCGTCGGCGTGTTCATTGGGCTCGGCGTGCGCAGCGCCGGGTTGAGCCGCACTCAGATCATTTACTTCGGGTTTCCCGGTGAGCTGCTCATCCGCCTGCTTAAAATGATCATTATTCCTCTGGTGGTCTGTAGTCTGGTGTCCGGGGCTGCCAGCATTGACCCCAAAGCCCTGGGCAAGTTGGGCGGCTGGGCGATGCTCTTCTTTCTGGTGACCACTTTGATCTCGTCGGCTATCGGCGTTATCATGGCGTTCATTATAAAGCCTGGTGCCAATGACGGGAAAAAACTATCCATCATCACTCAGGATGACAGCGCTGTTCCCGAAGCCAAAGAAGTTATCGATTCGTTTTTAGACTTGATAAGGTAAGTCAACAGCGTGACGTCGTGGGTACCCGGAAAGTAATTGTGGCGTAAATTGTTCCTCGCAGTTACGCCAATAAACACGTGTTCGCACATTTTGCGATTTTGATTCGGAATTAGTCCGACAGTGTTTCCAACTCTTTCATGTTGTTAAATTTCTTTTAAACGAATAAACTATGACATGTATGGTTATTATCTAAAGCAGTATCGATGTCAGTTTAGTGAACGAACGGTTCTTTTCCATGATTGAGCCGGTGCACAAAAACGGACTGAACTGAATAGCAGACATTTTAGCAAATGAATAGTAATTTACATGCATTTTATCAACATTCATACCAAACAAAGTTGGTATTAATAGCATTTTATTCAAATACAAACACATTTTGAGCTGGGGCAGACAACATTACAATAAACACCACTATTAAAACACAACTCAGTCGTAAAAAGCATATGCCTTGTTAAAATTTTAGACCATATAATGTGCCAGCGACCACCATATTAACCATTTTAAGCTAACTGTTCGAAAGAATCGATGATTTTAACTCCCCTTCATTTGCCAGTGCCAGCTCAGCTTAGCCAAACAGGAAGAGGAAAGAACAAGTTAAGTAAATATGTAAACGAACAAGTAAGGGTAGATACATTTGTGACGAATTATGTAACTGGAGTCAAAAAGTTGTCCAACATATGTTTAAAAACGCTGCTGCTATTGCCTAGATAAACTGAATCGGAGCTGTCATCCACATGTATAGCCTGAAAGGCGTTACTGCTCAGGAACCGCCTTAAGTATACTATGGTTTTTTTTTTTTTATAATCACCCTTTTTTTAAAAAAAAAATAAAAAAATAACGCCACTTATTGTTGCACCGACTATCGTAAATTCATTTAGCGACATTTTGACTATCTATAGCGTGGGTTGCGTGATGTTAATCTACATGTGCTGTAAACGAACACTTGAGTTGCATCAGCTGCGTGTCACGTGTTAATCCGCTCTGAAGAGGATGCAGGTTGATGGTCAGTTTATAGGATGTGGCACTTAACCCATTCCTTTTTCTTGGTGTGTGGTTTCCTTAACTCAAGAGAGTAAATTCACAAATGTTTCGATTTTTTTTTTTTTTTTTTTTTTTTAGCGTTATATGATGGAGCGAGGCACTAGTAATTAAAATAAATACACGTTTTTAAAGAAAATATGTATTTGTTCTTTGAAAAGAGGTGAACATCTCTTGCATTCCATAAGCCTGCCTAAAACCGACTATGGGTGGGTTTTGGGGTTTGGCCCTGTTTGTTGTGCTGTAAACAGGTCAAATTTCATCATGTGTTTTACTGAATGATGTGAAGAGGACACTCTGTTCTCATTTACCTTCAAAAGCAAGTAAACAACAACCAAAAAGACATTTTTGTAAACCTTCTCACAACTACACAAGACACGCTTGTTAATAAGAATATTTACAAAACGTAAATATTTACACTGACACAAATTAGGGTGACCTGACCCAAGAGAAACGGGGCTTTTCTGTTTTTTGTGGACTGTCCTTGGAAATGTCACTCGGCCCACAAAGTGAGAGATGAAATGTTCTGTATACCTTTGTGTTAAAATCATACAAAAATCAAACATATCGCACATAAGCTCATTTCAACTTCATACTTAATCTTATTTACTTAGAAAAAATGTCCCACTTTTAAGTAATAGATAAAACCACTTCATTGTGGTTTATATCATTTCAGAAACCTGGTCATCTTAAAGGGATAGTTCACCCAAAAATGACAGTTGTCGTCATTTACTCACTCTCAAGTTGTTCCAAACCTGTTTGTGTTTCTTTCTTCTGTTGAACTAAAAAGAAGATATTTTGAAGAATGTTGGTGACCAAACAGTTGACGGTAGCCATTAACTTCCGTAGTAGGAAAAAAATACAATAGTAAAAATACTATGGAAGTCAATGGCTAATTTCTTTTGTGTTCAACAGAAGAAAGAAACTCAAACAGGTTTGGAACAACTTGAGAGTGAGTAAATGGAGACAGAAAAATGTAGTCTTTCTTTCCTCTCTTTAAGTTTATAGCAATTGATTTACAGATTCTGGTTTCAAGACTAAAGGAATAATAATGGTTGATAATTGTTGAGGGTTTCGACTGCTAACAGTCGTGCATTCATTCCCACAATACCGAAGGAGCTAAACAGCCAAAGCTTGTTTTATAACAGCATTGAGGCTGCTTTAGTTTAATGCAGTTTAATAACTTCTAAATCTAACACAAGTTTTTCACTAAAATTCTGTTTTTAGTTCAACCATAACAGACAAGCTATTTTAGTTTGCATGTTCTTCTTCGTCATTTTCTTGTTTTGTACTTTTGACCAATTCCTCAGAAAACATAATTCGAAGAAATTGCGGTTCCTAATTTAAAGCCAGCTGAAACATTTGTAGTATTACTTTTTTGTGTCTCCAGGGCAAGTCAATAAGGCAGCGTATGCTTGCCACATGAAGGGCAACACGCACGTGCAAACTCATGCAAACATTAGGCAGCTGATGTAGCTCGTGTCATCCATCAAAGGGTCTTCTCTCTTGGGGTTTCACTGTGAATAAATCCTGCCATACAATCACAAGGACCACCGCGGACCCTGCTGATTTCACACTCAGACGGTCGTTCAGTTGAAAGTCTACAAACAGCACGTTGTAGCATCTGTGTTCTAAGTTTAAACTTGTTTCAGCTGTTATCTGTAGTTGTTACCTTATCAGGTTTAATGCTAAGGCAAGACCCTGACAGCATGTGGTGGAACAAGCCCATATTCCCCCTGTATTACGCAAAAGGTGTAGTTTATCTTAAAAGTTAAGCGAGTCTTGATGTTGCAAACCTATGTGACCTTCTTTCTTTGTGGAACACAACAGCAGTTTTAAAAAAATGTTCACACTGATCTTTTCCAGTGAATGAGCCGTTGAGCGCCAAAAGGGACCAAAAACCAAAATAATAGTGATCCGCACAACTCGTGCGCTACAGTTCACATCTTTTTAAGCCATATTGTTTGGTTTGTGTCAAAGACTAGCGGTCGACAAATAGTCGATTTTACGATAACTAGGTTGGACCATGCTAGTCGATAACCGATAGTTTTTAAAATAGAGAGTAAATGAAAACAAACAACACATAAAATAGTGCTGAACTTTATTACAAAAAACATGAAAATGTACTGGACGTTTTAAATAAATATTAATATATTAATTATACCTTTATCATTCATGTTAGTTCAGAGTGCATCAACTAATGTTAAAAGATGCAACATAAAAATGTATTAGTAAATGTTGAAATGAACAAATGAACAATACTTTTATTAACCTTAGTTAATGTTACAAATGGACAAATGTTACCATTTCATATAAATCCAAACAGTAATGCTTATAGATGGCCATCTTTAAACATCTACACAAAGGCCATAGCATTGAAATTAGATGCATATGTATATATAATTTATGCAGGGTTGCCAGGTTTTCACAACAAAACCCACCCAATTGCTACTAAAAAAACGAGCCCAATCGCATTCTGGGGGGTAAAATCCACGTTTTTGGCGGGTAAAATTTCTATTCCAGGGGCTACATATCACGTTATTTGGGGTCGCAACAGTGATAAAGTAACCCAATTCAGTGGGAAAACCATGGATTTGGCAACACTGATTGTATGTATACTCTCCCATTTTATTTGCTTTAATTTTTAGAAAAAAAAAACAAAACAATATATATAACCGTGACTATAAAAAAGGAACTGAAGTTGGATGTGTTTCTGATTTAATGTTTCTTTTGGCTGCATGAATATGCCAATTTGCTTTCTCACGTCTCTACTTTTAAATATGCAACTTAGCTGGATAACGAATGTATAAAAAGCGACCAGCTGGATATAAACTAATGCAAACAGATGGTAACAAACGTGATATTAAACATTTGGGTTGGACTGGTGTGTGTTTTTGTCATATTGTTTTAACCGCTTCTACTAATGTTAGCATCCTCTCAGTCTTGACGGAAAACATACTGCTGTTCTGTACTAATGCAGCATCTAGTCAACAAAAGAATTACTTCATAATAATATGAAAACATGTACTGTATATGTACCGGTTCGTTATCTAAATCTGTATCTGAAGTGTCCCGCTCTGTGCAGCGCGCAGTCTTGTGTGTCAAAACAAACTCCATGAGGTGTCAGTGATTTTGCCTCAAGAGGCCGCTCACGTACTGTATCATGACAGCGGACCCTTCTCAGCTGCTCCAGCAATGGACGCAACACGGAAAAACTATCGTTCCAGCAATTGGTTATCGGCGCCGAATAATCGGCAAAACCGATCAATCGGTCGACCTCTAAAACAGACTAAAATTTAAGTAATTTCACTGAAATATTGCCTGACCGCTATGGTCACCATTCACTTTCATTGTATGGAAAAGAGCAGCTTGAACATTCTGCTAAATTTTTTTTTTTGTGTTCTACTGAAGAAAGCAAATCACATGCATTATGGAATGTTATGAGGGTCAGTAAATGATTCATTTCTGGGTGAATTGTTCCTTAAATCCATTAGTGCATGCTTTGTGTACAGTGAATGTGAAATTCACACGTTTTCCCCCCAGCATGGCCTTTTTTGTGTAAACTTTGTGAAAGTTTATTTTAGACAGGGCAAAGTCAGAGTGTAGTTATATTTATCTGTTAATAGTTACTTTTAATATGTCAACAAACACCGGACTTGAGATAAATCTTTAAGCTTTCATAAGGTGTGTGCAGTGCCACGTTTCAATAAGGTCCTGTTTGACGTGTGTCCCTTTTTACACGCCTTTGTAGAAAGAAGGAACTTCAATCACGCCTACCAGTCATACTTGGAATGCACTGAGTCATTAAATTGTTGACATATTTGTCGTTGCGTGGTATTATTAGTTGTAAACGATGCCTAAATAGTGCTCGTCCCACCCAGCTCACTTTGATTTCAATGTAACGCTTTGGAAAGCTGTGACAACATTTGAGTGCGTCAGTAATCAAATATTTCAATGGTGTGAACTGGTCATACCAGTATTGATATGCAGGTTCCTCTGGTGTGTTTGGGTTTCATTTAAGGTTTTTGCATGTATTTTAGGTTCTTGCTGTCCTCTGAATGTTCAGACAAGGGAAATTTGAGGAGAGAACAACCCCTGGCATAGGTGTTTGGCAGTGACCTGCTGTCTGGGAAGCAGCCTGTTGCACAGCACAGCAATTTTGAAGTTGATCTTCTCTCGGTTTTCCAGTCTCATCTTGCTTCAGCTGTACTATTTTACGATGGCACTCGTCTCCTCACACCTTCCAGGCTTCTTTAGGTGTTAGTGGGGAATGATTGCGATTTATTGGAAAGGTCCCTATGGGCAACAGATACCAGATGTGTTCAGAATCGAGTCTGAAATGGCGCTTTTTACTTGCCTTTTTTTGAAGATGTAACTCAAACATAGCTGTTTTTGTGGTTTCACTTGGATAAAAAGTGGCACACAGGTCATATTAACATCATACCAGGCATTATTTGTCCATCCAACTGGAGACTTCCTCTTTTTTTTTTTTTTTTTTTTTTTTTTTTTATGCACACAGACCATATTAAGGTCAGGGATACCGGAATATTCCTGAATGCTGTGTTTGTCATTAATCCCCATCTCCAGGCAGGTCCTAGTGCTCGTCTAGTTTTTCTCCATTGGAGGGAACGGGGTTATAGGTGTAGAAGGTAATGTGTGGAATTGGGCTTAGTGGAGGGATATAATCGGACTAAATAAAAAGTTATTTCCACATCAGGCCGCTAAGGGATTAGCTGGTCAGGACTGTGAGGATTTTTATTGCCAGCGGGCTGAAACTGTGGCTAGAATTGGATCTTTGTTCTCTCACTACCTTGCTCTGAATAGTGTTTGCTAATGCTCAAAGTACACTTCAGTTTTTATGTGAATGCTTAGCTTATACATACAACCAAATGCGTAGCCTTTCAGAACAGCAGTACAGTTTTGCCACCTTGTGAACCAACTAATTAGTGCAAATATCTTCAAGGCACATGTGCGTACAGTACGCTTGTAGTACTAAGCTGATATCAACAGTTGTCACATGCCCTAGTGAATGCGTAAAAACTTCAGTATACTTTGCGTTTTAGTCACTGCAAGATATGAAAACATAAACTACTGACATTTAACAACTAGTTAGGCTTTGTTTGATTTAATTGGCTGATTTATTTATATCTGGTTTGCGAGTATGTCAGTTATATAATTCCTTCCTGTCGTCTTCTTTCAGAAATATCTTCCCATCGAACCTGGTATCAGCTGCCTTTCAGTCGGTAGGTTTAACAAGATTTGGTTTAACATGAAAAGCAGATGTGTTTAATATGTGACGTGTGATTATTTGATGATTCTGAACATTTCTTCTTCACAGTATGCCACTGGTTACAAGATTGTGAAAAATGACACCAACGCGACCATCTTCTCCATGGAAAAGGTACCAAGTCCCAGATTTATCCTAGGATTGTCTTGAAAGTCCAGATTTTTGTATAAATAATAAATATATTTCTAGAAATATATCTAATATAAAAACATTTGTTTAAAAAAATATTCTATTAATACATAGATTATATATTTATTTTACAAAAGGTTTTAATTATATTTTGTGAGATATTAAGGTATTTTAAAGATTTTTCGGTCAAAAGGTCATTCGGTTTAACTGTCCAAAGTCCAATACAGCCATTTCATTTGTGATTTAAAATATCTTAAAATGTAATAAATGTATATATATATTTTTTTATTCTGGCATGATTTTATAATATCATATATCAACACAGTGCAAAATGGGATTAAAATTATGTGTAGAAGTCGTTGCTTTGAGAAAGAATGTCCGGAAAAATGAATTTCATTGAAGTAATTCGGAGTAACCAATATAAAGGGACCATTTTGGATCAAGTCATGCGGTCAATATCATGTGATAGGACGTAACATCATTCAGAAGGACCACATGCTTGTGAAGCAAAGTAATTAACTCTCTTTTAACTATTTGAAAAATTTAATGTTTTCACTTGCTGATGTTCCGTAACATCAGGTCATTCGGTACAACCGCTATAAAACATGGAAAATGTTGTAATATTTCAAAAACTTGTACTAAATATAAAATGTTTGATTGTCATTTCATTAGCTAGCTAGATATCAGCCTGTTAGCATTGTTTGAAAATATTGTCATTCGGTATAACCAAAAGTGTCATTCGGTAAAACCGGAATTTTGGTTAAACCTAGTAACTTTTTTGGTGACAAATTTTGTCCATCTTGTAAAAAAAAAAAGACAAAAGCAGTGTTCATTGATTTATAAAAACCATGTAATCTCATTGTTAACACTTCATAAAACATCAAAATCAATTATCTCCTTTTTTTTTTAATTTTTTTTTTTTTAACACTTTTAAAAACCTTGTTCGTATATATACGTATATATAAATATTCAATGATTTAATTATTTCATGCTATTTTTTTTTACATTCTAGAAATGTATTATAAAACATAATATACATATTAGTGGTTTAATGTCATTTAAAAAAAAAAAAAAAAAAAAAACTTTTCTTTCTCCCCCCTTGAATTCAGTCATTTATGTCTTTGATTTTAGGTTCCAGTTGGCACAGATGTGGATGGCATGAACATCCTGGGTCTCATCGTGTTTGCTATGGTATTTGGGGTGGCTTTGAGGAAACTTGGAGAGGAAGGAGAGATCCTTATTAAGTTCTTCAACTCTTTCAATGAGGCCACCATGGTGTTGGTCTCCTGGATCATGTGGTAAGGGAACGTCATGTGCTTTCATTGTGTTTAGTGATGTTTGTTCCCAATTTGTGGATCACCATATCTCAATGTCTTCCTGTCTGAAGGTATGCACCACTGGGTATTATGTTCCTGGTTGCTGCTAAGATTGTGGAAATGGAGGATGTTGGCTTGCTGTTCGCCAGCCTCGGGAAGTACATCGCCTGCTGCGTCATTGGCCATGCCATCCACGGTCTCTTCATCCTCCCGCTCATTTACTTCGTGATTACACGGAAGAACCCCTACACTTTCTTGCTGGGATTGGTCACCGCTTTGGCTACTGCCTTTGGAACCTCATCTAGGTAAATGAACAGCACCTACTTGCACTCTTCAAAATAAAGGTTCTTATTGGCATCTATAGGGGCTTTGGCACCAGGTAGTTATAGGAGCCCAGATATAGGAATTAGCCACCAGGGCAGTCCCCCGAGAACTAAATGTTATGTTAGGACCATTTTTCTGGTTGCATTCGCACTCTCAGTAGAAACTCTGAAATGACAAGCCATCACTTACATCCTGCCACTCTGGTTGTTGAATTTTGATTGTGCTGAGAACGGCTTAGCCGGAGCCTGAGCACACAGCACTCACATTCTCCGTCTTTATCAGTTTATGATCTGTTTAACACTCCAACCTCTTTTTAAGTCTGTATAAAACCTGGTATTTACATCCATCTTGGATCCGAACACAAGTGGTCCGCTGAGACTATCACTCCTGGGAGT
Organism: Ctenopharyngodon idella; assembly: GCF_019924925.1. NCBI lineage: Eukaryota > Metazoa > Chordata > Actinopteri > Cypriniformes > Xenocyprididae > Ctenopharyngodon > Ctenopharyngodon idella. The sequence continues at coordinate 20,848,158 of NC_067234.1, forward strand.
ATCATGCACCACAGCTGTGTCTCCTGTGACCACTTGTGATCAGATTCCTAGATTTGATGTATTATTAAACCAATTTAAGTTTGATTACTCACCTTGTTTTGATTTGATTTATTAAATGAGTATTGCATATGCATAATTAAGCAGGAAATAACCATCAGTTTTTCTGATCAGCTCTGCCACGTTGCCCCTAATGATGAAATGTGTGGAGGAGAACAACGGTGTGTCCAAGCATATCAGCCGCTTCATCCTGCCCATCGGAGCAACTGTCAACATGGACGGAGCCGCCTGCTTCCAGTGTGTAGCTGCAGTGTTCATCGCTCAGCTTAACGGGATCCCACTGGACTTTGTCCAGGTCATCACCATCCTGTGAGTTCATTGGATGTCTTTTAGTCACCTCTGTACTCTGCTTGATTGGAAGATGTTTGTAGACTAACTGATTTTTTTTATTTTTTTTATCTCCTTTATAGCGTGACTGCGACGGCGTCTAGCGTGGGAGCTGCTGGCATCCCTGCTGGAGGTGTGCTGACGCTGGCCATCATTTTGGAATCAGTGGGGCTTCCAACCAGCGATCTGTCCCTCATCTTGGCTGTGGACTGGCTTGTGTGAGTATCAGGTTTAGATGGTTTTTTTTTTTTAGGTTAAAGAGAAAGATGGTGTGGTAAAACTGAAAGGATAGCTGATAGGGAGGAAAACAAGGATGGATTTTATTATATTGCGTTCTCATTTTTTAAAAACATGAGGATAATTATTGTCTTTTCTGTGTTTTTTCTTCATTTAGAGATCGCACTTGCACCGTCATCAATGTTGAAGGTGACGCCTACGGAGCAGGTCTTCTGCAGTATTTCGTAGATCGCACTTCCAGTAAAAAGGAGGGAATTGAGCTAACTAAGGTGCGAGTGGAGAAAGAAGAAGATCCCGCCTCCAGGCCAGAAAGCTCTCCACTTATCGAGAAACAGGGAAACTTTGAATTGGAAGAGGTTGCTGGACCTAAACCCTGTGACAAGGAGTCCATTATGTAGATTTGCACAGTATTTCAACAAACTTTCCTTCCCTACCTGACTGATCTCACTAAATCAGTCTCTGCATCTACACAGTGACCATGGGAGAGATGCTGGTTTAAATTAACATGCTCTTGACCCTCCTCTGTACCTAGCTCTTATGAAAAGAGTCTGCCAAAACTTATGCACATTTAGATGGAAACATGCTTGAACAATTATTTATTAGATGATGGACATTTTGGAACTTTTACTCCTTTTGAATATACAAAAAGTCAGTCCGGCCTTTTAAAATGATCTTATTATTATTATCATTTATTATTATTATTATTATTATTATTATAATACATGCCCTGATAGTTCTTAATATATGCTCCTAAATTAAAACTCAGATTTCTTTCAACACCTTTTTCATGCAAAACATCTCTTTAAAAAGCCAAAGTACCTGCAAGAACCTTTGCATCCTTCACTGTCTAATCAACACACCAAATAATACACTTTAGTTGGCGTTCTGTTCCGTTATGGCGTTTTGAAATACCTCGTTCATGCTGATTCCCTTTAAAACACCTCGGGCTCCTCAGATGTTGGTCCATCTAACAGGTGCTGATACCTTCACTGAACTCAGGGGCCAAAAGAAAGGTGTAGGAAGCCTGAACTTTAACCTTAACTCACAGTTAAGAGCTGACATCTTGCCTTCTGCATCTTTGTCTTTATGCAGACACCATTATGTTTTGTGGCGTCCTCTTTGGGGTCAAGTTGATCAGACGTGAACACTAGCAAGTTATATCTTGTGTCTTAAAGCTGCAAGGCTGTTCAGATAAGACTGTGGAAACCTGTAGGTGAGAGAGTTCTCTGTGTGCTGGTTGATAAGCAACTATCTGAGGTCAAGAGGTGTATTGGTTTCATTTTGATCAGTTTCAGAAGAAAGCCACAGATTAGATGAATCCAGACTGGAAGTGAGATTTTGGATTCTGGAATATTGCTTCTTCATGGGGTGTAGGAACATGTTAGATGTGTTACAAACACTGTGGGCTTTCTATGTTTTGCTCAGAATTTTTTTTTTTTTTGTTTGTTTGTTTTTGTTAAAGAATTTGGGGGGGGGGGATTGTTTGCATATCCTTTTTTTTGTTAAAAAAAAAACAGAAATGAATTTACTATGCATGTTATTTGGAGAAGAGCACAAATATGGAATGCCTGTCATTTTCAGAAGGTATTGAATTTTATGAGGAGGAATCAGGCAGAATATTCTGTTAACTAGCAGAATTACTTTATTCTAAAGTGTTTTTTGTTTGTTTGTTTGTTTGTTTTAAGAAATGTTTTATATATGTTCAACCTAAACACACCAGCAGAAGGAAAATATCAGGTGACAGGGTGCAAGATGTTCGCTAGTGTACTGTATGTTGACCAAATGTTTGTCAGTGATGAGAAGAAAGTCGACATAATAGCTAATTTCTGTAGAAATCACTTAAGTTTGACTCACAGTTGATCGATGTGCAGTTAAATCCGACCAAAGATAAACATTAATCTTTTTTTTTTGTATTTGCTCACAAACATTTTAATAGAGTGCTTATCTGCACTATTATCAGTCTATCTTTTCTGTTCTGTTAGTGCTCAAGATGTATTTCAAATCAAATGTATTATTTAAAATCCATCTGTTCTGCTGACTGACTTCACTCCATTAAAAGCCTGCAGTACGTGCAGTACTGTAAAGGCTTTTCATTCCAGGTGGCTGTAGTGTAGCTGCTCTGTTGTTGCGGATATATGTGGGTTTAACGTGGTTGTATCATAAATGGTTGCTTGATGATGTCATCAGCAGAGCCAAAGAGTACTGTTAAGAGAACCAGTGAATGTACTCCACACAGACTTCGGAATAAAGAATTTTTTTTAAATAAACTGTGATGTTGTCTGTCTTATGAGTTCCCAGCTGACATTACATGTTGGGGCCAATGTATATGGGCCCCAAGTGGGTTTGGGGGCTAATTCAGACAGGGCTAACATGGAAACCATAGATAAACCTAGTGTACAGGCTGAAACCGATCCACAAACCCATATGGGGCCCATACTGGGGCTAATTTACACAATGCCGACATGAAACCCATTTAAAAAAAAAAAAAAAATATGCATTTGGGGCCCATACTGAGACTTACTCAGATAGGACTGACATGGAATTCATGGAAAAAAATGCCTTTGGGCTCATACTGGGGCTAATTCAAATAGGGCCGACATAGAACCTATGGACAAACCCATTTGGGGCCTATATTAGGGCTAATTCAGATAGGGCCGACATGAAACCCATGGACAAACCCATTTGGGGCTCATACTGGGGCTAATTCAGATAGGGCCGACATGAAACCCGTGGAAAACCCATTTGGGGCCCATACTGGGGCTAATTCAAATAGGGCCGACATAGAACCTATGGACAAACCCATTTGGGGCCTATATTAGGGCTAATTCAGATAGGGCCAACATGAAACCCATGGACAAACCCATTTGGGGCTCATACTGGGGCTAATTCAGATAGGGCCGACATGAAACCCGTGGAAAACCCATTCGGGGCCCATACTGGGGCTAATTCAAATAGGGCCGACATAGAACCTATGGACAAATCTATTTGGGGCCTATATTAGGGCTAATTCAGATAGGGCCGACATGAAACCCAAGGACAAACCCATTTGGGGCTCATACTGGGGCTAATTTAGATAGGGCCGGCATGAAACCCATGTAAAAAAAATGCATTTGGGGCCCATACTGAGACTTATTCAGATAGGGCTGACATGGAATTCATGGAAAAAAAATGCCTTTGGGGCTCATACTGGGGCTAATTCAAATAGGGCCGACATGAAATCCGTGGAAAACCCATTCGGAGCCCATACTGGGGCTAATTCAGATAGGGCTGACATAGAACCCATGGACAAACCCATTTGGGGCCTATACTGGGGCTTATTCAGTATAATGATGTACATATTGCATGCCAGAGAATTTTACAACTAACCAAAGGATAACCACTTGTTTGGTTATCATATTTCTTATTGTCTATATCATGTTTATTTTACAGCTCTCTGGAAGACTGGTTGCTGATTTCCTATATATAGCTGTGCTAGTTTCTCATATCAATCCAGTCTTTCTTCTCACATAATTTCAACTCGAATTTAAATTTCATGACTCAAATTATGTCAGTGCATTTATTTATTTGGAAAGAAGCCCTTTAATAAGCATGATATTGTATAGTCAGTTGGTCATTATCGCAAAATAAACCCCTTTAAGGTGTTACAAGGCTCCTGTCTCGGTTTGATTTAGAATGAATGAATTATCAGAATTAGAATGAACGAATTATTGTTCAGCATGTTTGAAGACTTCATGGCCTACTGCGCCACCTTGTGGTTCATTTTACAGTAACTATATTTCCACTTGTCCTGCAACATCCAACACCATGAACACCAAATTAAAAACTCAAAAGTAATTCCATGTGGTTCATTTCCAGACATTTGTAATGCATTGACATGTTACGACACAGCAAGTGGTAAATGTTATTTTTATGCATTTACATATGTAATGTACTATACTGAACATTACAAAGTACATTTGTGAAACACATTGTGCCAAAACCAAATCAAACAAAACGACAAAAGAAAACAGTTAAAAAGGAGTTCAATTCATCAACAATTTAGGTAAAACAGTCTGACAGAAAAAAAAAAACCCTTCAAAATTTAAACATCAAAAGTGTGAAGTTTTTTAATCATGCAACATGTTTATTTATATGAAAACTAAACAAAAAAATTCATATGGCATAAAAAAAACAACATCAGTCTAAATTACCTGGTGCAAGTATCATTAATAAAGTGAATAGGTGCATAAAACAGTAGCTATTTTCCGATTTACCCACCCTCTCTTGCATTCCAGCCTCTTTCAACATCAGTTTACAAGTCTCGTATGTCAATGAAAACATCCTACACTCTACAGTTCATAGTGGTATAATGATGACTATACATCTGAAAAGCAGCGAAGTCATTTTGAGGTTTTAATGAGCTGCCTGGGTTGTTTATTAAATGTTTTACTTGTGGACCTACAAACATGAATCAGTTTTCCATGATGTAGGCTTTTTTAAAATGTGCGTTTCTCTGGCAATCAGTTTAAAAATTCTAACTTTTGTTTTGTGTTTAATTGCTATAGAAATGGATATATTAATATCATGTATTATAATTAAAAAAAAAGCTATGACCTTTACACCATTTTGACATTCCTGGGATTCAGCAGTGTAAAAATTACATACTTAGACTTCCAGAACTTTTATTACCATTGTTACATACAGTATATTTAGACAATTTAAAGATTCGTGACTCAGCAGACCACAACGCACACATATAATAAATAAAATTGACAAGAAATACTAACATTCAAGCGTTCAGATACAGACAGAGACATTTAGTCTGGTAGTAATACTCTTCAAAGTTCAAAAGATTTTCAAATGTCAGAAATGCCGTATTACACAATTGTGTCACATTGAGTTACTGCTTTCTATGATCCTAAAATGCGACTCTTGTCCAGCCTTTTCTTGGAAGGGTTCGGGTACTGGGGGTTCTCAATAACCCCTTCCCCAAACTTGAGTTCCAAGAAGGCACGGTGGTTGTTCGGACCATAAGCAGTGATGCCAGCAAACGGCAGTGGCACCAGGGGTTGCAGGAAATGTTCTGGGAACTCCACATCTTGTTTGTGCTCAGTCCAAGTGTCCCTGGTCATAACTCCATTACGGGGGTAGAAGGGCCACAAGTCTACATGTAAATGGTTTGCTTCACTATACTGCACACGGTAGAAGTCACCCTCGACCGCTCGCTCCCACACATAGCCGTTAGCATCCACCAGTGAGCCTGAGTCCAAGTTCTTTAGGTAGTCGCAATTCGGAACGTCCTCCAAGTAGATGCCCAAGTCTACATCATAGTCCCATGGGATTACGTCCTGGTGTCGGGCAGCTCCCAACAAAGAACCCCCTTCCAGCCAGTAACGCACGCCAGAGCTCTCCAAGATGTTGACAACATATTTAGTGGTCTCTCGGAGGGCGCGCAAGCAGCAGGGTGGAGTCCAGCGCTCTATGTAAAGGTATTCCGGTGTGTCGTCACGCACTGTGCCGAAACATCGTGGCGTCTCTTTACTGCAGCCAAACCACTGATCTCGACCATCAGGCAACACTATGCGCTTCAGGCCAAAGCTACGCATGAGGTGATTGGTGGCATCTTTCAGGCGACTATCGGCCTTCCACTGGTTGTGTGCAGAGCTAAACAGCGGCCGATGACTGGCGGAGAACGAAGGTCCCTCCAGGAGCTTGACCTTCCATCCCCGCAGAGATGTTTGGACAAACAAGGAAGACATCAGGGGGCGACCTAAAGGAACCGAGAGATTGAAGAGGTCTTCGGTACGGATAAGAACCACGGCGTCTCCCTGCAGGGCTGTGCAGACGCTACCGCTGCTCCCTGAGGCCGCAGGGGTGTAGGTGGCGGTCCATTCCCGCAGATTAACCCGAAGGTGCAGGCACTGCACAGCCGAGCGGGTCAGCACTGGAGCAGCAACCAGTCTGACCGGCCCGCCACCTTCCCCTTCCAGCTCCCGAATGAGACGCTCAATTTGTCGGCCGTGGTCCAGCTCCACACCATCTGGAACTAATAAAGCAAATTCCGTCTGCACGTTGAACTCGGGACGATGAGTTTGTGGAGGCTGGTCAGGGCTTGGCGACAACACAAGGAGCCGGGCTCCCTCCGGAAGAGCCAAAGGAGGGTACGGTGGACTTTCGGCTACAGCAAGGAAGGGCAACTCTGGTCTCTGCCGCAGAAAAGAGCGAGCAACATCACCAACATAGTTCTCAAAGTCTTCAAATTCGCGAACAAGGATTGTGACGCGTGGGCCACGCACGTTGCCCTCAAGGCCTCCCAATTTGACGCCTCCAACTATGCTTCCACCAACCAGATTACCCATAGCTCCCAGTCCTGCCACAGGAAGAGAGGCTTTCTTTAAGCCCTTACCTTGTTCCCGACGCTTCTCCATCATCTGCTGCTGGGCCCGCGAGACATAATATAGGATGAGCAAGTTCAAAATTATTGCTCCAGTTAACAGAGCCTGGCAAAAGCTGATACGCATTATGGCTCTTATTGTTATACGCTTTTATGGCACATACAGTAAGTGAAATCTCAAATAGAGAGAGGACAGATACTCTTGACTGTCATAACTTGTCCAAATTCCCAAAATCTTGAACATTAACATTCTGGTTTGGTCAAAAAGAAAGCAAAGTGGAAAGTGTTTGAAGTAAATATTTGATGAAGCATCTTCTGCGACCAGATCAGTTTCGGCTGATTCCTTTGTGTCAGCTGATTCCATCCATCTGGTGGGACAGATTCCATATTCAACTCGAATGCCTTTAGTTCACCACAGTCCATTAACGCTATACATGGAGACAAAAAAGAGAACATTTTAATAAACATTTAATAAGCCTATCAAAGTACATAGTTATTGTTTGAAAAATCCAGATCAAGTTTGTATTACAAAATGCCTATTAGTCATCATTACTAAGTCTAGCAAACAAAGATGACCTAGAAATACGCTCAAATCTGCTGTCCCAATTAGAGATGCAATCTAGATAACCTACATTCATGTATTTGAAAAACTCTCATTTGATCACTTGAGACCTATGTATATAGAACATGCATCCAAAATTAAACCTAAACAAGCTTACAATCATCGATTCATGTAAATCTATGTAGCCTCTGATCTTAAAAGCATACATATATTCACGTCTTCATTATGCAAAGCGGTAATCACGATTGTGAAAACTAACATTTTACGGTTGATTCAACATTTTCCTCATCAGCAGATTGTCTGCACGGTATTCTCGCAATTCTTCCCCATGCTGATTCGGAAACGACCAAAGGAAGCCTGAGAGAAGATCACAATGTGGCAGGAAGCTACACTACTGGGTCGCTTCAATCAATCCCATAGAAAGAGAACGAGCGGGTAGAATGACAAATGACGTAGAACTTCAGTTCTCAAATGGGCGGGCTTTAGCTGTAACATAGGTTTAAAAAATATTTAACGCTTCATTGTCTATTTTTAACTTGTGTTATCTGTAAGCAAGGTTATTTTTTACTTTATTCATTACAATTTGTATTTTATTTTTCTCTGCAATTTTGTAATAAGATTTTATGACAAAAACAAAGATTAATTAAATTCGAATAATACATTATAAATTATAATATTAAGTATCGCAATTGAAAATATAGAACATAAAATATATTTAGAACAGATAACATTAAAAATATACAATATGTAATGACGCGACATTGCCACGTGATACCTTTTACTTTTCTCACCGCTTGTCAGGGTGGACCAATCACAGTCTTTGTGATGACTGGACTCGGTTTTTTTTTATTTTTTATTTTTTTTAACAATTTTATAGATTTTTGAGGTGTTTTTTATTTTTATTATATTTACGTTGTAGCAGTTTTATATCTTGTCTCCTATAAAACAAAACAAAAAACCTCTCGAGATTTTAATTGTCTTTTGATCTTATGGAGCCGCAAAACGCCCCCTTGCGGAAGCCAGCTTTATGACCCATAGGGAGGAGCGTTTGGAGCCATTCCGTGGTTGGAGTGGACCACTATTTGGCACTTTTCCGTGTGTGTGAGTACTCGCCTATCTGTATCGGGCAGGAAAACGGGAGAGGGCTTCGGTGGAGACTTCAAACAACGGGGTGGCTTATTCTTCTGTATTTCCACCTCCTGGCTCCGGCGACAGCTCGAACGCTCTGATGGAGGCGGAAAGATCCGGCGGGGTGGCGGGCGGAACGAATCAGAGCCCTGCAGGAAGCGGAGCTGGGCGCAATCCGAACGGGCCGAAGGCTGTGCTCGGTCCCGCTCCCACCGCAGCAGCCGCCGCCGCGGCCGGGCCGATGGCTGGATCTTCCCAGCAGCGAGATCCGCAGGACGGGGAAGCGGGCCTCTCGTTGCCTGGGATCTTACATTTCATCCAGTACGAATGGAGCCGCTTTCAAGCCGAGAAATATCGCTGGGAGGCCGAACGAGACGAGCTGAGGGTAAAACAGCGTTTCTTTAATCGCTTGTTTTGGTCTCTTGCAGACGGATTCCTTGAGGAAGAGCACATTTACAGATAAGACGCAGGAGAAGTCACGATCGCCTGCTGTTATTGTTGATCAGGCGTAGTTTTGGGATTACACTGGGTTTATGTATTCCTCTGATGTTATTTATTGAAACAGAAGCAGATTTACCTGAGAAATGTTGTCCTTTTGTTGAATAGCTATACCCACCTAAGGATAGGAGTCGATTCTGGTTCCGATTCATCTAAACGATTCTAGTTCCGTAGCGCTGTTCTTCTTGTACTTTTTGAGAAAGGGTAAAAACCCTATTCTTATTGTATTTACTGCTGTCAGCAGTCTGTTTCCTGATTATGAGATAGTTTGCTTTTTCAAAAGCAATCCAACAATTGGTCGCAACTATTTGTTCAATATAAAACTATGTAATATAATACTACATAATACAAATTTGAAACACATAGTGCGAATCTAGTACACGTTGTCATATGAACAACCAAGTCAGTTACCATGCTGATTTAAATCTTACGCGATATCATAACACCTTAACAGTTTTGCATAATTTCGAGTAGGACATGACCAACTTGCGGTTCAGTAAGTGAGTTAAATAATTTCAAGAACTGAAACCAACTCGTTAGTGTGTGTTTTGACTCTTTAAAAAGAACAAGCACAAAAGAGTCATCCAATACCCACCCGAACGAAATACACTGGTGTAGTTGTATGTTTTTGATTCACTAAAAAAAAAAAAAAAACGCTTCATAAAAGTCATTCGTGCGGGAATTGGACTAGACTGGTCACGCAAGAAGTTAGATTTACTAAAAAAGCAGTAACACATAATTAGTAGCCTACCTGGTTCATTTCTCAACCCTCCACAGACACATTGAAACTCAAGTCGCCATTGGCTAGTACATTTTTTATTTTGGTCGCCAGACTTTTTACATGCAATGCAAGAACAATGCAAATGAAAATATAAAATCTACATACATATAATATACAATATAAGTATAAAGTATATATTTCAAACACTATGAAAGTCAAGTAAACAGTCTGTAATAAAAAAAAGAACAAATAATCTACTACAAGTAATAGCACAAATAAACAACAGAACAAAGATGCAAATGAAATAGTGCTTTTCAGGTAGATCTAACAGTAGTTACAGATTAGGTAGATTATATACAGAAATTGAATAAAGTAATCAAATGTAAAATAACAATGCATAGTCTTCACTGTATAAATTAAATATAAATGAATCCTTATTAAAGTTACAAAAATTATTCAGTCAAGAGCATTGAGTGAATTAGAATATTAGGCTGCTGTCACTTTAAGAGGATCCAATATACTGATACTGTACACATGAGTTATTTCTCGACTGTTTACGTTCACTTAAAGGGGTGGTTGATTAAGATTTCACTTTTTTAACTTTAGTTAGTGTGTAATGTTGCTGTTAGAGCATAAACAACATCTGCAAAGTTAAGTCGCTTAAAAATTTACAATGCAAAGGGAGATATTTTCTTATACAGAAATCGCTGTTTAAGGACTACAACAAACGGCTGGTAGGGACTACAACGAGCTTCTTCCTGGGTTAGTGACATCACTAACCCTAAAATTGACAAAACCCTGTCCCCGACAACTTTCAACAAAGGGGGGCGAGGCCATGTTGGGCTGCTTTAGAGAAGAGGAAGAGTTGTTGTAGTAGAGTGTTGTTACCATGCAGTCATTTTACGCCAGACTGCTTCACAAACGAGGGTCAATTCAGTGCTGGATTTGCACAAAAGATTAACATGACGGTACATGCTAGTAGATGAGTTCAACAACTACATAAATGTATCCACTAACCATTCAGAAACATCCAGATGCGTTCTAAAAGTTGTAACTTCTTCCTGAGTCTCTCCATCAGTGTCCGACTCCGGTTTGAACAATGTAAGGCTGAACAATCGTCATTTTGGCTGCGTGAGATTCTCCAGCTTTGTTGTTGAGCAACCGAAGCGTGAGCTGTTAAAGCTCCGCCCTCTTTTGGAAAGGGGGCCGGGAGCAGCAGCTCATTTGCATTTAAAGGGACACACACAAAAACTGTGTTTTTGCTCACACCCACATAGGGGCAAATTTGACAAGCTATTATAAATGTGGGGTATTTTGAGCTGAAAATTCGCAGACACATTCTGGGGACACCAGACACTTATATTACATCTTGTAAAAGGGGCATTATAGGTCCCCTTTAACACATAGTTCTATCTTTACTAGGATCCTCGCCAAGACGGGCATTTTGACATAATTTTTGTGTGAAATTGTTTAAGTGCAAGAAGACTTAAAAGAGAGCTCAATTCAGTAGCCTATGCTTCAGATGTACAGTTTGCGCACATGAAACTTCTCACACGGCATGCTCAAGTCATCTTTCGTGTCTTATTACACTTGAATGTTTAAAAATGACAAGACTTAAAAACGTGCCGTGTTCAATGATAAACTTTCATGACGACGCAGCACTGGTCTGATCGGGAGAGTGACCGTTTTGTCAACGAGCCCTGCATGTGCTTTCTGTTTCTCTCACAGTAGCTGTGTCTCATTTCGAAAGCTGCGTCCTTTGGAGGTCGCATTTGTCGGCGGCATACATCTTATTTCAGAAAAGTAGCCATTATAAAATTGACCGTTGTTCCTAGTGAAGCATAAGTTGTTGTAATTTCTTTAAGACTTTGTAATGTAGTGGTGAGTTTACTTTAAATAAAGCCGCCTCAATGACGTATGCGGCCAACAAATGCGACCTCCAGAAGTGAGGTGAGACTTGAGAGAAAGGGACAGAGGGCGCTCTCAGCCAAGTATCGGTGCGTAAAGCTCAGCAGACCATGAAATTATATCTGCGCTAAACTTATTTTTTGCCTCTAACTCAATTACAAGTGACTTCAGTCGTACAATTTACTAGCCTTTGTCTAATTAAAGACATTTCTTAGTCGCCTCTCGTGATATTTGGTCGCATATGTGACTGATTTACTCGCGCTGTAGACGGTTGTTTCTAGTCGAACATGACAAAAGGAATACATTGCAGTTCAGTAAGTGAGTCAGGTTAATTCACTACCCACTTCGACTGACTGGTACATGTTTTTAAAAGGATCATTTTGATTCACTAAAAAAATGGGCTTAAACAAGCTATTCGATTCGACAAAAATAAAAAAAATAAAAAATTGCTACTTTTATGCTACTAATTATTTTGCAACCAGTCTGATTCCTGAACACATAGCCTATTTCAAGATGAACACACCTATTTGTTCAGGAATTGGACTACAATGGTTGCAAAATAATTAGTTGGATTCAAGTCATTTCAGGAATAGTACAATGGTAGTGTTGTAAGTTTGTATTTTTCTGATTTACCAAAAAGAAGTGGCTCCTAAGAGTCGTTCATTCTGAAATCGGACTACACTGGTTGCGTTATTAAAGGGATAGTTCACCCAAAAAAGAAAATTTGATGTTTATCTGCTTACCCCCAGGGCATCCAAGATGTAGGTGACTTTGTTTCTTCAGTAGAACACAAATGATGATTTTTAACTCCAACCGTTGCGGTCTGTCAGTCGTATAATGCATGTCAATGGGAACTCCATCTATAAGAGTCAAAAAAACATACACAGACAAATCCAAATTAAACCCTGCAGCTCGTGACGACACATTGATGTCCTAAAACACGAAACAATCGGTTTGTGTGAGAAACCGAACGGTATTTATATCATTTTTTACCTCTAATACACCACTATGTCCAACTGCCTTGAGCATCCGGTTGGTGAGGTCTGAATACGCGCTCTGATGACGGAAGTGATCTCTCGCGTGTATATGTCAATGAGTGCAAGCGATCACTTCCGGCATGGGTGAACTATCCCTTTAATTATATTCACTAAAAGAACCGGTTCAAACAAGTCATTTGTTCAGAATTCAGGCTTCATTAGTTGTATGTTTTTGATTCTCCAAAAAGAATCGTCTCAATTTTACTGATTATTTATTGAAGTGCACCCCATAGTCCATCATGATTGCACAAATTATATTTCTTGTACACCACAATATGTTTAATCAGAATCAAATCAAATGACAAACTCATTTGTATTTACTTGTAGATTTAGCCTAAGTATAGTGGTGCTTATGCTGTACAATACACGTAATATCCTGTCCTTCGCACTATTGAGATGATTTTCTGTTATTGTCTTAGATCTTTCTCATCCATGGCATTAAGGGCAAGATAATAGAATAAAGGCAGTTTTGGAACTCCGTCTGACATTTATTTGAAATTTAAATTCCAAATAAATGCTCTATTAATTGACATTGAGTCACATGACCCATTGACTGCTACTTCTTTTGTAAATTGTGCAGCTTCTGTCCAAGACATGACGTAATGCAGTCCCGCTGGAGAATTAAAGCAAGTGCTTTTTTCAGTCCCAAGAGAGCCGATCTGTGTGTCCAGCACAGAAGATGTCAGAGCAATTTCGTCATTTAGTGCTGTTACTTACATGTATTACATTACAATATGTGAAAGGTGTATTGCTCTAGTTATTTTATGTGAAACCTGGAAACATACAATCTATTAGAAAAGCTTGCACTCGCATCAAGAACATATTAGAGAGGAGAACGTAAGGATTAGGGATTTGCTTCCAATAAAATTTGCTTAAACCTGTCTTTTCTTGAGTCTGGACTCCCCTGGCCTAGTTTGCAGCAGATCTTGGCTTGAGAAAAAGCTTTGCGATTAAGTGACCCCATTCAAACAGTGCCTGTAGTAGATTACATAAGGAGTTGCCAGTGTGTGCTATAATAGGACAGGCCTTGTGGCTGTCATGGATGACTTGTGTGTGTTCTTCTGCCAGACCTCTTCTGGACATGCCCGTGGAAATGTGCACAGGCTTCAGGGACCAACTGCTAGGTTTTCCATGTCACGCACACATTGTTTTTGACTTGGCCTATAAAAAGTGTGGTGAGGGACAGTTGTAGTGTGTGACCGTAGCTGGTTTGCCCTGCTGTGGGGCGTCATGTTCCTTGATGTTTTTATGTGGGACACCTGTGCTATTGTGTTTCCTTCATGACAGGATCATTCAGGTATGGCGTCCTCTGAAGCAGGGGTATCATTAACTAAAACGGTAAAATATAAAGTTTTAAACGAAGCGAAAATTAGAAAGCACTAAAATTACTAACTGAAATTTAATAAAAACTAATGTTGTACTAAAGCAAATACTGAAATAAAAATAAATTAATCCTAAGTAGTAATATTAAAGAGGACGTATTATGCTTTTTTTTTTTTACGTTTTCAGCTTTCTTTAGAGTAATGTTGCTGTTTGAGCATGAAAAGTTCTGCAAACTTACAAAGCACAAAGTCACTCCAAAGTGAGTTTTCTCTATATCAGTACGCACTGTTTCTGAACTCCCTGAAACATCTCGATTGTAGTCTTGAGTTTTCTTCCAGGGACGAACACGTCACAATATTTCCGCCTAAGGCATACACAAAATAAAGGGGGCGAGGCCTGGTTGAGCTATAGTGTTTTAAAACTCAGTTATGGTAAGGGGCTTGACATTTCTGAAACATGTTCGAAGCAGTTGGCCGATTACAACACACTGATCTAGTTGACCAATCAGAGCACATTGTGCTTTACCAAAATTTGCCTTTAATACAACTTCCAACCTTATTAAAGGGATAGTTCACCCAAAAATGAAAATTATCCCATGATTTACTCACCCTCAAGACATCCTAGGTGTATATGACTTTCATCTTTCAGACAAACACAATCAGAGATATATTTAAAAATATCCTGGCTCTTCCAAGCATTATAATGGTAGTGAACGGGGGGGCGTGTTTTGAAGCCAAAAATAAGTTCATCCATCCATCATAAATATAATCCATATGGCTCCAGGGGGTTAATAAAGGCCTTCTGAAGTGAAGCGATGGGTTTTTGTAAGAAAAATATCCATTAAAGTAAAATAACTAGCTTCTGCCAGAAGACCGTACGCATACTGCACAAGTCGATTTGCGCCAAATGAGTAACCCTCTGACACAATGTATGAAGTAGGAGTAGTATAAGTTTAGACACGTCTCGCGGTTTAAACAAACAGGGCTGGGAAACAAACTCAAGCTCCTCTTATATCGAAATCCTCCAACATTTCTCTTTAAAATTTCTTCTAATTTGCTTGATTCTCTGTGCTCCCATGTTCGTCATTTCGTCGTGCGTTGGGTTAGAGGTCAACTCTTCTGCCGCAAATCAATGCTTACGGCCGTCTGCCAGAAGCTAGTTATTTTACCTTATAAAGTTTTAAATATGGATATTTTTATACAAAAATCCATCGCTTTGTTTCCGAAGGCCTTTATTAACCCCCTGGAACCCATATGGATTATTTTTTATGATGGCTGGATGTGTTTTTGGGCTTCAAAATCTGGCCCTCCCTTCACTATCACTATAATGCTTTGGAGAGCCAGGATATTTTTAAATATATGTCCGATTGTGTTCATCTGAAAGAAGATAGTTCACCCAAAAATGAAAATTATCCCATGATTTACTCACCCTCAAGCCATCCTGTGTATATGACTATCTCTTTAAAATAGATTAATACAACTTTTGAATAGTCTCCAGTTGAATGTCTTCTATCAGAACATCTTGCCAGTTGCTCCAGAGAAGGAGGGAATCTGCTTCTGACTCTTCTCTCCAAATCTGCCCACAGTAGTTCAATAATATTCAAGTCAGGTGATTAAGCTGAGCAGGGCAGATGATCAAGTTCATCTTGGTGCTCTAACTGTCCAGCTTTTATGATCATAACTTCACATTTTAGCAGTGGTGTCTCTTTCATTGATGGCTTCTGTAGTCAGTTTTTGTGGACTTCAGGGTGAATATTGAGGTTTGCTGTCACTTTGCTGCAGTTGTTCTGTGTTGTTTGGACACAATCCTTCTTAGTGTTTGACAGACCCTATTATTCACTTTTGGTTTTTGCCCTCTATTCTTCTTCGCTGATAAACTCTTGCCATTTTATGTGTACACAGTCATAATCATTAAGACTGTTGTTCTTAAAACACACAACAATTGGGTGGGTATGGTTACAGATACTCTTGGTAAATGGGCATGGATGATTTTCCTTTTTGTACATCTAAAAAGTCGCCCATTTCACACACAGCTTGTACTAAACTGCTGAAAACCACTTATACTGCACAAACTAGACAATATAGACAACAAAAAGATAAATAAAAGATCATCACAATGTTTGTTTTTTCACTGTAGCCTTCACAAATGATAATAACCCCTATAATAACGGGTGTTCACATTTTGTCCAACCCCGATAGCAGGAAAACAAGCATTACCCTATCAGCATTATTAACCCATCAGCATCCAGTACTAGAGCTGTCCATTTTATAATTAACCTTATTTAGTCAATAAGTATTTATCAAGCAATATGGTTGTCACAATCACGACTCTTGCATGTAGTTTTAATGTCTAACTCTGATCTTTGCCACGTACAGTCAACAAAATATTCGTGATGTGATTCTTTACACGACAGACGCATAGGTCAGACAGCAGGTATCTTCACCTCTGTCAACTCCCTTAATGTCAATATAACATTGTATTGTCAATACAACCTTTTTTGCATATAAGCTTCACCAAAGGCTGAAGGCCAAAGTTTCGCCAAGATAACTGAACAGAAGTGGTATAAAAACACTTGAATAAACGAGTTCAAATGGGTTCGTATACTCTTAAAAGACTCGTCCCAGAAAATGTCTGCTGCTCTATTTGTTGGAGTGAGTCTCAAAGGGGTGCTAATGTGGGGAGAGAGAGAGTTTGTATGTGCCCTTGACCTGTTCCCACCCACAGGAAGTCACAAGAGGGACGGTTTACCACATAAATGTGTCTGTGTGGTAGTAATGGCCTCTTCCTAAACAGTCAGTGACCAAAAACATTGTTTTTTTTTTTTTTTTTTTTTTTTTTTTTAAGTTGGAAGTGTCTCTGTTCAAATAGAAGTATTAGATTTTGCTGTGTAACTATTCTAAGCATTCGTATGTATGATTTTTTCCGTTTCTGCTAGTGCTGAGAATAATTATATTTTGATAGGTTGTGATGTGTAATTCCCAAAGTATTTCCTTGATTGACAATGATGTCAGATGCACAGTAACAAGTATCCCAGTTTCAAAGGCCGAAAACATGGGCAGTTACTTGCCTTTGTGAAAATGTCAAAGTGCTCCAAAGACCTGCCATAACAGGTTTCCTGCCCACACCATGGCAACCGCAGTCGAGTCGGTCTCCATGAAGACCTGTGCCAACTTGTCATGCTTTACTTTTCCTGCAAGTCAGCCTTGGAGACAGGGAGTGATTTTGAACAAATGTTATATATGGCTTGACACGGCCTACATAATGATATTAAAAAAAGCTCTAATAGAGAACAGGCTGAAATTGTCCTTGTTTGGGACAAAAACTCACCTCTTCATGATTTTAGGAGTAAAGCATTTTGTAGTTCCTCACATTCAGCTTAAACACAAGTCAAGATAGGCTTGCTTAGGCTTGCTTAGGCTTGCTAAACAGATTTCTCGCAATATAAATACTGTTATAAATGAAGTTTTGTTATAAATAAATAATATATAGTGGTGGTAGTCATTATATAATAAAAAGCTATTATTATAGCATTTTTTATTTAAATCAACATATTCAGATTTATTTATAATTTTTTACATTTAAAAATTAATTTTAACACAACAATAATAGCTATGTATATTGTTTCTGTATTTATTGATCTTAGATCTATAAATGGTGTAAAGTATTATGTTGTTAATGTAAATAATTATCATAGTTTATGTTGTCATTTTATTATGGTTAGTGGTGGTGGTAATAATAATAAATAATTACTATTTTTTTTTTTTTTTTAAATCAACAGATTTATTTAGAATTTTTTACATTAAAGGATTTGTTCACCCAAAAATGAAAATTCTGTCATTAATTACCCACCCTCATGTCGTTCCACACCCGTAAGACCTTTGTTCATCTTCAGAACACAAATTAATATATGTTTAATAAAATCCGATGGCTCAGTGAGGCCTGCATTGACAGCAAGATAATTAACACTTTCAGATGCCCAGAAAGCTACTGAAGATATACGTATCAAACTGCCAAAGTCACGCCCCCCAGTGGTGAATATATATTATTAATTATAGTTGTTAATCTATAAATAATATAAATATCATTATTGTAAATAATTCATGTATTAATTTTAATAATTGTATTAGTGGTATTCATAATATGGGGCTGGACGATTATGACCTAAAATTAAAACCTCGATTAATTGAACATTTTACCTCGATTACGATTAATGAACGATTATTTTGTATTTTGTTTCTGTTTTTGTTTTTTGTTTTCAGTTCACTTACAAGGTTTGTTCTGAAAATATGCTTAACTATTAAAGGTGGGATATTTTTTTCCTATTGAAAGAGTGATCTGACATAGCTCACTTTCAGCAGTTACTTTTATGGTTCGTAACATTTTTACAGATTTCTGCTCGCTGTAGATCAGATAAAGATAAATTAGCATAGTAGCCTACCAGTACGTAATGAGAGTGATTGCGTGTTAATTAATCATACCGTCTCTCTATTAATTGTGAAGCTGTGGTTTGTAAATAGTTACTTCAAAAGTAGAAAAATATATGCTATAACTTTTGAGTTTTTAAATCACAGGACAGCGCTGACAACTAGTTTCTGCTCCTCTGTGCGCGCGATCTTCACGTTTTGTGCAGCTACGGTTTGTATGAGTGTTTGTGCCACAATGCAGCTGCGCGAGCACGCGTAGCTCGATATAAAAATACACATCCGATCGTCTAAATCGCTTGAATGTCCAAACTGGCAAGCCTTAAAACACATACAACTGACAAAGTTTAGTGAAGACGCAAGGCTCACCGCTCGCGCACCGTCTCTGTGTGTTGACTCGGCGTCAGAAAGGTAGTAAAGACATCATAAAAGTTGGAGATTAATATTTTGTAAATAAATTGGTAAATTATGTTTTGTTGCGCAAACAAATCTCGCTTGACTTCATAAAACTGAGGTTAAACCACTGGAGTCACATGGATTACTTTAATCATGTCTTTACTACCTTTCTGGGGCTTGAAAGTGGTAGTTGTGTAGGCTGTCAGTGGAGGTACAGAAAGCTCTTATATTTCATTAAAAAGATCATTGTGTTCCGAAGATGAATGAAATCTACGGGTGTAGAACGACATGAGGGTGAGTAATTAATGACAGATTTTTCGTTTTTGGGTGAACTATCACTGTAAAGGTATTATTATTATGTAATTTTGTATGTGGTGGAGTCCAACGCCTATACAGTTCTGTTGTGTGAGGTACACTGATGGTGTGGGGGTGTGTGACTGCTTTCTGTGAAAACAAGAATATGACTCTGCAAACCTGTGCTGCTGACCAACACAAATGATAAATTATAGATTTATTTACCTGCAAGCATAGATTCAGTGGTCCTTAAAGCAGCACGTTTTGTCATTTGTAATAGAGACGCATGCAAAAATGATTTACAGTATAATCGGTAATGATATAAGTCAAAGCCAAAGAACGATGCTCCATTTAAAAAATAAATAAATAATAATTCTCTGGCCTGAACACAGCTGACTTTGTTGGTAACTTCAACTTGACATCTCTAATTGATGTGGGTTTTACGGTGAACTCTAGGGGGCAGTTGAGGCCCATTTTTATTTATTCATCTCTGTTTTCTCTCTTTTCTAAACCACAGCTGTCTGGAAAATGAATGGTTTTTGGTTTCTCCTCCTTTATAGTCTCTTTTCTGTCAACATATTTGACTTTCATGACTCTGGTCGGTGCTCGGTCAACAGCAGTCTAAAATAAAGCTTGTGGAAATGCAGGCCTTTAGTTAACCGTTGCCCTCAGAATGTCATTGGTGGTGGCACCATCACGGAGCTTCAGCATATAACCTTTCATTTTCTCTCAGATGTATCTGGTTTGAATCTGTACCATATTTATATCTTTGTCTTTCTCTCTGTGTCTGTCTGTCTTCCTGTGCTGTCTCAGGCTCAGGTGGCGTTTCTGCAGGGTGAGAGGAAAGGTCAGGAGAACATGAAGCAGGATCTGGTGCGGCGAATCAAGATGCTGGAATACGCTCTGAAACAGGAGAGGTGAGCACCCCCCACCCCACCCCACACACAGACACACACAGAGAGGTTTGTTTTGCTATCTTAGTGAGGACATTCCATAGGTGTAATGGTTTTTATACTGTACAAACCCCTAAACCTACCCATCACAGAAAACATTCTGCATTTTTACATTTTTAATAAAACATTGTTTAGTATGTTTTTAAAGCTATTTTAAATACGAAGACTCATGAAATGTCCTCATAAAACATGTTTACGTCGTAATACCAGTGTAATACCCATGTCATTATACAAATTTGTGTCCTCATAAATCATGAAAACAAACACACACACACACACACACACACACGGAGATGAGCTTCTTCAGCTTGCAGTATAATGTGAAATGTGAAACCACTGTTCTGTTTTTGTTTTTTTTTGGCTCTTTGTTTTTGTTTAGTTTTTTATTAGGTTATGCTCTGTTGTGTTTTTGTTTTGTTCTTGTTTTGGATTTTGTTTTGTTCTGTTTTTTTTTTTTCTTTCTTTCTTATGTTCTGTTGTGTTGTTTTTTTTTTGGCTCTTTGTTCTTGTTTAGTTCTTTTTGTTCTTTTGTTTAGTTCTTTTTATGTTAGTTTTTGTTCAGTTTTATTTTTGTTTTGTTGTTTTGTTTTATTGTGTTCGTGCGTTCTTTTTTGTTATTGTGTTTTTTTTTTTTGGTCTGTTTTTTGGTTTTGTTCTGTCTTTTATCTTCTATTGTGTTTGTCTTGTATTTTTTTCATTCTGTGTTTGTTTTCATTTTTTTTGTAATGTTTTATTGTGTTTTTGGTTTGTTCTGTTTTATGTTTTTTTTGGTTCTGTTTTGTGTTTTTGTTCAGTTTTTTGTTTCATTTCATTGTTGTTGCATTTTATTGTGTTCTTGTTTTGTGTTTTTTTTTTTTTTTTTTTGGTTCTGTTTTTGTTTTGTTTTATGTTTTATTGTTTGTTTGTTTTTTTTGTTCCTTTTTTTTTTGTTATTGTTTTTTTTTTTATGTTTAATTGTTTGTGAGAAGATGCTACACTGTCATTGTGAGATTTGAGGATGTTTCCATGAGTTAATCATTTATATTCTCATCATTTTGATCCCAGGGCCAAACATCAGAAGCTGAAAAGTGGCACTGATCAGAGCCCCGGAGAGAAGAAGCCAGAGACAGAAGCTGAACCAAGTAACAGCCTAGAAAGAACCTATATCAAACACATACACACGCTATGAAACATGTAGTCCGATTCATATTTTCCAAAACATGTTAATCATACCCAGATTTATGAGAATAAATATTGTATGCTGTTGGTTATGTTTTCTTGTTTAGTGACATCATTCTGTTTCTCACAGTACCCAATGGGCCTGCAGATTCAGACTCTGAGCCAACCAATCAGATGCCTTGGAAGGAGGGCCGGCAGTTATTGCGCAAGTCAGTGTATTTTTCTTTGCATTAATTGTCAAATGTATTTTTCAAAATGTTGTGCTGACACTGTGCGTGTGGTGTTTCCGTGTGTTCATGAGCAGGTACCTGGAGGAGGTGGGATACTCCGACACCATCTTGGACATGCGCTCCAAACGTGTTCGTTCCCTGTTGGGTCGCAACAGCCCAGAGGCGAACGGGCCTCCTCCCAGTGAACCGCCCGCAGAACCAGAACCTCGTGGAGGAGGAGAATCACTACTAGTGCGCCAGATAGAAGAGCAGATCAAACGGTTAGAACAACATGCATTTTTACATCAATGAAGGTTGAAAATAACCGTATCACATATACATACATATATATATATATATATATATATATATATATATATATATATATATATATATATATATATATATATATATATATATATATATATATATATTAGTACTGTTAAAATGAGCACATTAACGCATGTGATTAATTTTTTCAGTGGTAATAGTACAGAAACTTCTTTCTTACAGGCGTGCTGGGAAAGAGACTTCTAAAGAACGGATGGGCAGCTCTGTCCTGGATAAAATTCCTTTCCTTCGTGGCTGTGAGGACGACGATGAGGATGACAGTGATGAAGAGGAAGACTTCCAGGGCATGACTACAGACTGCATCGATGGACGCAAAAACAAGAAATCCAGGGGCAAGGTCAGAGTGTTTACATGAAGATAAGGCCCACACGCACAGATCCTGTTTTGTTGCTCATAGCGTGTTGTCTGTATGCATGTAGATGGGCGGAGAACCCATGACCACAGATCTTGACCCTGAGGACGAGGATGATGAAGATGATTCCGAGGACGCCCTGGGCGAGTTTGATTTCTTGGGCTCAGGAGAGGAAGGGGAAGGTGCAGGAGAAGCTCGCATATCTGGAGATGGCCGTGAATTGGGTATGGAGGCCCATATGTTCAAAATGTTTTAGACTACTAGACAACTCGTCATTCCTGCATTGTTTTTTTGACAGTGGATGTGAGGGTTTCCCTTTATCGTCACGCTGTGACCGCTCATTGTTTTCTTTTAATTTGCTTTTGTTCGTAACTTCCTGTTGATAAAATCTGTTGACAGGGCCACCATTTTGTCTTCACGTCGCTGCACGCTTGTTTGTTCCTCTTGATATTCCCTTTACCTATTCCAAACATGTCATCATACCACAGGATGAATGACTGGCAGCAGTTGATAGTAGTTTTTTCTGCTCTGTCTGCTGGTTTGTTTACTCCTCTTACTTCCTCTGCCCAGGTTCAGAAAACCGCCGGAACAAGTTGCAAGGCATTATGTCAGATTTTCCCCCCAAACCCACTCCACCTCCTACTATCCCAGGCCAGGCGCGCTCCAGTGAAGGTAAGAACAGCCATTCGGCTCTCTGAATCCCAAACTGATCACCTATGATAATAAAAGCTTAATATTTTCAACTATTTTCTCTGATTAAAAGAGTAAATATTCAATCAATAAAACCATTAATTTATTCATTAATTTTTTCCAAACATTCATTGTTGCTAAGATTAAAAATATTTGATACATGAATTTAAATAAAGATTATATTATATTATATTATATTATATTTAAAATGTCAAATGCATATAGGATACATATTGCTCAGTTGTATGTTGTAAATATTTTTTTATTTATTTAATCTATGTAATCATTATTTAAACAGACAATCATTGTTGCCAAAAAATTTAAAATATTGAATTCATGAAGTAAAAATATGGTTTAAAAATTGAGGCATTTTTCCACATATATTATTATATTATATTATATTATATTATATTATATTATATTATATTATATTATATATTATATTATATTATATTATATTATAATATATTATATGTGACCCTGGACCACAAAACCAGTTGAAAGTCGCAATGTAGCAATATCAAAGAATACATTGTATGGGTCCAAATTATCGATTTTTCTTTTATGCCATTCATTAGGATATTAAGTAAAGATCATGTTCCTTGAAGATATATTTCCTACTGTAAATATATCAAAAATTTATTTTTGTGAGTGGATATGCATTGCTAAGGACTTCATTTGGACAACTTTAAAGGCGATTTTCTCAGTATTTTGATTTTTTTTTTTTTGCACCCTCAGATTCCAGATTTTCAAATAGTTGTATCTCGACCAAATATTGTCCCAACAAACCATACATCAATGGAAACTTATTTATTCAGCTTTCAGATGATGTGTAAATCTCAATTTCAGAAAATTGACCCTTATGACTGGTTTTGGGGTCCAGTGTCACATATTATATTATATTATATTATATTATATTATATTATATTATATTAATCTCAGTGACATCATTTACTCATTTTAATTTTATCAGTATGACAGTAATTAGTAATTAGTAATATTTATTTGCATTTCTTTTTCTTTCTTTTTTTCAAACTAGTCATTGAAATGGACGTTTCAAAAGAATTAAACCAGAAATGCTTGTGTTAATGATTTGGACTTTATAACTCTGTCACCATTTTTTTTAAATAAAAATGACACGTTTTAGTGTCTAGAGACAACATTTTAATACTGGCGAAATTCTAATAGGCTAAGTATATATTTTTTTTATATTCCAATTTCAGCATGTTAATTGTTGTGTATGTGTCTGTGCTCAAGGGGGCGCTCTCGGCTTCTCATCTGATGTCTTCATACTGGATGCAGTTGGAGGAGGAGATATGAACCTCGGAGAGCTGGCTGACCTTACTGTTGCCAACGACAATGACCTCACCATTGATGTTAGTGTTATAAGTAATCTCCTTCCCAAATTAGTGTTTTTTTTTTTTTTTTTTTTTTTTAAAGGTATACCAACATATACTACTTTTGGTATAGTAGTAGTACCCTTTAAAATGTTTAGTGTTGGCTTGCACTGTTTCACAAACTTAAAAAAAAAAAGAAAAAAAAAAAAAAGAAGTATTTACTGTGAAATTGGCAGTGTGTTAGTTTTCTGTTGTGTGTATGAATTACTCATTTATTTTCACGTCTCATTTTAGTTGCAGGAAAGTCGAGAAGAGTTCAAGAAAACGTGGAACCCTCGCTTCACACTACGAAGCCACTTCGACGCCATCCGAGCGTTGACCTTTCACCCCAGCCAGGCCGTGCTGCTGTCTGCCTCTGAGGATGGAACACTCAAGCTGTGGAACCTCAACAAGGCAATGCACTCCAAAAAGTAAGAACCACATCCTGACCCTGTATCAAAACAAGATGCACCACGCAAAAAAAACATCCTTATTTCACTGCCCTCTTATGTTGAGTATGTCACTATAATTGTGTTAGTGTGGGTGTCTCTAGAAGTATATTTAGAAATATTGATCCATAAATGGTTCTTTTAGCGCTGTGTGCTAAAATGGAAGCCTCTCATTTTTCGCTTTCACAGAAATGCAGCGCTGGACGTTGAGCCCATTTATACATTCAGAGCACACAGGTGAGTGGGACAGGTTTATAATTGGACTGTGATCTAGGGTACGTCCACCTGAAAATGAGACTAACATATTCTGCCAAGTGCTTAAAGGGATAGTTCAGCCAAAAATTAAAATACTGTCATCATTTTCATTTTTGGGTGATCTATCCCTTTAAGGCTAAATTATGAGTCTGAAGCTCTGTTTTAAAACCTTGTGGGCTGTAGCCTGTGCTGTCATCAAATGCTGTTCATTAGGTTTTGCTTATTTTACTAACGTTGTATTTAATGGCGTTACCATTGTTTTGTGGTCTTTGAAGTACCTTAGATTACAATGAAAATGTAAATGTATGGAAATCAATCAGCACCACTGTATATATCAGAGGACCATGGTATTACAATCTGATCACTTTACCATAGTACTTTTTTGTTGTCTTTTTGTGTGTGTGTGTGTGTGTGTGTGTGTGTGTGTGATTTTTAGTGGTGCTGTTCTTTCTCTGGCTATGGGGGAGGAGGGAGAATCATGCTACAGCGGCGGTCTGGATGGCACCGTGCGAGGCTGGAAGATTCCAGACCTTAATGTGGATCCTTACGACAACTATGGCAAGTCTACCTAATAATGCACTTGCTAGTTACACAATGTCACTCAAAAACAGTTGCGTTTATATTACAGTCCACTAGAGGGCACTGACTACAAATGAATTTGCAGACACATTGGACAGAGCTAGACAGAAATGTTGTGTGTAAATGCATTCAGATCCAGGTGTGGAGAGCAGCGTGTTGTCAGGGCATGAAGACGCAGTGTGGGGATTGGCTTACTCCTCCAGCCTGAAGCGTTTGGCCTCCTGCTCAGCAGATGGGACCGTGCGGATTTGGGACCCCCATAATTCCTCACCGTGTGTGTCTGTTTTCAACAAGGAGAAAGGTGAGGAGGAGACCTTGTGTGTTTGGATGGGTTTTCTTTCCTGTATGTCCCTCTCACTCATTCCCTCTCTGTCTTTCAGAACACGGCACTCCCACCTCGGTTGCCTTTGTAAACACTGACCCATCCCAGGTTGTTGTGTCTTTCGATGGGGGCGAGACTCTGCTTTATGACCTCAACACAGAGCAAAGCATCATGGTCCTGGAGACCCAGACTAAGGATGGTAAGCCCCATCATACAGGAACTGACATCTAGCAAAATGTCACTAGTGTTAACAATCTGTGCTTACCAGTGAAATGTTTTTATTATATATATATATATATATATATATGTATTAGGGATGCACCGATATATCGGCCACCGATATTTATCGGCATATCGGCTGTGGCAGGAAAAAGTTTTCACTCCAAACAAATCACCACAAAAGCTAAACATTACAGAGCACAAGAAGTACACATTAAACTCTCTCTCTCTGTCCATTACTCGAATTACTCAAAACACTTATTACAACTAACCGTTAACAAATACATACAGATCTTATGCCTTTTCGGGGGTTGCTTAATAAACGGACAAACTTTAAATCTGCAAAATATCTCTGAAGAACTGCGTGCTCTCCTTGTCAGTGCGTAGACTAGAACACCCGTCAAAATAAGAGTCCTGCCTTAGTAAAGGGGAGAGTGCAGATCTCATGCATATTTAAACTTACAAAAAATATTAAAATGTATACAAAAACAAATGAGAAGATTAATCACAATAAAGTCTGTTACAATAAAGGATTAATATGTATTTAATTTATACAGTGAAGAATATGCAGTGCTTTTTTACATTTGTTTACTTTACCTGAAAACTGTTAAACCTACCTAAAAAGCACTTATTATTTCATATGTATCTTTGTTCTGTTGTCTTTATGTAGGCCTGCTGAATGTTAAATGGATCCAATCCATGTTCATTAAAAAAATTATTTGATGATGCAGCAATAAACCTGCTAGTATATTTTAATGCAGGTGTTTTTGAACTTTGCTTATTTAAAACATGATCAAAATGTTATCTATTTTGATGACAAAATTTCAAATAAGAGAGGAAGTGACAAATATCGGTATCGGTATCAGCCGATAATTGTTTGTTAAAATCGGTATCGGCCCCAAAAAATCATATCGGTGCATCCCTAATAAATATATATATGTATGTTTTAGAAAAGGTCATGTAAATTAATAAAAAAAAAAAAAAATACTTTTTTACATTTTGCAAATAAATAAATAAATTCTATTAAATAAAAGAGAATATAAACATTATGTAATTCTATTAAATATACATAGAATAATTCTCATAAATGATTATTATATATTATGTTATAATGCATTTATTTATTTTGTATTGAGTAACACTGTACAAAAAGGTTCCATTAGTTTACTCTGATGCATTAACTAACAATAAGCAATACTTTTATTTTTATTTTTTTAATAAAATTAAAACTAGCTCAGGTCCATTAAATAATATTAATAGATTTAGATTTTAATAATGTATAGGTACATGTTGAAATTAACATAAACTAAGATTAATAAATGCTTTTGAAGCATTGTTAGTTCAAACTAATGTAGTGTTAATGTTAGTATCACTGTATATTGTTATATTATGTAATATTTTTGTAAAACATTTTAATTTATATTAAATGAAAACTGCCATTTTGGAAAAGGTCATGTAAATGAATACAACTCCTTATATAATTATTCATATAACTAATTTATTCATTATAATTTATTATTAATTAAAATAGATTTATTATATATATATGAACAGGCAGTATATCACAATGGATGATCAAATTCTTGACCTACGTTGAAAATCATATTTCCACGCATCACGTTACAGAAGTAAAATGGGTTATGAATGCAATTTAATGTTGCACAGTAATAAAATATTGTGTTTTTCTTTATCGTCCCCTGCAGGCAGCGAGCTTATTAACCGCGTGGTCAGCCATCCTTCCCAACCGATTTCCATTACAGCCCACGAGAATCGTACCATCCGCTACCTGGACAACAAGACAGGTGTGTGTGTGTGTGTGTGTGTGTGTGTGTGTGTGTGTGTGTGTGTGTGTATGTCGAGAGCTTGTAGCAATGTTGATGCCCATAATAACACTCACTGCATATTTTCCAGCTGTGCACTGTGGGAACTGTAAATACACCAGCAAAGCTATTTGACTCTCCTATAGTGCAGTCACAATAGACCTCACAAAGCAGTTAAAAAATAACCTTCGTTATAAAAAATCCTCAATCGTATCGATGCCAGACACCAACCTTTAAACAGCAGTTTATATAGCAAGAGCACTTGAAGAGAAGTGAATAACATTCTTGGTGTGAAAGATTAGCCCGTGAAGAAAAGACATCTGGAACGTGAACCCAGTGGTGCGGTACCTGTGGCTTTATTTTCAGGCACATTAGGACGCTTTTATTGATTTTTTGTGGATACGTGTCAGCAATGGAAATTGTCTTAAAGGGATAGTTCACCCAAAAAAAAAAACTTCTGTCTTTATTTACTCATCCTCAGGTTGTTCCAAACCTGTAAAAATGTCTCTGTTCTGCTGTACACAAAGGAAGACATTTTGGAAGAATGTTTGTAACCAAGCAGATCTCGCCCCCCATTGACTACCATAGTATTTTTTTTTTTTTTTTCCCCTACCATGGTAGTCAATGGGGGCCGAGATCTGCTTGGTTACAAACATTCTTCCAAATATCTCCTTTGTGTACAGCAGAACAAAGACATTTTTACAGGTTTGGAACAACTTGAGAATGAGTAAATAAAGGCAGAATTTTTGGGTGAACTATCCCTTTTAAAAAGGATGAAGTTAGAAACACAATCTTATTCCATTGGTTGAGCCAGAACTTGGAATATCAGACCACTCAGAAACAATATATCAAAAATGTCCTACATGACCTAATCGTTTTCCTACTTCCTCTCGCTGTGGCTACAGGGAAAGTGATCCATTCCATGGTGGCTCACCTGGATGCTGTAACCTGTCTTACCACAGACCCTAAAGGCACTTACCTCATCTCCGGCAGTAAGTAAATTTACACGAACATGCAGTGTGTGACATCAGCGAACAAAACAACAAGCCATCTGAAGCCTCCCGAACACATCCACGTCAACAGACCATTCTCACGCAAATGTGAAAGGTGCCAACAATCTGTATCTTTTGTTTTGTTTTTCTCAGGTCATGACTGCTCGGTGCGCTTGTGGATGCTGGACAATCGCACGTGTGTGCAGGAGATCACAGCACACAGGAAAAAACACGATGAGGCCATTCATGACGTGGCCTTCCACCCCTCGCAGCCCTTCATCGCCAGCGCTGGGGCCGACGCGCTCGCCAAGATCTTTGTTTGATTTTCTCACTGGTAAATACACATTCACACACATTAAAACTGGATTAGAAGTTAGAAGGTTTTTTTTCCAGTATAAGCAAAAATGTATATCATGATATATTTTCAAACATTTTATTTGATAGTTAAACATTGATATATTTTTATGGAAACGTGGTTAAAAAAACAACAACATCGCAATCCCTTGTTAAAAAGGAAGTGTGCTTAATTGTATTGAATGCCCACCTGTAGTGTACTTTAAATCTTCAAAGTATATTTTGTTAAAAACCTTTAGTTGCAGAGAATATATTAATTAAATAAAAGGCCACTTAAGTGTGCTTAGGAAACACACTTAAGTACACTTATAAAAAGCGTTCTTCGTAATGTGACATTGTTTTAAAACATTTTAAATACAATTTTTAATCATTATTAAAGCTTTAATAATGAAGTACACTTGCTTTAAAGAAGTACACTTATTTTGATCAGTATTAAATCATTAATTCTAATTTTGTCTGTAGTGTTATTCAGTATTACATTTAAAGGTAGTACATACTAAACAACTCTTCAATATTTTGAATTTAGACTGCAGTACCAATTTCAACCACTAGCTGTCAATGTTACATACCGCACATTTAAGTGTATATTATTTCCTTTTTTTAAAAGTATATTAAAGTGTACTTCTTTTTCACAATGGAATGATACACATTTATCAGTAAATAATTAAAAATGTTGTTAATAACCTGTGAATAACCACTATGTGGATTTAAGTTCCAAAAACCTGAAGTAGACATCTCTGAAAGTAATGATCACATGCAGTTCATTTAGTGAAGGATTCCTCATTTGAATGATTCGAAGCACTCACTTTTGATCGCAAGTCTCTTTGAATGATTAATTAAAAGAACAACCCATTAAAGGATTAGTTCACTTTAAAATGAAAATTAGCCCAAGCTTTACTCATCCTCAAGAAATTTTAGGTGTATATGACTTTCTTCTATCTAATGAACACAATCAGAGATATTTTAATAAATGTCCTGACATATCCAAGCTTTATAATGGCAGTGAGCGATACCAACGAAGAGTATGAGTATGAGTATGAAAAGGTAGTTTGCTCTATTTTGATCGCTATCGTAGACGTCGGTGTTTAAATACTAACTTAACTTATAACTCAGTACTACTGTGATAATGTGAATATTTGTAACATAGAAATAACTAATGTGTGATTCAAAACGGCTCTCTCTGGCTCTGGCAGCACGAACACAGATTTGAACGTTCCGGTATGATTTACTGCTTGAATCGAGATCGCGATCTTTTTACGATTAATCGTGCAGCTCTAACACTGAGCATTGTGCGTTTTTTACCAGTTGCAGAATGTTCAACTTTGAGTAAAATACAGTGCTCATCAGAGCATTATGACGTCAATGTGGTACAAGATTATCCTATTCAAATCAATGTGATAAATGAGTTTAGTCAAAAATAATCTAAAAGTAGTCAAAAAGTAGTCAGATTACATTACCTTAAATGTGTAATGTAATGGATTGCATTATTAAATTTTTTTTGTAATCAGTAACTGTCTATTTTTACCCAGCCGTCCAATCACAGTGGAGGAGGGGCGGGGCAAATACACACCGACCAACCGTCACATTCTGCTTGTACAACGATAACAAACAACAAAAAGCACATCTCTTAACCCAAAACTAGTGCCAGAGCAAGTGCGTTACATTGCGTCAACATTTTTATATACAGAAACAAACTATTTACGAAATCAGATATTAGTAACAGTTCCGTGGACATTCTATATCAGCACATATAGCGCCCGCAGCAAGCAGTTTTCAGAATAGCGCTGGCGCCTAAAAATGCTTTGGTGGAAACATGGCCTTATGGTCTAATTCAGTTATATATGTTTGCCGCAAGTTATCAAAAAGGCTAAAATCATTTGCAGCACCTTGTTTCTTGTCGTGTGTGCATGGGAACATGTGTTCTCATGAAACCTGCTGCCATGAGCTAATTTTTTGCTTTTATCTCTTCTCAGGGGAGCCACCCTCACTACTGGGCCAAAAGAGTGAAACGCCGAATATCCGCACGCACACACACACACACACACACACACACTCACTCAAACGAGGGGAACAATGTTCTACACATCACTGCCTGTGTAAAAGGCACACAACTCAATAACCCATCATATTTTTTTTATGCCTCACATTGTAATACAAACTCTATCGCTTTCAATACTAATGAGTTTGCTGCTCTGGTCCTGATTTCAGTTTTAGACGACACTACTAACAATCTGCACAGCGTGTTGCGAAGGATGTCCAATCTGTTGACGGATGGACCACGCAAACACACACCCTAACACAACACACACACCCTGGGTTTTAATTTCATGCTCGGTTTAGGTTGAGGATTTGAAGGCTCTTGGTAAACAAGACATTACCCAAGCCTGTGCATTTTCTCAATGTAAATTGCATTAGTGCTAATCTGTGAATTAATGTCCTCTCGTAACTGTTGCCTAGTAACGTGAGGTGATCGATGCATTTCATTCCAAAGACTGCTTTAGATGAGTTTTTTGGTTTCATTTCAGCTGCGAAGTACAACACAGCTTTACCTTTAGCCTCACAGCTAAGAGCCTTAGTATTTCAGCCTTTCATAATCACTTCCTCAACACATTTCATTCGTATGACGAGTACACCTTGAACTAAAACCAAACACGTGTATCTGCATGTGTGCGTTTGTGACGGTGCCAGCACAAGCCTTTTGCAATCACCGTCTTCATTCATATCTAATCAGGTGGCATTATCCGTAATAGTCAGGTGACTGTTGAGTGGTGTATTTATTGTAGTGTTCGATATCAGTCGGAAGACTTTTTGGGAAGATCTGCAGTTGGATGAGTAACTCATTTCTGTATATAAGCAGGATGCGCTGTACATAGCACACTTGTTTCACAACCTTGGTGCTAAGATCTCTGAATCAGGGACCTGTTCACGACGAGGGTCGTAAAGTATCAAATCTCGGTTGACCCCTGCCATTCCTCTGAATCATCATGTACGGTTCTTTGGCATTTCAGAAATACAGCCAGTGTGTCAGGAATTTCAGAATACATCTGGTGTGCCGAAGTGGCTTTTAAGGCTTTGTCAGGGTATTTTTAAGACGATAAACTCGCTAGAGGATCTTCGGTTGACGATTGTTTCCAATAAAAATTGAAACAAACTACAAGTTCCAGTGTTTAAGGACAGCTGTATTGTCGATTCTTGAGTTTTTGGACATTTGTGATCTTGACCTAAGTTCTTTTTTTAGCAAAGTGAAGCTTGAAAAGGCGTTTTAAGTGACAAGAAAACTAGTTCCCCCAGTTTACGGTTGATTTACCAAGAAGGTAAAATTACAGTGGTGGAACTTAGGGGTTGACGCTTTCAAAAAGTCCACTTGATGGGTCTTGTGCCCTTAGTTAAGCCAAGATAGGAGGTCTTTCATGGTAAAATAGCCCAGAGCAACACTCTCATTGGCTCTTTTAATGGAAATAAAAGTGGGGCGTCTTGCTTTTTGTTGGCTAAGCAAGGAATCAAAATGCAACTCTGAAACTTGAGGGGGGCACCAAGGTGAGATGAAGAATCTGATCTTTAGGTTTCTTCATTGGAGGGAGCCTGGTCTTGGGCTCTGGAGATCGAAGGTCACATCATGTATTGGCCAGTTTCCGTTTTGCAGGGTTTATTTTTGTCCTTTACTGGTTTTCCGTGGTCGTAGACAATTGGCTAGAAGGCAAGTCAGAAGCGACAGAAAGACTGATGGGCCATAAAGAGCGTTTTAGCATAATGGAGCCATGTCAGTCCTTAACCAGACAGCCTCCGTCTAGAATCACTCCATCCATCCAACCCAGAAAATGAGGTTTCCTAGTTGGGGGCTTGGTCTTTGGCAAAAAGCGGTCTTGATTTGTGAGTTGGCAAGTGTAGAAAACCTCTTGGAGTGATTTTATTAATGGACAAGGTTATGTCTTGTGTCCTTTGTATAATGACGAGACCACTGTTTCATTTTGGGATGTTCGCCCAGTCAATGAATGTCACATAACCACAGACTTGCGTTCAGTGGAATCTCATAATCCTTTGCTGCTTACCTCTTTTCCTAGAGACTTCGCACCACACACTAACGGTTAGCTTTATGCTACACTACACGTGTAGAATAACACAAACAGTTTGGTTCATCGACGGATTGCTGCATTGTTAAGTTCTCTTCCAAAGACTGCCGGTTGCATGGGTGTTTAGACGAGTCCTGCTGTCTCTTTTGTACACCTTTTTCCGCACCCCTCGATGCAATACGAGTCTTGAAATTACAATGACAAAACACATTCCTTACCGAGAGAGGACGAATCTGTGTAAAAAAATAAAAAAATGGAAAGAAACAGAAATTGTTTATATGTTTGACAAGCTGCCGATGCAAACTGTAAGTTTCCCATTTTCTCACATATATGCTTTTCTTTACTAGACATATTATCATTATGATTACTAGTAATAAGGTGTAAGATGACAGTAGTACCTTTTTTGCTAGGCTTAAGAATTGCTTGTGATTGTGTAAAAGCCTAAAAACTGAAAATTGTATGGAAATTTAAGAAGAAAAAAAAGAAAATGTTTCAGTCCACAGCCAAGGTAAAAAGGACTTTTTGTTATGTGTTTTTATTTTTTAATAGCAATTTATCACTGTGTGATATTTTGTACATCATATTAAGCTGTATTCAAACTATATCCTCTAACTACAAGGGATAAAAAAAGACCAGCCTTTTATTTATTTTGTTTTATTATACATATTTTTGAACTGCTTTCTAGCTTGTATCAAATTACATCTTTTTCATTTTTCCTGTTGATTTTTCTTCTTTTTTTTTTTCTATTTCTTTTTTGTTTACTCTGCAGGTCTTGTGTTGTATGTCATAAAAAATAAATCCAAAAACAACTAAATAAAAACATGGTTTTGTACAGAGATTTCATTCTTGTCTGGTCTGAACTCTTTTGTCTGAGAAAGTGTCTTTTTTTTTTTTTTTTTTTTTGGATTGATGATCAGCATGTTTGGGGTCTGATATACAGTAGGTCATCTGGTCTATATGAGGATAGTCAGAAGCCCTGTTTCCACCTGGTATTAAGATGTGTTTTGATCGATTGGATCACAAGTGGATGAGGGAGACACATACCAGTTTCCATATCTGTCTTTTTTGTCCACTTTCAACCACTTCTGTCCTGGGGACCATCAAGGGGACTGTCTATGGGCGAGTAAATGTATGGGTTTTTTTCCAGATCTTTCAATCTAATAGGCAAAATAAGCTCAAGCAATTTACATATGAACACACACGGAGACGATGGAAAAACACTCGGAGAGCATCAGCTTTTGTTTCTGCTCTAATAGCCGTAATACCACGCCGAATGCTGTGAAGAAATCAGGAATGGTGAGAGAACATTGTGCTTGGTACATTTTTTTTTTTTTTTTTTTGTCTTCAAACCAAACTTGGGTCTTCAGCCGACAAAGTTTAAATCCCGTCTGGCTAGCACACTTCCCATAATGTTTACACATTAGGTCAGTAGGCAGGGAGTAGGAGGTCTTTTGCGGCTGTTCAAACACATTCGACCACATTCGGCAATCCGGTCTAATGCGTTTTCGACTACTTTTGGATTTGGTCAAAAGTGGACAAGCTCAAAACATTTTTACACCCCATTTACACCTGTATTTAGCTTAGTTCACTTGTGATCCGATCGACCAAAACGCATCTTAATACCAGGTGGAAACAGGGCCATGGAGTCAGATATTTAATTAAAGAAATAAAATCATTAAATTAATCTTGTAAACATAGTACAGAATTACCATTTATTGAAACTAAGCTGCAAAAGTGACTCCTAATTCATTTAAGTCAAATAAGGACCAACACAAGAGTGCCCACATTTCAATGTAGCAAAGTCTCTA
Source organism: Ctenopharyngodon idella (assembly GCF_019924925.1). Lineage (NCBI taxonomy): Eukaryota > Metazoa > Chordata > Actinopteri > Cypriniformes > Xenocyprididae > Ctenopharyngodon > Ctenopharyngodon idella. Next base: position 20,883,397 of record NC_067234.1, read on the forward strand.
TTCTGAAGTTTACATAAACATCTAGCAGATTTGCAGTTAAAATTTACAGTCTTTCCTGGAAAACTCTCCAAAAATATTGACATCTCCACTATAAAGGTCTTTTTTTGAATGAGAAAATTCCCTTCCCACAATACCTGCCACAAACTAGTAATAGCAGGTAGAAAGTCATTGTTCATGGATGTATTGTAACTAAAGCATTGGTGAATTTAAAAAAAATAAAAAAAAATTGACAGATTTCATGACAATGTTGATTGGTTAATTCCACCACAAAAACGTGCCCCTTTAATCTGAAGGATTAAAGAGAGAGCCAAAATCCCAGTTTTCAAAGATGTCTTGTGCAAGGGTCTAATTTAGTAGAAAAACAAAAAAGAGAAAAATGTGTTTTCAAAGCATGAAACAATAAAAATATTTTCCTTTTTCTAGGAAGCTGAAATGTAATTTTTCATCATTGTTATTGTTTAAGCTAGCAAACACTTTTTTTTTTTTTTTTTTGATTTGAGCTCAGAGTTTTGTGACTAATGCAATATTGTTTCTTAACCTTCAGAACTCCCACCTGTAAAGTTAGTCAGGCTGCAGGATCACACGTGGGCTGGTTATTTAGTTGTGTTTATGCTACACAAATCAGATATTTGGTTGTCATGTGGGACTGGGCAAAGAGAGAGAGAGAGAGAGAGAGAGAGAATGAGTGACTGAGAAAAGAGTACAAGTTAGTGTGGGGCCCCAGGCAAAAAGAGGAGGACAAAGTTGTTCCAGGGTGGGGGAGTAAACAAGCCAAACTGTTACACAAAGAGAGAGACGTAAAAGTTGAGAGGGAGGAAAGAAGGTGTATGTGGGACTGGGAGGAGACAGAAGTGGATATGTATGATCTCATAGAGCTTCTCATTTACAGCTCTCCTTCCTGCTGATTGGCCAAAAGATCTGTCAGTCACTTCACTTCCTCCTGGGCTCTGAGAGGTTCAGACAGTAGGGAGGTGGAGGCAGGGGGAAGAGGGAGTGTCCTCAGTAGTTTTCTCACTGAGGCAAAGCAGACACGGCTCAACACGACAAGAAACTGAAACACAGCCTGACTTGCAAAGCAAGCCTAACCAGGAGCTCTCTCCGGCTTGTTTGCTGTATTCGGAGGCCATCTTGAGCAGACGGGCGTACTGCTACAGGCGTTTGTTTTGTTTTCTTATTTGTTTCTTTTATGTCAGCAGTGTGTTTCCTTGAAGTTTGGACGTGTCCCTCTTCAAAGTTTCTTTGGAGTCGTGAGAGAACAGGAAGCGGGAGGAGGAGGAGGAGGAGGGAATACTTAGTTTGAAAGCTAAACTTTATCTGAATTGCTCACCTGCTCCTTCTCTGGAATGAATGCTGTATAGAGGACCTTTCTGTGAAAGAGAAGGTGAGAAGAAAGAAGAGCTACTTCCTGGAAAGGGATCAGTTGTTTTTAAGCTCTAGGAGACACGGGACACACAGCAGGAACGGCCACTATTGATGAGCGAGTGACTGCTGGTGTGTGTAGGTGAGTTTGCTGCCTCACACTACCCAGTCTTATTTCTCTCTTGACTGTCTTTGACTCTTCAGCATGGCCAATGTCAGTCCCTTCATGTCTCCGGGACCTATGTCCCAGGTTTTCTTTCCCCCGGGTGGCCCATCTCCACCTGGGTCGGTGGTGATGCAACAGGGGACGCCGGTCTCTGTCCATACATCTCAAACCCCAGGGTTCGCTACAGTGGACATGGTGGTTGCCCCAGGTCCCGGCGGGGCATCTGGAATGCCGTCTGGGCCTCCAGCGCCAGCTGGTGTCTCCTTCATCATACAGATTGGGCTGACTAGAGAGTCTGTGCTTCTACCTCAGACTGCAGAATTGGCCTACGTCAAACAAATCGCTTGTTCAATTGTGGATCAGAAGGTAAGCACCACCCAGTACGTTGTGCCTTGCTACTGTATGCACTAGCACTTTTGCACAGCTCAAACGGAAGTTAAAAAGTTTTGAAGATGTGTGTATGCCTTCAGAGTTTGTGTATTATGTTCTCCAGAGTTTGTCTTTTCTAGAGCAGTTTATATTTGGAAATTTAGTGGTTTACCTTGGGGTCTGCTGAAATTATTTTCAATAAAACCCAGACTTCAAAGATTCGTCATTGTATTTTTTGATAATTTTAAATAGAGTACGAAGGGTGTCCTTTTACTGTAAAGCCACTTTTTCACCCCCCAGTCCTCCATGCATGCCAAAAATATTTCTTACGTAACACACTGTGACCACAGAGATATGCAATGTATGCAGAACATGCTGTGGTAACGTACGGCAACTCTTATCCAAGTTGTCCACATAAATATCCCACGCTGACCTCCGTACATTGCTAATAAAGGCACTGATATGTGAACTCATGGAAGATTGGAAGGATAATTAAAAAAGGTTGCATATTTCAAAACATTGTCCATTAAACTGAAAACGTTCAGGTAGTCCTTCTTACTTGGGTTGGGCTAAATCAAGCCCTTGAATCAAAAACTCAGATGCACGTATTGTCGTAGTCCAGTACAGAACCCATTTCTGCACTAATGGGACAAGAAACAGGCCAGCCAATTTGTGACTGCCCTTACCTCAAATCTGCATTAGGACCTAACAACAGATTTTATCAGCCAATCAGACTGTGAGATGATTCGATTATCAGATTTCCATGCTCTGGGCAGTGGCCAGGGTCAGCTTAAATGGTTCACTGGGAAGAGATTTTTCCAGGAAGCATTTGTAGAATAGCACCATACCAGTAATCATGCTTTGCTCAAAGCCCCATTTAGAGAGCTTTGCAATCATTAGCTTGAATCTCAGGCTTGAATTCTGTCCATGTGAAGGTATTGAACTGTACCTATAGGAAGGTAACTTGTTGCAAAAGTTGCCTTGGAAGGGAACCTACAGGTGTAGTCATGTTTTAATCCTCAAAAAAACAAACAAAAAAACAAAAAAAAACACTGACCATCCACCATGTTTTTCCCTTGAACTCACTAATCAGATGATTACAACAAGTCCTCTGTTGTGTCCTTTGAATTGGGAGATTTGTGAGCTTGGCTCCTACCCTCATCTCCCCTTGGCTTCAAGCAGAGTGAGTCACAGTGTTCCCTCTCTGTTTATTCAAATGGCTCCCTCTGTTCCATAGGCACTTTTTTCCATTCACTTGGAGGGTAATGTGGCGGCATCACTCAATTCCTCCTCCTAGGCTCAGTTTATCCTCTTCTAGGACAAGTTTTCCTTTCCATCAATCCCTAAAGAACTGCAAAATTGTTCTGCCATCTATGTAATACATAATTAAAGCATCTATAGGGTATAAGGCAAGGACAGTCTCCATTGATTGGGTTGTCCCTTTTGTTCCTTGCTCAGCCTATTTTCTCTGCTGGTCCAACACGTAAGCAGTCCATTGTCCGTGGGATAAAGAGGAGGAAATGAAGCCTGTTTCCTCCCAAAGTAGGAGGCCACAGTGTGTCCTCCGCCTCTGAACCGCTCCCTTGGGCTTCCTCCAGGAGTTTGTTTTCTCACTGCAGGTTCACAGACAATGCAGTTACTTACATCTCTGCACATCTCATTGTAACATACCTTCCCTTCACATATAGCTGTTTTTGACTTTCTTTTGAAGTCATTTGAGCAATGACTTTTTAAAAAGAAAAAAGAAAGGAAACGTTAGGAGGTGTTTTGTATGTGGTTGGCAACAAAATAGGTGTCATGGTGTATACAGTCTGAAAATGAAACAAATAGTTGGGGGTTAAGTCACATGTGTCGTCTTCCCCTAGAGAGGAATGTGTGTGGCTTTATCTAGATCCCTGAAGGAGTGCATTCTTTGGAATGCCCGGATCACACCATCAATCTCCTGTTCACCCACCACTGGCCTCGTAGGCCTGGGGTGTTAATACTAGAAATAGAGCAGATTTGTGGTTTCATTTTGAGTGGTTTGAACAAGTTGGCAAGTAATACCCTGTCCTCTTTAATATAGTGTATAATTATAATCACAGTGTGCAGCAAGCATGTGAGTCAGTTTATACTAAACAGAAGAAAGTTAAACAGTAAAAAATGTTATTCTTGACCTATGTACTAAGATACTCATGCACTGGACTGCGACCAGTGTCAAACCGAGGTTATGGCCATCATAATTCCACCACACTGTAGATCCATTCTTGACCTATAGGTTAAAGATGTTGGATATCAGAGGGTGTTTCCCCACTCCTGAGGGAAGAAGACTTTTTGGGACACTCGTGTGGAAATATCAGCAGCTGGTGTAAAATCACTACTCGTTTGTTTTCTTACAAATGTGGCCACTATAAAGCACACAGTGTCTGGTATCAGGGGAGTCACAGGTAATTCTGCACCGTGCAACTCCCATGTACTATAGTCCTCTCACTCATGCTCATTTGCATGGCTGCGGAGAGTCTTTGCATGGAAGGACCGTATTTCCTGGTTAAGTTACCGCTTTGCACCAGCCACCATTTGACTATACAAAACACACATTTGCTCGTGTGCTTATCATCAGGAAATGAATGACAAAAGAGAAAAGACAAGAGAGACAATTTTCGATTTCTTGTTTTGTTAGGGATATATTCTTATGAGCTGAGCTGAAAGCTGTTTTGCATTTAATCTCAATGTCGATGATTTAGATAAGAGTTGCTGGTCCTTAGATAAGAGGAATCTGCTCAATTTCTTCTTTGATTTGATGTAGAGTGAACTCCGTGCTTGATCACAGACTAATTTTAATATTAATAATAACTTTCTTATGTTATTATGTATTATTTTAAGAATATATAAGTCTATACATAGTATACAACAACTGAAATTAGAAATGTATAAAAGTATTTTAATTACAAAATAAATAAATGAATAAAACTATGGTGTGGCAAATGTAATGGCAATTCACTGGCCCCAATTACAAGATTAGTTAATGTGAAATAGGCATTTCTTGCCTGAGACTTCACTGTCAGCACCAAACAAAAACACTTTTTCAGGTGCCAAATATAATGGGTTTCTCAGTGGTACTGTACAGTTCCAGCAGCAGATCACTTTCCTCAGGATTTTCTGGCATACACATTTACACTTCCTTTATAGTTTTCTCCATCATGGGCTATTATGAAATCCAATATCCTTGTCCCTTGTTTGTGTTATGATTTATAAGCTGTCTAAATTTGGATTGTGGAATATGATTATGGTGCATATACTGCAAACTTTGATAAAACAGCCTATTATTTTAGGCCACACCAAAATTTTCATATTTTGAGTGTACTATGTAAATTGTGAATACCAATGAATGGCGATAATGTACAATGGTGTTTGTCAAAGTACTGTAAAATTAGCATATGCTGTGGCGTCAATTCACCAAAAGCCAAGGTATTGTGAAGTCTGATGTCATCAAATCTTACTCCCTCGAAATGACCACAAGTGTGTTTGTGTATATGTGTGTGGTGTGTCCAAAGATGAATCATATGTAGCTTTGATCATAACCAAGCAAATTAGACAGTTATAGACCACTGTTTTAAGAATGAAGAACTTTCAAGTACTTCACACAACGTTTTCCAACACTTCAAAGCCCAATTTAGATGTTATTTTTAATGTGATGACCAAAAACAAGTTAAACTACAAGTTTCACAATGAAAGAACACTTTTGTTTTAAAATAACAAAAATACACAAAATTACCACTATAACCAGTAGATGGCTGCACTTATTGGCTTATTAGCAATTTTCACTCCCTAACTTTTCACTCCCTAAATTTTTCACACCTTTTGCTTATTAATTTAATTTTTAGAGATTATCAAATCACTATTATAACATTTAAAAAATAAATTTTGTCTATTTTTGTCACTTTTTGTATTGAAGTGTGAAGAATATATTTGCCGGAAAGGTCACAAAGTCTCATGAAAAACAAAAACTTTTCTTCAAATTGCGAATGAAATTAGACCGAGTAAAGACTGCTTCCTTTATAATCACTGAAGCTGTTGGTCCCATTTTAATCAATGACTCTGACTAAACGTCACAATGAATCTTTTATTTACATCATGACCGCTTTGTTTGTTATAATGAGAGGATTTGTGCGTATATAACTTGCCCTAAACTTGCCCTATACATAAACTCATTTTGAGCCATATTGAGCGGATTCTCACTACCGTTAAATTAAAACACCTCTGATTTGTCATTATTTTTCAACAGAAATTCCTGTGATTAGCTACAATACTCAACGCTGCAAAATTAAGTTGTAAATAGACACATTTGCAGTGCCGCTGAACTCGTGACACGATTATAACAACCAGATCGCTTTAACTTACTTGCTCTTTTATTAAACAATTACAAATTATGTTACACATAGTAATATAACTCTGTTATTCCTGCAATAAAAATATTACTTTACATTGACCAGCCGCCATACCCTTCCATACCTAATTGACGCCCCTGAGCATGTGATACGGCCGTTGTACCATAGTACAGCCACAGAAAGTTTGTGAAAGAATAATAACATAATGCATACTTTGTGACATATATTAGCTTTCACTGGTCAGTTCAAAAAGAGGAAACAAAGAAGTTAGGAACAAAAGCAAACTTTTATTTTTGTCTAGCTGGGAGTTGGAGGTTGGAGGTGTGTCCAGATTACTCTTTCAGTATGTTGGGTGCTCAATTATGAGGTCACAGATGGTTTCTGTTACCCAGGGCAGTATGGCTCACCCATTGCACCATAGTTTCCACCAAAATACCACAGTTAACAGTGATTGTTGCTGCAATAAAAGTGTGCTAACTTGGTGTTAGCACAAAATTAAACAATTCTTAAAGCTTCTTAGAATGTTTGACGAATATCTCATAAATTTATTATGAAGTAGTAACAACTAGAATTTTACTAGAGCAGTTCTATAAGCAGCCGTTGCAATAATAGGGTGTTGTGGCTAGTTTCCAGGATGTTGCTAGATTGTTATGCTGTTCTTTATTTCTTATTTACTGTACTATAGATGTCTATATCATGTTTAATATTTAAAAGCCATACTGTGCAAGAGCTTCCAACAGACCTGCAAAAACTGATCAATGACAAATGACATCAACTTCATTTTTGGTCCCTGTTTTTTTATTTAGCACGTCTATTAGTTCTAAATAACAACATTATATTTAGCTAGTGGGATGTTCACTCAGTTCAGCACACAGACACACAAACACTGCTCTTTGTAAGGCCTTAATTCCACAGTTGGCACACCTTTTGGTTTTGAAATGTGTTGTTTAATGCCATGCTGTTAGTAAATCAGTATGTAATTAATCCCATTAGGATTATATTCTTTTCAGACCAACCATGGTTTGTAGTTGGTTTCTTTAGAAGAATGGAGATTTTGTATTGTAATACAAATCAAAGCAGCTTAACTTCACCATTAAAAAAAAAGCATAAACGAGTGGAACAAGGTGTCAGACTCTCATGTGCTTGGATTGACTGTAATGTAGGACGGTGTGAACGTTAGACGTGGGTGGAGTGTGCATGCGATTTTGGAGAAGGTGGAGCAGTTTGTTAGTGCGTGTATTCGTGTAAGAACAGAGGTTTTGTGTTTAGTGTTTCCAAGCCGGTTTGCTGCAGAAAGTTAAATGGGTGGGTTACCACAGTGGGTAAACACATGATCTCAGGGTGAGGAGAGATGTCTGGTTCCAGTCACACTGGCAGACGAGTATTTATGTGTGTGTTTTTTTAAATGCTGAGCTCCCTGTTACTGTCTTGAACAAAAAAAGTACAGTAGTATTACCATGTTTTATGGACATGTGCCATGGCACACTATGGTAATCATTCAGAGCCACTGTAACTATATCCCTTGTGAAAAAAAATAACTTTTAAAAGGAGTGTTTATTACAAAAATAATATACTTTAAAAAAATATACTTAAGTATGAACTGAATGTTAACTGCAAGTAAATGAAAATAATTGTATATTAAATGCAATTATCTGAATTTTAGAGTGATTTTTTGACCCACTGAAGTAGCACTTTAAAAAGTATATCTTTATATGCCATTTAATAATTTTATTGTCTTTGAAATATGGTTAAAATGTACTGCCGTAAAGAACTTATATAATTTAAATATATTTGTAATTACATATTTGTAATGATGAAGTTGCAATTTAGTACACTTATATTATATAAATATATATTAACCTTAAATGTATTATCAAATAACACACTACAGTTCCAATCCTAATCAAGTACTTTACATGGGCTTTAGTATGTTAGTCAACACTTCAACTTGAAGAAGCAGAGAAGAAGAAGAAGAAGAAACTTTATTGTCATTATAATAGTATAACGAAATATGTTTAGTAGCTCTCAGAGACCAGCAGCATCGAAAAAACAAAAAGTAGAATCCACATAGTATAAATAATTACAATATAAATATCACAGTATATGCAAGTAATATATATACAGTGGAATTGAATAGTGCAAACAGATATGGCTAAAGTATTAGTACATTATTAGCAACGCTTAAGTGTTTAACTGTTCAATTTCAGTTGTCTCCCACAACTATGTGTGTGTATATGTATGGGAAAAGGGTGTGATACATGCTACAGCTCTGGGAAAAAAACTATACTATACCCTACTGAAGGTGGGGTAGGCAATGTTTTTCATAAACACTCTTTCTCAAGGTTGAAACTCTCTTTACATCCTGATAGCAATCCATAATAGAAGTGGTCTAAATGTTAAAAACAAATGTACATAATTATCTTCTGTTCTGTGTAAATCTCAGGACCTCTAAACGCTCAAATCATGACAAAAAACGGATTTTTTCAGGCTGGATCAAGCGAATGCGCACGCGCAGTCCTAAATACGCGTCTCGTGTGTCTCATTTCGGAGGCGAGCGTCTGACTGTTTCTATAGGAACGGGAGCTTCTAACGGCCGCTGCAGTGACACGATGACTTTACCAATCGGCGATTGGCTCTTATTTAGAAGGCGGGACTTATTCCGCCATATTGCGCGTTGCGATTTCTCCCATTCAAAACAATACGAGTGTTGCGTCTTGTGTTATTCTGAAGTTTTTGGTATAAGTCAGAGCTCTGTAAGTTGTTTATGCTCATTATTACTGTTCATGTGTTTTGGAGAGCGTACTGAAGGGATGGTGGGATCTTATGTTTTCAAAGCTAGCTTGCTATTGCTAGCCTCTCAAAAATTGCCTACCCAAAACTTTTTAAAAGCACAACAAACATTGATTTAAAATGTACTGTAGTGTAGACGTGTACTTAAGTGCATTAAAAACATATTCATGAAAGTGAACTCTCTTTAAGTACACTTAAATTGCCTTTTATTTCATTAATATATTATCTGCAGGTACAGTTTTTTTTTAAGTACACTACAAGTGCTCATTTCAAGTACACTTATTTTACACAAGAAATATCAAAGTTCCATGATAGTTTTAGCATCAGCCTACCATCACTGTATCATTTTATCGACACATTAAGGTTCTGTTATATGTGTCTAGGGTTAGGAATCAAAAACTACAGTAGTTCTGATTTCATGCCATTTATGTACTGATTCTTTTCAATTAATTGGTAAAAAAGACTCAAGAATCAGTCACAACTTCTTCAAAAGTACTAAAAGAATCTTATGAATTTAGAAAAAAAAAAAAACTTTTCAATTCTCATTCCTACTTCCATTTCCATTCATTTCTATTTTTTTCTGTCCAAAGTAATAAAGTCCTGACTATGGCTCTAGGGATCAATGTGGCATTCCTGTTGGCTTACCTGCCTCATCACCCTGACGCCTGGTCCACAAAAGACCATTTCAGCACGCTGGAGCACATACTCATTTAGTCCCCTCGCCAAGTCCCCTCTGCCCCCTTCTCCCCTCCGCTTGCCAGCCATGCCTCTCATGTTACCGTTCGCTTGAATAAAAAAGGGCTGCTTTGTTTTCCGAGCCCTTGCTTCAGCTGCGGGCCGTGCACAGAAAGTGAGTTTGTGGGCTTAATGAAATCACTCTGTCTGTGTGTGTGTGTGTCTGCAACATGTGTGATTTTTTGCATCTAAACCAACATGTTGAGTTTAGGATGTAGACGGCTCCGGTCCCACTTTCAGACACTGTTGTTTTTGTTGTCACTGTGCATTTGAAGATTTTGAAAGTGCTTCAAAATCACATTGACTGTGTTAAAGGTAGGGTAGGCAATTTGTTTTATAAACACTTTTTGTTATACTGGTTGAAACTCTCTTCACATCCTGATAGCAATCAATAATAGAAGTGGTCTAAATATTAAAACATGTACATATATCTTCTGTGGATGACACAGGACCAAAAAATTTTCGTCATGTTGACTGGCAGGTAGGACGTTGTATCATTGCATTCGGTCCGTATATTGAATGATGTACATATGAATATGAGGCTATGCAGAATTGTAGACAGACAGTCACAGAGTGACAGCAACCACCTTTTACAGTTCCTCCTGAACCAAAACAACAAGCTTATGCTGCATTCACGCCATGTCGTAACCGTAATTACGAGATGGCAACTTGTGACGTTCTACCCGGAGCTGTTCACGTCCTCCGACTTGGATTTATGCATTTCTATGTCAACACTATCAACGCCGAAATGAACCTGCAGCAGTCAGGCGGTACAAGTCAGAGCTCTGTAAATTGTTTACATTCATTATTATTATAATGTTAATGTGCTTTGAGACATGAGGTAATTTAACGCCGTCTCTCGTGTCATAACACTTTGCAGACGCTGCTGTGTGCGTTCATGTGTTTTAAAGGAGGCGTGGCTTTGGAGAGCGCTCTGAAGGGCGGGATCTTGTGCTTTCAAAGCTAGTTTGCTATTGCTAGCCTGTCCAAAATTACCTACTCTACCTTTAAATAGAGCAAAAGTGATAACACAACCTAAATTAATACCTAAAATATCATGTGTTTTAAAGGAGGTGTGGCTGTGGAGAGCGCTCTGAAGGGCGGGATCTTGTGCTTTCAAAGCTAGTTTACTACTGCTAGCCTGTCCGAAATTGCCTACTCTACCTTTAAATAGAGCAAAATTGATAACACAACCTAAATTAATACCTAAAATATCATGTGTTTTAAAGAAGGCGTGGCTTTGGAGAGCGCTCTGTAGGGCGGGATCTTGTGCTTTCAAAGCTAGTTTGCTAGTGCTAGCCTGTCCGAAATTGCCTACTCTACCTTTAAATAGAGCAAAAGTGATAACACAACCTAAATTAATACCTAAAATATTATGTGTTTTAAAGAAGGTGTGGCTTTGGAGAGCACTCTGAAGGGCGGGATCTTGTGCTTTCAAAGCTAGTTTGCTATTGCTAGCCTGTCCGAAATTGCCCACTCTACCTTTAAATAGAGCAAAATTGATAACACAACCTAAATTAATATTCAAGCTCTGTTGATTGTATTTGCTATGCTGTTACAGAAAATTATTTTGGCTCATCCCTCAGTTACAAAAACAAAACTTGTTTACAGTAACACACTGAAAGTTGTAGGGTTTGAAGGCAAAAATGTGCATGATATATTTTTTTGTTAAAAAGCTTTTATTAATTAACCCATACCAAAAATGTGGTGTATTTTAGCTGTAGTTGTCTGAATGGTCTTGTCTTATCTTATCTAGATGCACTTCTGGTTATGCATTCCCAGCATAATTTCCTGTGAGTGGCTTTCATTTCATGGAAAAGTGTTGCACAGACAGACAAACCATGTGGTTATGTCCTTTCTTGACATCTTTGCTCACATTTTATGAAAATTACCAGTTTTATTGGTTTTTAATTCTCATTTTTAATACTTTTTGACATAACTGTATGGACAGAGTTGGATAGTGACTCTATCACATTATATTTAGCTTGTATAAACTATGTGTGTAATTGTATTTAACAGTTCTTCTAGTATATAACTGCCCCTTAGACTTCCATTTTAAATGCATAATGTGTGAACACACTTTTTGTTGGTTTTCACAAACCATGACGAGTCAAAATAATGTCTGTGGCGATAGACAGCATGCCACAGATGCTATCAATAAAGTTTCATGTAACCTGAAATATTTTGGTAATAAGGGTTCAATTTGGAAAACATAAACAGTCTGGTTTATTTTAGCTATGGTGCTTATGTGAGTGATACAAGATCAAATCCAATAAATAAATAACATTATTTATGATAAAAAAAAAATAAAAAAAAATCATATAGGCTATATATAAGTCTTAGGCAAGTATAAGTATATGTCTTAGGCATGTTAGTATTTTCACAAAAAAAAAAAAAATGGTTTTAAAAGGCTTTACAGCATTTCACAAGTGCCTACAACTTTTCACAGTACTGTATCTTTGCATTATTACAATTAATGGCAACGATTAATGACACACTACAGCAAAAGATATAAATAACTGGCTTAAAACCATTTTTTTTTGGGTGAAAATACTAACGTGCCTAAGACTTTTGCACAGTACTATCATTTATTATGCTGCAGCTGTAGTTTGACAGCACTGTTAGTATGAAAGTATCATTGGTATTTGGACTAGTCCTGCAGGCTGCCGTGCTCTACGTAATGGCCCTAGCCATGTGTGGAATGTAAATTTGGCCTTTACACCTTTTTCCATTACACAGATGTTCACCTTTGTTATTATATTTGTGCTATCTACTCATGACTCATGAAAGTAGTCTTAAACCACATATACACTAAACTAAACAAATAACCAGTACACTTGGTACCTCCACAAACCTTTCCTTCCTTGCCCTCTTGAACTTGCGAGAACACAAACAGGAAGTCAGGCTCTTAACCCTGATATTCTACATAAACATCACAGGAGTTTTACCATGTCTGACAGGCTTACTGATCCGTGGTCTGCTGTTGCTTTTGCGGTAGTTGAATTTATAAGAAAACCCCATGAAGATCCAATGAAATAGTTTGACAAACACAATTGTGTTTCCCGTCATGACGTATTTCCTGTTGAAACAGGAAGTTGAGGCGGAACTTATCGAAGGGCTCTTTCCATTTTGAATAGCTAATAGCTTTTAGTTTACACCTATCATTTGCTACAAGCTATTGCTGTTTGTAGATGACATTTGAAAACAAATTATTTTTTGTTATAGAGATCGTCTTATTAGAGAAGTCACTTGCTTTATTTTCCTGGATAGAGAGATAAAATGTAATAATGGTGTGTATCTGCTAGAAGTTTGTTATGTTATCTTTTTTAAGTGCACCAGCATTAGCTTGCTAATAAAGCTAAATAGATTTATAGTTTGACTAAAATCCATGAAACATTGATTTTACAGGGTCTTTGATTTTACGTCCTTATGAAACAATGTACTTTTATCTCCCCTTCTGACAAAGAACTCTGCTTTAGGATACTTTCAAAAAGAGTACTGATTATGTAAATAATATACTTAAGTGCAATCCAGTTTACCAGATGCTAAATGTGCTTAAATAGCGCTGTGCTGTGAGTATTTATATTGACTTGTTGTCAAGCGATAAAAAGTGCATTTTATTCTACCCTTGTGAAAAAAGTACACTTTGGCATGCTTTTGAATACGCTAATATACTTAAGTGTGATCTGAATGTAATGATTTTGTACACTTAAATGCATTTTAATTGCAATTCAATGAAAACATGTATCAAATAGCACTACAGTTAAACTCATAATGAATTACTTTACATGTGCTTTAGTATGTTAGTCAGAACATCAAAATACACTCTAAATGCTGGGTTGTTTCAACCCATGGTTGGGTCAAATATGGACAAACCCAACACTTGGGTTTAAAATTTTAATTTAAAAATGTAAAAACCAACGGTTGGTTTTGTCCATTTGACCCAACTATGAGTTGAAACAACCCAGCATTTTAAGAGTGTAAGAGTACTTCTTTAAAGCATGACAAAAACAGTGATTTAAAAAAGACTATAAAGTAAAAAATTCAATTTGACATTATTACAAAGGGCACTTTTAAAAATGTACTTAAGAATCATAGTGATGGAAGTGTACTCTCTTTAAAGGGTTAGTTCACCCAAAAATGAAAGTTCTGTCATTAATTACTCACCCTCATGTCGTTCCACACCTGTAAGACCTTCGTTCATCTTCAGAAGTGACGAGAATACTTTTTGTGCACCAAAAAAACCAAATAACAACTTTATTCAACAATATCTAGTGATGGGCGATTTCATGAAGCCTCGAAGCTTTATGAATCTTTTGTTTCAAATCAGTGGTTCAGAGCATGTATCAAACTGCCAAAGTCACGTGATTTCAGTAAACGAGGCTTCGTTATGTCATAAGTGTTTCGCAATTTTAATGGTTCATGTCACTTCGGCAGTTTGATACAAGCTCCGAACCACTGATTCAAAACAAAAGATTCGTAAAGCTTCATGAAACAGTGTTTTGAAATCGCCCATCACTAGATATTGTTTAATAAAGGGTTTTTTTGGTGCACAAAAAGTATTCTCGTCACTTCATAACATTAAGGTTGAACCACTGTAGTCACATGAACTGTTTTAAATATGTCTTTAGTAGCTTTCTGGGCATTGAAAGTGTTAATTATCTTGCTGTCAATGCAGGCCTCACTGAGCCATCGGATTTTATCAAAAATATGTTAATTTGTGTTCCAAAGATGAACGAAGGTCTTACGGGTGTGGCACGACATGAGGGTAAGTAATTAATGACAGAATTTTCATTTTTAGGTGAACTAACCCTTTAAGTACATTTAAGGAGCCTTGATTTGATTAATATTATATTATCTGCAAGTACAAATTTTAATACATAAAGTACATTAAAAGTGCACAGTCAATACAAGCACTTCTTTTTCACAAGGATAGTCTCTTTAACTGGTCAGCTACTTTACTAGCTGTTCAGATTTGCATAGCAAAGAACTCCTTTAGTTTTTGTGTATGCTGTAGGGGATTGCCTATTGTACAAGTGGACAATAGGGTGGAGGAATAGAAGAAAAGAGTAAAACTCAGTATAATAGAATCTTTTATGTTATTGTGCTCCTACTGACCTCAGTGTTGTATTTGTTGTGAATCAGCTACTGACATCACCCGTTTATTGCGTCATCTCTTGTGACGGGGAATTCTCATTCATTCCTGTCTCTCAGGTTGTTGAACCGTGCCTCAGAGGAAAAAAAAAAGAAAGGAAAAAAAAAACCTTGTCATTTCTGATAGTTTTCTCAGCTTGGAGGAACTATGACATCACGCGACCCAAAAATAACCTTACTTGCGAAAAGCATTTGTTCCATCACGCACAAACACAAAGGCTGATGAAATGCCTGCACTGAGCCAAGCATTTGTTGGCCTCTAATGAGTGTAGCTCGTTGACGTCTTTAAACAACAATTGCCATGCCATCATTTCATTTAACATAATATCTGCCAAAATCCTTGGGAAGTTTTTGTTTTAGCCATTTAGCTAGGTAACAGAAGACTATTTCGAAGGTGATGACGGTGGACGGCATAAGAAGTTGCAGCCAAGGGTGTTGTCTCAAACATTGTATTACATCGTTCATATTATGTTATTTTTAAGATGAGCCTTTTGACTGTCTCTTCCGAGTGCTTTTTGCAACATTTTAAAAACATATGCATGCCTGCCGTCCAAACATTAAGCAGCCACAGTCCAGTTTCTGTTTATTCAAATTTGTATGGTCACAATGGAACAAATGCTTATAGGAGAACTGTTTTTGAAAGGGTTATCTTTGTGAAATGGAGAGTGTATAAGCTGTACTGATTGGAAACAAAACATGTATGTTGCAAACAATCAGCCATTGTTCCTAATGTTCAGTCAGTTTGGTGTGCCACTTTACACAGTAATCTCCTTTTGCTTCATACCTACCCTTGTGAAAAGAAGTGAATTTTAGCATACTTTTAAAAAGTGCTTATTATAAAGAGAATATATAACTGCGAACTCAGTACCGTGTTGTTTTTAAACACTTAATTGCATGTTAATTGCAATTAATTGAAAATGTATTATCGTTTAAATTTATATTAAATGCAATTAGCTGAAATTTTGAGTGCTTTTTTGACCCACTTATGTAGGACTTTTATAATTACGTCTATTGTGAAATATGTCATTTCTTTTGAAATGTGTTTTTGAAATGTTATGTACTTAATTGCATTTGTAATGATGTTGCAATTTAGATGTTTTGGTAGCACTTTATTTTACAGTCCATTTGTATAATATGTACTTATCACAGTTAATAACTGGGTAATAACTAGGTACTAACTCTGAACCTACACCTAAACCTAACCTTAACCCGTGTAGTTACCTTATATTATTCAGTATTTTCTTAGGTAAGTACATATAAGTACACATATATACTGTAAAATAAAGTGCAACCAAAGTTTTAAAATATATTAACTTTAAATCTAATACTGAATAGCACACTTTAGTTAAAATTCAAAAAAAAAAAAATAATTACTTTACATTTTTTAGTATGCTATTCAGCACATCAAAATAAGTGTACTTCTTTAAAGGATGACAAAAAATTATTAAAACAATGTTATAAAATGTACTTTAAAGTAAATCTTTTAATTTGACTTACAAAATGCACTTTTAAAAGTGTACTGAAGTGTGTGACGAAACAGTCATGAAAGTGTACTTTCTTATAAGAGTGACACAAGGTACCCACAGAGATTCTTAGTGGTATTTTTTCCCCTTTTCCAAATTTCTGTGGATTAAAGTATGTCATAGGCTGCGTTCGAAATCGCATACTCTCTTGAGTAGGTACTTATTTTGAATAAGTACTTACTTTGTGAGCGCTAAAAAGTAAGTTCTATATAGTATGAATGTATGTTGTATGAAGGTAATCCAGACATACTACATTCTTCATGTTGTCATAATCATGTGATCAACCAGCGTCAGTTGCATTGCTTCACCGGCATTCATAAATCCTCTCCCGTGGCCTCATGGGATAGTAAAATGTCCATCGTATGCACACTTCAGAATCTCACACACTCATAAAAATGATTTTTCGATGCTGTTCACTTCATTTAAACAACTTATTTTGATTCAACACCATTGTATTAGGTTTCTGGTTCAAATTTAATAACTTGATGTTTTCATATTAAAATAACATGTTTCAATCAAGTAAACTCAACCAGGACTCAATCAAACAGGACTTCACTTCCCATCATGTTTTGCAAAGGGGCTGATCTGGGAGAGTAAATGTTGAAATAAAGTGTTGTTTTTAGCAAGATGAGAAAATGGAGAGACTTTTTAATGTTTACTTTCTATTATGTTGGTATTTAAAAGTTCCTGTTATGTTAATAGTTTTGGGGTTACCATTGTGGTGAAGTGTTGAGCTTGTGCTTGGGTTGAGGACCTGCTAACAACAATTCAAATTACTTTAATAACAAAGTGTTCACTATGGTAGTGCTCTGGGCTGCGTTTCCCAAAAGCATCGTAAGCCTAAGTTGATCGTAGCTCCATTGGTGGAGCTTACAATGCTTTTGGGAAATACTGCCCTGGATCTAACCAGTATCACTTCTAGACTGCCAACACAGAACATCATATCACAAAAGTTATGTAACTCACAAGACTAACTAAGAAGCATTAATTGTAGGATTATTTGGATAATTCAATTAATATGAAAACTAAAACCATTCTTTCAAGTTAAATGAACACAATTGATTCTAGTTTGTTTAACATGGTTGATTCTATTGGGTTTTACTTGTTTCGAACATGTGGAACCACTGTCCATGATTGAATTGAGTTGGTTGGACATAACTATTTACATAGATTCTTCCTTAGTCAGTTGTCACAACACAAGGATATGGCATAGATTAAAAATAAACCTTTAATGTTGATAAAAACTAAGTTGGTTGTGTGGAACCACTGTCCATAATTGACTTGAGTTAGTTTAAAGCAGGGGTGGGCAAACTCGGTCCTGGAGGGCCACTGTCCTGCAGAGTTTAGCTGCAACCCTGATAAAACTCACCTGCATGTAATCCTGAACACCTTGATTAGCTGGTTCAGGTGTGTTTGATTAGGGTTGGAGCAAAACTCTGCAGGGACAGCAGCCCTCCAGGACCGAGTTTGCCCACCCCTGGTTTAAAGTATCATTATTTTGAGTGCAGGAAGTAGTAGGACATCCAGATACATTTTGCCTACTTTTGTGAATTCAGACATACTTCTTTTATCACATACTGTTTTTCACCTACTATATAGTAGGGAAGTATGCGATTTCGGGGGCAGCCTACGTTCATTCAAAATCACCAAAGGGTCAATTCTTATTAATTCTCATTTTCACATTTTCTTTATGTAACACAAACATTTGGTTTTGATGCCATATATAAATATCATTTTGAATTCAGATGTAGTCCACATTCACAATGTGGGCTTATTGTCCTCAATATCATTTTTTTAAAAGCTACTTCTGTGTTATGTTTCCAACTAATATGCGTGACCTGTGCTAATAATGAGTGCCCGACTCAGAGGTATGAGTTTCAGGTGCACTTGTAGACAGAGCCCTAAATGTCACCTATCAACCGTAGGCAATATGTTACAGAAACTTTCAGGTAGAATGTCACAAATTCTGGCTCAGTAAATGTGATGTCATATGCATTGTTTATTTGCTTTATATTGGTCGACTGTAGTAATTACTGTGCAAATAGTGGCTTTAGCTATTATATTGCCATCTGAATAGGTCATATAAGCAATTACAGCTTCTGGCACGATTCACTGAGTATGAGTCTGGTATGACCTTATAATCAATGACGTCTGTGCAACAACGTAAATCTTTAGAGCTATTTAGGCCTTATGTTTGTGAAGCTTTGTTTTTGTTCATTGATAGACTGAAAGATAGTATTGCAAATAGTTGTAATATTTCATTTGATCTGCTTGTGGCATTTTAGGCAGCAGTTTCAATTACAGTTATCTGTCCTCTAGATCAATTCAAAACGAACTATCAAAAGAGAAGGTCTCGCTTTATTGACTGTAGTGCATCCGAGAGCTTGATACACAAAAAGACACATTTGACACTTGTCTTCAGTGCTTAGGACTGTGTGAACTCTTCTTTTCAAGTAAAGAAGCAGCGCTGGGCATAAAAAGCCACATAAACTGTGTGTATATTGTAAACACTAGATATATGAAAGGAAATGGCAGTGATGATGAAAAGCGGAACCCTACTCTAATAGTTCATGTTTCTCACTTCTCTGTTGCTATTTTTGACCCAGATTCTCATGCTCTCACACAGTTCTCTCTTGGTTTAGCTACCCAGTCTTCTTTTTTTCTTTTCTTTTACCTGCTATTAATGTAGAGCTGTTCAACCTCAGGGCCCACATGACCCCAGAGATGTACAGTAGATGAGGTTGCAAGAGATTCCATATAAAAAATAACTACTGTAAAATATGTCCAGCTTCTCTTGAGCTTAAAATATTACATAATGTAGGCTACAATGTAAATTTGAGAACCTAAAAAATGGGTTTCAGACTGAAAACATCTCTATTAGAAATAGAATAGAAATCTGCAAGAGCTAATATAAATTGTTCTCAACACAAAAAGTACCAAAAAAAACCCCCTAAAATGATAAAAATAGTCTATTCTCACGTTGCCGTGGTGCTTTTGAATGTGGCTCTCTGGTTGCACAACGTCTCTAAACACTATAAAGCAGGTCTTTGAGTCCTGAATTGGAGCAATGGGCATTTCCATTACAATTAGTTGATGTTTGGATAGCACACAAAGGGCAATCTAAGGAAAAAGTGACTTCTCGTTCCATTATTAAGGAGTTTGTTTGTAAGAACGAGGCCTTGACGTGTGGGAATAAAAACAGACTGAAGTGGGTCATGGCGTAGCAAAGTGCTAAAACTGCTGTGGCCAAACTGTGTTCGCATTGTTAAACCATGGTCTTGGTCATGTGACCATGATCATATCACAGAATGAAACCACAATGTGGTTTAAGGGGGTTCATAGATGAATGCAATATATCTTATCAGAGGCGGCCTTTGCAATTCATAGGCCCGTTTCAAAGACAAATGGAGGCCCCCCAGTGAAAAAAAAAAAGACGACAAAAACATTGTAACTGCAATTACTTTATTATGTCTGTTATTTAACAATGTTATCTCATATTTAACTCTTGGTTTATTTGTAAACGCATTCAGTCTCTTTAACCAGAGCTGGTTACAATCAACAAAACAACAGAATGGAATCTTAATCACTCACTTTATCAACCACCAGTAGGTGGCAGCAAATTATTGTCTTAACGAGTGAATTTACATGACAACAATGTACTAAAAACGTCCTTTGCATTTTTCGTGTGCAGACGACAACGTTGTCAAAACGATCAAAAACAATTAAAAATGCTGTATTACGAATGCTAGGCCAGTAGTTGGCGATGTCACTTTGTAAAGAAACACTATGCGCAAAATTTGTTTTTGTAATTTACGTGGATACAATAATGGTATCATTTTCTGAATTGTGAATTTGTGAAAACGTATTTTAGATGTTCAGTCTATTGGCAAGTATTTTTTTTTTTTACATAGTGACCTCACCAACTCGCCAATACAGCGTTTTTAATAGTTTTCACTGATCTGTGCAAACGGGGATTGTTTTGACAACGTTGTCGTCTGTATGCAAAAAAAAAAAACGCAAAGGAAAAACATTTCTGTTTTTAGTACATCGCTGTCGTGTAAATGTATCCTTAATGACTCACTCGCAAAGACAATGATTTGCTGCCACCTACTGGTGGTTAAGTGAGTGATTTAGATTCCATACTGTTGTTTTGGTGACTGTAAAGTTTGCTTCTTAACTTTTCAGTCCCCAAAAATGCCGTTGTCATGTAGATTAACGGCCAAAACGCATAAAAAGTTTTGGGGCACTTTTTTGAGTGAAAGTGTTGCGAGGCCCGTTTGAAGTGAAATTTGTGAAACATAGCAAACATATGTGTGCATGTCCATATGTCTTTTACTAGAGGACAAAGTTAAATAAGCAAAGTTAGCAGTATATCAGTAAATAAGTAAGTAAATAAACAAACAAAACAAACTACAGTAAGTGGTGTACTGAAGTAAGTACGCTAAATCGTAGCTACCATTAAAGTACCATTGTATATTACAAAGTACTTTGGTATTAACATCTGATTATTATTGTTATTAGTGTATGGATTATTATTAGTGTTAAAAGACCAGAACTTCAATTTACAACTAATTGTTTTATGTTAGCCTACTAGCTGTGTTAGCTTAGCAGTAACTGCTATTTGCAGTATTAAAAGTAAACAAATTTAATGATGAAAAAGTTTTTTTAAATTTTCTCAGAGATTTGAAACATGTTGACAGTCACATTGTTATTGGAAATAAAGGCAACTAACAGTCCAAGTGAGTTTTGTTTTTTTGCACGCTTGCAGCTTCAATGTCTGCTTCACAACCTGAGCTACTTTTAAAAAAAAGCTAGTCGCATTGGGAGATCAACGGTGCAGTTTATTTGATACTAGATTTTTATTAGAAGAAGCTGTTGCCAGATCTGTCTTAAATCCCTGGAGCGCACTGGGGATCACCCTTTATTGGCATTTGATGGGTAATACGAGGAGGGAAAATACAGTTCACACTTGGGAGTGCAAATAAATGTCACTCATCTTTATTGCTTTCAGTCAGTCCAGAGATTTGCAATATTACATGTTAGCAGAAGGTATTGGCTATTTATAGCATGTGGTTTCATATCAACGTGCTCATGTCTGGTGAGACAACACAGGGTCAAAGTCCTGACGGATGTTGTGAAAGGTGTTTGTGTAGACTGCTCTGAGAAAAGAAGAGAAGAGAAGAGAAGAGAAGAGAAGAGAAGAGAAGAGAAGGGGGCAAAGGTTTCCATAATTCATCAGAGTCATAATGGGCGCAGCCGCCTGAGACCATGTGGGAAACACGATCCTAGTCAACACAAAGCACCCTTAGAAACACTGCGCTGTCTCCAAGCAAAGCCCAGGGAATGGCAGATATGATTGCACCAGCGTCTATTGTCTGTGCCACTGTGCAAACATGCATAAGAACAATTGAGGATACATATGTAGCTGAGCGATTTGTGGCTGATAGTTTGGCCTAAGGGCTATACTGCAAAATCCCACAGTGGTCTGGAAAAACATATTATTTGCTACCAGTTTAATTGGCAAATAACAAGAGAACTGGGTTAGTAAGCCGCAAGTGCTTGTTGTAGTTAAAGTATGCAGGCAACTGAATGACGCATCTTATATTTGAGTGTATTATTTTAGAATATCAAGGTTCTTATTAAAAAAATAAGAAAAGAAAATACTCCGATTAAGATGTTTACATGCAATCTAGGCTCATTGGAAAAACATGCCTCTACCAACATTTTTGCAAAACTCCAAAAATATACCTATACATTCAAGTCAATGCAGTTTCCAGGTGAAATGGACACTAGTGGCAGTAAAACACCAATAACTTTAGCTCCTTTTCACACAAATTATGATTACAGGGGTAGATTATCAATTCATAAAGACTTATTTTCACATGGTTTATGACCTCAAAACCATAGTGCATGAACTAATTAACTTTTAGAGCCACTAACCAGACATTTAATTACCAAACTGCCATGGTATTATACACAAACTTTGCTAGATTCACGTTCATCCTGAACATGATTTATGTAAGAGGCCTTTTTGTTACTGCTCTTTTTATTTACCAATTCTAGGCTACTCAATATATTGTCATTAATGCACCTAAAATCCATTTCCTATTCCGGTGCTTCCAACTACCATGCATGACATCTATGTGCCATGACTAGAAATATGTACATTTTATAATCAGAATTTATTTCTAAAAGTAATAAATATTAGTTATTCCACAAATGTAACCCTGAAAAAAAGTGAATTGTACAATTCAGCACATCAATGTTTTCCTTTACTTCTTGCCAAGTGCCTCAAACAACTCTTGCTAGTATCTTTTACGTGTTTGATTCCACTAGCCTTCCAAACTTGAGCAAATACAGTAATTAGTTCTTTCTCAAAAGGGCTCGTTGTAGCAGCCCGTGCCATCAGCCAATCAGGATAGAGTTTGTCATTTTTTGTGTTAAATATGCACAAGGCGGTCAGTGAACAAGCTGTAGCTATTTTGAGACTGTAACAGTTTTATACTATAGTTATAATGGGACCGAAATAATGGTTTGACTCATCAGCCATTAAAGCAGAAATAATATATATGTGAAACAGCTCCATTAATTGCAGACAGATTCTGGACAGACTTTGCTCATTTTAGCAAGAGCCTCAAACCACTGTGGGACCATTTTTGCTTGAGGCCGCCTGCTGCTGTCAAGTATGTTTAGAGGCTGGTTAGAAGTTGCGGTAGCAGGCCGGGTGTGGACTATAATCTTTGGCAGCAGCTCAAGCCTCTGGAAATAGACAAGATGGAGGGTTGTTGACTTTCTTGTGGAAGCTTCAGGCAGAGGGAGGGAGTATTTTGGGCGAAAGGCAGGGACCTGGGTCTGTCTCTTCCTCTGGATGAGGTGGAGGTTAACCACACGTGCTCCGAAAGGAACACATGGGAATCCTTAGGCGGTTCTGGCAGTGGAAAAAACAGGAACTGGGTGGAAAGGTGTTGTTTTGGGTATGGAGTGTAGTAATTCTCTATACTCTTTCTCTTTCCTTTTGTCTCAGTTTGTTTCTTCCTGTCTTCCGCAACTGTGGGAAGCTTTGAAGCTCTCTGATCTCGTGTATGGGTTTTGTGTTCTCACACCCCTCGCTCTTGTGCTGTAAATGATTTTTCCATGCTCATATCACAACATCAACATGATCCCCTGCCGGATTGGATTGTACATTGTTCATTAGCATGTCAATGAATGGAAAGTCCCACCAAAACTCCACATTGAATGCAAGACCAGCGCACCAATTCTGGTTGAACCTTAAACCTAGTTTTACTTATTTACAGGATTCTTTACGCATGAATGCACTTTTGAGTGTGCGATGTGTGTGTGCGTTAACCTGCAATCACACTAGACTAGGACGCGAAATGTCTACGGACACTGCGACGGTCGTAATATGATTTTACTCTCTGCTGCGTCTTTTTTAAAAATATAATTCAACACATAATACATCCAAAATGTATTCTTCTTCAATTTACTGCAATACTGCAGTCCTGCAGATTTAAATTTTGCGTTCTTTTAGTTCAGCTAAAGGGCACAATATACTTCAAACCAAGTGAAATCGAAGAACAAACTTGTATCATTTGTATCATTTCAAACAAAATCAGGCCAAAGCAACATTAGTTTGGAGTTCTTTCCGTGAAATCGAAACACCTTGCCAAAGTGAACTTTCAGGAAAAGTTGTTCTGGCTGGTAAACACCTTCGAACTACTATTGGTTTGTGGCAATTTTTTTAATAGGTAGGTGTGGCTCTGAGGCTCCGCCTTCTGACATGGAAATCTTCTCAGGTTAATTTCTTCTGTTCAGTCCATCGAGGTCAGACGCGAGGAAAAACATGAACACACAGGAGAGCTGCTTTATAACAGAAATTGAAGTTCTATTGAAATTCTTATAGAAAGAGACACTGGCACTGTTTTTTCATGTTTAATACTGTAAAGCTGCTTATTTTAAAGCAATCTATTGTATAAAGTTCATGGAAACATTTCCACATCAGTATGGTCAGATGCTTTCTTAACTGCTGGTTTATCACCGCTGTCAATTTGTTGGCTGTTTGTTTTGTTATTGAGAGGAAAGCATGCAGCATATATTTACATATTCATCTTTGCAGTGATATACTGTTAGTGATCACCCCGACGCTCCCCACCGTTGTCGGGATGTTCTCTAACACTGTATCTCGACAAAGGTATTTCAAACATCTTTCTACCCCTAATAGAAGAATGAAAAAGAACTTCGTCGTCAGTATATCAGGGCATCCATGACGTATCAATCTTCTATTGGTCACACGTCTTCACGTGATACGAGTTCACCAAACTTGAAATTTAAAACGCCACCAAATTTGCATGAGCTCTCTCACATTCACATGCGTATGAATAGAAATCAGTGGAATGAAAAGTGTGGATATTATCCTTGATTCCATGTTCCACAGTGGAAAATCCCATTGACTTTCTCTAGTGCTGCTTGCACACCCACAAAGACACAAGACGAGGGCCCTTCAGAAAGAGTGAGGCTGCTGTTGTGATGGTTTCCAACTCACTGAGTTGTATGACATGCATTGAAATGGGCATTATAAAGTATTCAGGAGATCTGCTCTAACGATAAGCCTCTATGCATTTGACTGACATTATCAACCCCACGTCCCACACTCCTTTGACCTGCGGTATGGTGCGGCTGTATCTTTTTTCATCCTTGTTGTTCCTTCATCCTTTATATGTAACACTGCACCTATGTCATGCTATTGACTCTGCCCAGCTTTCTCATTTCAAAGTCGGTCCAAGTTGGCTTGTTCAGGTATAATCTTCTCATGCCAGGTAGTTGTTTGGTGCCAATTGGGATTTCACTCTACAATGATTGGCAGGCGATGGCTGTAATGCAGAAGTGCTCGGGTATCACACCCGACTGGCTCTCAGGCTTATATCTCAGCACGCTCACAGCTGTCAGCCTGAAATGAAAGGCAACCAACTGAATCCACCATGCCAGATCACATGCTAATTAGCCCAAATGGGTTCTGCGCGACACTGCGTTGGAATCCCCCTGCAAGATCTTCATCAAAGAGCTGTTTTTCTGCTGCTCTACATGCCTGGTGATCAAAAGGCTTTGGATGTAAATTATTTTTGTTGGTTTAACGTCGCCATATGGTTTTGAAAAGTTTTGCAATTCAAAGTCCTTAAAGTGTTCATGTCATATGTTTTTGATAATTTTTTTCACTAATAATGTTAGGTAAGGTTTTCATGCCCTAAAATCAGTGGTAATGTAATATTGCATGACCATTTTCACACTCTCGCTGACCAAAGTAAACTTTCTCTTTGCATGTAAAATGAGATACAAAGTTTTACTTATGGACTATTAGTTTTCTGTCTGATTCAGTAGAAAACCATTGTAGAAAACTGTTCTTCAATAACAGCCTCTTTGCAAAGGTTTGATTGACAGTAGCCAGGTTTCCATTACAGATTTGCACAAAACTTTTGCAATATTTTCTAAATGTCAATACAAAACTTTTGCGAAATGACAGTGTTTCCATTAACTGATGTTATGCGACTAAAACGTAATTTTTTTCCTCTTGCGATAAGTCATTCCAAAAATCATGGCAACGGATGTTAGTAGGTTTAAGTATATTGCAGCCACTGCACTAGGCATTATTTTTAATCAAAGGAGAAGTAGGCGTGTTATCCAAGCATTAATGGCAAGGAAAGCCCCTTATACTTGGGAGCGGCCATGAATGAGGTGTTTCTGGGTGTTTCTCCTTCCTATCTGCTTCGAGGTCTTGATAAATTGTGCCATTTCTTTGTTGTTTAGAATCCAGTATTCGTCTTTTATGAGTTTAATAAAGAACTCTATCTCGTCTTCTGTTTAAACATACCGCACAGTTTTTAAAGAATGATCAACTTTTATGTATGCCAGGTGATCTGTAAATGCAGAAAAAAACTCCAAAATATTCCTTTTTTGAATTGCCTGAAAAACCACCTCATGCGAGCAAAAAAAACTTTTTTTGCGATATTTGGGAGATATTTATGCGTTTCCATTGGGTGTATTTTCAATTCGCAATTTGAAGGGTAATGGAAACACCGCTATTGTGACACAAAACAAACACATTTTGATGCACTAGTTCACCCAAAAATGAAATTTTTGTCATCATTTACTTACATGCATCCCCCATTTTTTTATTGGACATTAGTCTAGTTTTGTCCCGAAAACCTGGCAACCCTGATTAGGCCCCATTGATTTTCATTGTATGGACTGTGCAGACATTCTTCAAAATATCTTTTTTCGTGTTCCACAAAAGGTTTAGAACAACATAAGGTGAGTAAATGATGACCGAATTTTCCTGTTTGGCAAAATGGATGACTAGCATGTTTAATGGCAAAGGCAAGAACCCGCACAACATTTGGCAAATTTTTCCTATGTTTGTTATCGTTAGTTACATACTGACTGAAAAAAGTTACATTACTTCTGGTGTTTATGCATAATAGTAGGCTATATATCCTGCTGCCTCTTTTTTTGTACTCTTTTTGGACAGTCAAAAGTTCAAGGAAAATTTAATTTTTCTTAATGTAATCTCCTAAAACAACACAAACAACATAAAACCTCTAAATCCATTTAGAAGAATTACGGAAGCTCTCAACACAGCAGAGCTACGAAAATTAAAAGCTCTTCTCTGCAACAACAGGAAATCTTCAAAATGCAGCTGGCAGAAGCAAAAAACAACACCCCCCCCCCAACTCGACGTGCAGCACTTGCACAAATAAGAGAGGAGTTCCCTGGTGGGCACACCTGCAAAACTGCCACCATTTTTACTCCATCAGGAACCCTTGCAGATGGCTCTTCAGTAACATAATGACCAGCATTCCCAGTAACTCACCCCAAAATGCTGGATTCACCATGTTTGTCCATGAGCCAAATATCTATGAAGGATGTTGTGGTTGAGCTGCTGTAGTGCAGTAACGGTTGCTGACAACAGGAAAGAGAAATATTACATTAGCGGAGTGCAGTGGATATGTATAGATGCGCTATAAAAGAAGCTAATCAATTTATCTTGCTTTCTTTGTTTTGTCCAGTTTCCTGAATGTGGCTTTTATGGGATCTATGACAAGATCCTCCTCTTCAAGCACGACACCAGCAGCAATAACATCCTGCAGCTGGTCAAGGCAGTGTCGGATATCCAGGAGGGGGACCTTGTGGAGGTTGTTCTGTCCGGTGGGTAATACAGTTAACCAGCAGCTCAAAAAGCATTCATATTTGCAGCAACAAAGCTAGTAGAAGTCATTCATTATTGAAATTTGATGATTTCTGCTGACATGAGTGACTGTTGGCCTGTTTCTTCCATTTTTCCCATTTCACATTACTGTAATTTGAATGAGTTTGATTCTCATTATCATTCTTGTTTTAATTTAATTACATTTTTAAGATGATTTAATAAATATGATTATAATAATGTTGTGTCATACTATAGTAATAAGAATATAAGGGGAATCTAAAATAGTACTAAAATCACTAAAACTAAAATATAGATTAAAGCTAAATATATTTTTTTAAAATATATTAAAAATGACAAAAACTTAAAATGAAAACTGAAATATGAAAATCAAAGGTAATTCAGAAAATATTAATAAATGCTATAATATGATATAAATAATGCTAAAATAACACTATGATAATGAGAATTAATAACTCAAAAGTAAAATATATGCAGAAAAGTCCTCCTTTTCTTTATGCTGAATACTGCATGTTTTATTCAATTTTCAGATGAAATTTGACCACAGTCACACAATTTTTTTTCTTTTTTCTTTTTGTATTGTAAGATTTACCCATACAGAGCAACACATAGAGATGTTATTATGCTGTGACGAATGGAAGCACTAGAACATGAATCCACAGGCTTTGTATTCTTGTGAAGATTGTGTTGAGTCCTTTTAATATCAAAGCGCCTTTCAGAGGCAAAAACACAGTAGCGAACGGATATAAATCAACAGTATATGACACAAAGTCATTTTTCTGAAAGTTGTCACATTTTTCTATAATGTTGGCTGTAAAGTCTGAACAATAGCTTTTTGTCACTGCATTGAAAGAATAGATTTGACCTGATTAGATCATATCAAAGTCCCATTCGGCCAATTTTGATCATTTATCTGGTAGAGAAATTCACACAAGCTCCACTTATTTGTGAGCCTGATGTCCGAGAGCCAAAGTGGAAGATCAAATGTAATCAGCATAGAAGTGTTTTGAGAGGATGTTGAAATAATAGATTTGATAGAGCTGTATCTCTCACTCCAACTCACATGGCTTCAGACACTGCAAATCACGTAAATGTCCAAAATTTACATAAGAATGTTTTCAGATTTAGACTCAATTTGCTACCTAAAATCAATGTCCATTTACTTCACATTGTCCTTAAACAAGGTTTGAATGACATTTGATTTTTTGTTGCTTATTCCGCAGCTGCTGCCACATTTGAGGACTTCCAGATTCGGCCGCACGCATTAAACGTGCACTCATATCGCGCACCGGCTTTCTGCGACCACTGCGGCGAGATGCTTTTCGGCCTGGTGCGTCAAGGACTCAAATGCGATGGTGGGGACTGGTTTTGTATTCATCATACTTGTGTTCATTCAACCATAGCTACATTTATTGTGAGCGGTCTTGTGATTTTATCCATGACCTAACTAGCTCACTTCCATCTAATATGGACTTAAGCATGTCCATGGATATAAGCCAATCAAGTGTTCATTTTTTTGCCCTCTCACTGTCTCCCCCTGCAGGCTGTGGATTGAATTACCACAAACGCTGTGCCTTTAGCATTCCCAATAACTGCAGTGGGGCGAGGAAGCGGCGGCTGTCCACCACATCCCTCACCAGTAGTCAGTCTCTGCGTCTGTCCACCTCAGAGTCCCTCAGCAGCATCAACAGCAGCGTGACGTCTGAGGATGCCAGCCTCATACGATCACACACCCAGATGGTACAGGACACGTGAACACTCAGTTTCATGTTTCCAAAAAATTTTTATCAAGAAACATACTGTATGTTCAGAAGTTGTTGAGGGCACAAATTAAAATAAAAATATAGTCACTTTTGGATGCTGAATGAATACATATAAAAATTCTACATCCTGATTTCAAGTGTATTTTTAGATTAAAAATTAAAATTTTTGTAAAAAATGTATCGCTGTCTTTTAGAATTTTCAGATAATTTAAATATGTTCTGTTCATAGTTTGTTCATGTTAGTTCACAATGCAAATACAAATCTTGATTTCAATAATGTATTAGTAAATGTTGAAATTAGCATTAACAAAGATTAATAAATGCTGTAGAAGTGCAGTTCATTATTAGTTCATGTTAACTAATGTAGTTAACTAATGTTAACTATTGAACCTTACTGTAAAGTGTTACCGATATTTCATATAATATCTGTAATATAAAATGTAAATATAATGTTGGTCTCTCTCCAGCCCCGCACCCCCAGTGAGGCCAGGCGCTTTTACACTGGACGGCCCGTCCACCTGGACAAGATCCTCATGACTAAAGTGAAGGTCCCGCACACATTCGCCGTTCACTCATACACGCGCCCCACCGTGTGTCAGTACTGCAAGAGACTGCTGAGAGGACTCTTCCGCCAGGGACTCCAGTGCAAAGGTCTGACAGTCCCGCTCAATACATCGCCCTGACTTCACAAATTGGTAAAACAGCACAGTTAGGAATGGGATTTGTTCATCATGTGTTATTGAATTTGTAATTTTCCTGCATATTGACCCATACGGATATTGTACTGAGGTGATCAGATTTAATTTGCGGTAATGATCAGTTGACTGCCCGTTTATTATGTGGCTACTCACCAAATTAATAAACAAATGCATGGACATGAAATATTGAAGTTGAAATACAAAAGCTTAAATTATTTAATTATCTTGCTTGTAGATTAATTTAAAATAATCTACAAAAAAGATATATAAAAATAGATGTTACAATACTTATACTACCAATACTACTAAAGTATTGGGTCAGTAAGTTTTTATAAAATAATTTTAATTAGCAAGAATGACAATAAAGGCTTTTACATTTTTTCAAAATTAAATGTTTCTTGAACATCAAATCAGTCAATTCAAGTCACGTTTATTTATATAGCTCTTTATACAATACAGATTATTTCAAAGCAATAATTAACAATTCAATGATGCAAACAGAGTTCAATTCTGCTGTAAAGCAGCTCTAAAAAGACAATAGTAAACAGTCATTATTCAGTTGAAATCAGTTAAGTGTTGATTTATTTCGGTTCAGTAACTGTGTAAAGTACATCAATTATGAAATGCGTTCAATTCAGCTATAAAGCATCTCTACAGAAAAGTGATATCATCATCCAGCTGGTGACAGAAATGGCCCCTAAAAAACCTTGGCAGAAACCAGGCTCATTCGGGGGGGCAGTTCTCGTCTGGCCAATGAATGAACACGGTGTGATTATGATTCAGGCTGAATCAGAAGTCAGAAGTCAGATTGTGGATCGGTAGCATTAAAAATATTTCATTCAGTTCGTTCTGCTTGAAGATCAGATTCATCACGCTGGTATGGAGGCGAAGCTGGTCATAGGGGTCTGTGCAGTGGACTTGTCTGGTTCTTGTTGTCTTTGCTGAGGATCTGTGCCGATGGCTGTCGTGTCGATGAGGTCTTCACAGGGGATTGTTCTAGTAGAAATGGTCTCTGCTGACATTCAGGGCTGCGATGAGGTCTTTTCTAGGTGCAGGTACACCATTTGATCTGGATACGACCCGGATCTGGCTGACTACGGTAACCTCGGGATAGGATTAGACAGACAAGACTAATATTAGCATAGATGCCATTCTTCTTATGATGTATACATCTGGTGTTATGGGAAGTGTTCCTGTTTCCGAATGACCTAATTTATGCCGCCTAACAATCCTTTAATGGATTTGAATTATAGAAATGTGATAATGTGTTATGTGTATGCCAGGTTAGAGATGTGCTTTTTAGTTTTTTTGCTTCACAAATAAGGCTAGGAAGACTGTTCTAGAGTTTGGGTGCTAAATAGGAAAAGGATCTGCCGCCGCAGTCGATTTTGATGTTCTAGGTAATGTATGCAATGTTTAATAGGGAGCCAATGCAGTGACACACCTGGGTTAGTATGGCCATATTTCCTTGTTCTAGTAAGAACTCTAGCTGCTGCGTTTTTTACCAGCTGGAGTTTGTTTATTAAGAGTGCAGGGCAACCACTCAGTAGAGCATTACAATAAGGTCATGAACAACTATTTTTTCTGCATTTGTCATTGAGAGTTTATGTTGTAATGGAAAAATGCGACTTTACAGAAATGTGGCTTTCAAATGAAAGATTGGTATTGAAGAGCACACCCATATTCCTAACTGATGACAAAGACTTGACAGAGCAGCTATCAAGTGTTAGACAGTATTCTAGGTTATTACGTGCAGAGGTTTTTAGTCCAATAATTAAAACCTCTGTTTTTTCATAATTAAGTGGTAGGAAATTACTAGTCATCCAATTTTTTACATTAACTATGCATTCGGTTAATTTTGTGAATTGATATGTTTCATCAGGGTGCAAAAAAAATAGCATAATATCGTAATATCAGCGTAACAGTGAAAACTATTGCAATGCTTCCTAATGATATCTCCCAAGGGTTGGATGTACAAATGGAGTATACACGAGACTAGATAATAAAATCAGCATATTAGAATGATTTCTGAAAGATCATGTGACACAGAAGACTGGAGTAATGATGCTGAAACTCCTCTACAGGGTTTCTGCGGGTCCTTAAAAAGTATAACAAAAGTCTTAATTATTTTTAAAGGTCTTAAATTTGGGGACGGAAAAACATAGTTCCTGCGATACAGATATGTGATTATTAAATTTCAAAAGGCTATGATTCAATTAAATAAATGTGAGCACTGCACCTTTCAAAGTCAAATTGCTGTTGCATGTTCAACAGGATTGCTGTTTCAGAGCATTTCACAATCAGTGAATACCGCACATTTATGCCTAACAATTGCTTATGATGCACCTTTGATGAAGTGATGAAGTTTACTTTATGGTTTTTATATTATATGTTGTAGATGGTTGTAAGAGTGCATATTTATGTCTTTCATCATTGGCTGTATCCGAAAACCTAGGCAGCTGACTTGATGCCTCGATGCCTTATCAGGCAATAACTTGTAAGGCAATGTTTGTGCACAATGATTTTTTTATTGCCTTCAAAAAAACAACATAGTCTCAGCAAAATCCAATATCGATGGACCTCTACTTCGTGTGTATTGATGTATGAGAACATAAACCAATTTCAATACATATGTAAATACTGAATAAAACATGTACTGAGTATTTAAACTTGCACCCTGTTTTCCAGTTGAATGTGAGCCTCAACTGTATGGGTTTGTTCTGTAACGGCATACAATATTAATTTTATTTGTGGCCATATTGTAAAATTGTGGCCAATTTTAATTTTTATTATTTGATTTGCAAATAACACTTGTTTTATTTCTTTTAGACTGCAAGTTCAACTGCCACAAGCGATGTGCATACAAGGTCCCAAATGACTGTTTGGGGGAGACTCTTGGTAATGAGTGTGAGAGAAACATTGTTGACATGATGGAGATTGTTAACACATTTGGAATATTTGCACTGTGTGTTGTTTTTGCAAATATGCAATTATTGTTTGTCACTTCATGCTGCTTGTATGTGACTTTTTTGACCTCTTTCCCATCTGTCTTTCTCACAGACATATTAAGTCCAAGCACAGACGCGGAGGTGCCGATGGACTACAGTAATGAGTATTCTGACACTGATAAGTCTTCTATGATGGACGACTCAGACGAGGCCTGTAGTATCCCCGGGTCTTTCTCCCCAGACAGCGGCCAGGATGGAGCCAGTGGAGACCAGAGGTAGTTTGGCAGGTTTTAGACACACATAGACAAAAATACAACTTTGTCTGTTCATAATAAACAAAATGAAGTGTCTATTTACACCAAGTGCAAATAGACTGCCTTGTTGGCAGAGGCTATTTACACTAACTCCGCCCACCAGTGTCTGGTTGAGCCAGACAAAACTACAAAAGAAACATCTGATAACAGGAGCAGTGGAGTGGAGAGTAAGGGTTGTTCACATGTTGCATCTAAAAACGTGGTAAATGCCAACCGTGCCATTTTCTCCTTCTTTCCAAGCATTTGGGAGCTTGTGCTCTCTTGGTGTCTGCCGTTGGTAAGCAAACCATGAGCTGCACTCTCCATGATGACGAGAAAGTTTCAGCAAAGTATAAATGGATTTCCAACACTGAAAATCCCATGTAGTAGCTCTGCTACCAAATTTATTTATGGAGAAGAGAAAAAAAAACAGCTGTTCATCCGTCCTGGCTGAGCTTTCAATGTTGTCATGAAAAGGGTGAATTTGATTGGTTGGTTCAGTGCAGTGCGCATGTGGCATTCTGAAAAGTTGTGATTTTATCATGCGGCGTAGACGCGCCTGAAAAAAAAGAACGCGTCACACTGCATGATCATCACAACGGCGTCACTCTCTATTGTGAAAGAAATATAGAGTTGAGTATCATCAGCGTAACAGTGTAAACTAACGTGATGCTTCCTAATGATATATCCCAAGGGTAGCATGTACAGGGTGAAAAGCAACGGTCCTAGTACTGAGCCTTGTGGTACTCCATACTGAACTTGTGATTGATATGACACCTCTTTATTTAAGTCAAGTCAAGTTACCTTTATTTATATAGCGCTTTTTACAATACAGATTGTTTCTAAGCAGCTTCACAGTGATAACAGGAGGGATATGGTTGGGACTAATTTTAGGACAGGAATGTTGTTTCAGGTATTTAATAGGCCTATAATTGAAATTGGAATTAGTGTAAATAGCATCTATCATTATTTACACTTAATGTATACAAATTGCGTCTGTCTAAACAAAATTGGAAAGTATAGTAATATTTTTATGGCTTATACAAATCTTACACAACAATTTGTAGTCATAAAAAGGTCCAAATAAAATGTGATAAAGCATCTCTATGGAGCCCTTCACTTCCAGTGTGAAAATCTGATCTGCAACTATGCATTTTTTTTTGTCTCATACTGTCGGTCAGTTATTCTGTTTCTCTCTGCAAAAAAAAAAAAAAAGAAGACCAACCAATAAGATATTAAACTGTTCACAGGCAGTTAATGCTGCTTTGTTATGTTTCTCTTGGTATGAATAGACTTTATTCAGAATACAATTGCCTACGTACCTCTACTATATGTCTGTCACACAGACATGAACATATGTCCTGACTGTCTGCTGTGATGTCTCTCCCCAGTGCTAATATTCCTCTGATGAGAGTAGTGCAGTCCATCAGGCAGACCACACGTCGCTCTAGCACGGCCATCAAAGAAGGCTGGATGGTGCACTACAGCAACAAGGACACACTGGTACTTCTTCTTACTGCTGGCTGACCTGAAAGGGACAGTTCACCCAAAAATTTATATTATTCACTCTCATGTCATTCCAAATCCATATAGATCAATAGATCTACGCCACTTATTGATAAAATGCAGAAGTCAATTATCGTGTATTAATTTAAAAAATCAAACTGTAAATAAATAATTTTTCAAATTCACAAATAAATAGATGTATTTAATACTTAGTTGTTTAATATGATTTTCAGTGCATCACCGATTAATTTTAATTATTTTAAATGCTATATTTACATATTTATCAGTTGCTTTTCTTTATTCTTTTGCCAAATGCTTTTGTCTACACAATTTGACCCTTCGCAAAGGCCCGCCCCCCTTAGTTACTGTTGCTTTGTCCGACAAGCCATGGCGCTGTCATGCCACAGAGTGAAAAATACATCGCGGAGCAAAGAGGACACTGACAACATGTCGACAGTCAAGACAGAGCAGGTTACTTATGATATTAAACAAAGTCCCAGCTTTCAAATTGTGTAATTTTTTAAGAAATTCGAACAATAAAAAACGTTTTGTGGCTCTGTAATGTGTCGTGACAGATTGCTGTAGCGCCTCAGCTCAAGCGGCTCGTGAACCGATCATCTCTTCCTACTAGTTAATGTATAACATCAAATAAACATGAATGAACATGAGAAGGAATGTTGTTTCAAATGCGGAAAGACGTCAATACACACCATTTTTCAAGTTCAAGTCCACCGAGGTTAATCTTCTACCTCCTGACTGCTTTGTCGGGCAAAATGGCGGATTCGGCGTTATGATTGGTTAGATCGCTTGTCAATCAAACTAGCTTTTTTAAAATGCAGTTTTTATGTTGCCTTTAAAAATCAGGTATTAGTTTATTATTTGATTACATTTAACTGATATTTTAAAGATGGACAACATAAACAGTTTTAAATCTGTCTGTCAGTTTGAAAAGTCATTGATCTATTAATTTTTTTAAGCTTTTAATTAATAATGGATTATTCATTACTTCAAATGATATAGAGATCTGTTGTTGACTCTTGCAGATGAAGTTATCAACCAACACGTTGACAGTTAGCTAATTTAATACATGTTTAATAATGCATTTATTTATTTAAATATTTAAATATGTATTTAATTATTTAACTTTGAGTAATTTGGCACTAGCAGTGGTAGTTTTTAATATTTAATATTAAATAATATATATTTATTTTATATATTTATTTTGTTGTTTTGCATCTTGAAACCCCCAGTCCATATTACTAATTATCTGAAAAATAGTTACAAGGATATTCTTCAAAAATTTGTCTTCTATAGGTTTGGAATGATAAAAGATCACTGAAGACATTTTTGCGTGAACTATTCCAGAGTTTTCTCTCTAGTCTTTACACTGTCCTTACCTCACTTCCAAACATCGCTATTGATATTTCTTTCTGTGTTCTACATCAATCTGCACACTTGCACTATAATATCAGCAAATCTTCAGCTTTTAAATCACAGCCTATTCTGGGTGTCCCTTGCAGGATTACTATTGGAGTGGGTATTGATTTGTAAGAATGAATAGCCGTAAATGTCATTCATAGTGTTCGATGCTTCTAGACGAGTATTTCCACAAAGAATGGGGAAAAATTGGCTAGGCATTTTCTCAACATAGATATATTGACCTGTTCTCGGCCTCCTGTAAAACTTCTCAATTTCTGTGTAGCATTTTACTCCTCTAGCCTTTTCGTTCTAACTTTCCTCCTGGTGTTTCTCTTGCATCCTCCTTTTCTCTTCAGCTCTGTTTACCCTTCGCTTTCTTCCTCCTGTCTGCTGGGGTGAAGCTGACCCCCAGCACCAACTCCTTGTTGACCTATGACCTCTGACTTCTCACTCCACCCTCCAACAGAGGAAGAGACACTACTGGCGCTTGGACTGCAAATGCATCATCCTATTTCAAAACGACACCACCAACAAATACTACAAGGTATAATCTCCATTTATGGTTTAATGACTGTTTATTGACACTGTGAAGAAGGAGTTAATGCGTGTGTGGAAATGCCACATTACGTTATGCATCAAGCATTCACAGTGACAGATGAAGCATGAAAATTCTGGGTTCATGAAATAATGCATTATGAATGGTTTTCACAAGCTATTTGGTCATTGAGGTGACTACACATGTAGAATTACCTGGTTTGATGTATCATTTCAGTTAATTATCGTAGATCCTGCTGTGAAACTAACCTCTGAGCACTATGTCTGAATGATAGAGGGTCTAATTTGCCTCTTTTGTCTGCCTCTGCAGGAGATCCCGCTTTCAGAAATCCTGGAGGTACGCCCGGCGGGTGACTTCTCTCTCGTACCTGCTGGCACCAGCCCCCATTGCTTTGAGATTATGACAGGTACCATGATCTACTTCGTTGGCGAGGACCCCAACACCACCCCGTCCCCGTCATCCAGCGTGTCTGGCCTGCCCATCTCCATCACCCCCAGCAGCGTTGCGCCCAATAGCGGGGTGGGACGAGAGTTTGCCAAAGGCTGGGAGACTGCTATACGTCAAGCCCTCATGCCAGTCATCTTCCAAGACAACCCTCCAGCAGAAGGTCACACCCCTCACCGTAAGTGAGAAAAGTGTGATAGTACTTACATGTATGTCAGTGTATGAAAGCTGAACAAATAATTTGGTTATGTGGAGAATTTAGTTATCGGTCAGTAATATATAATTTTTATTTGGACTATTTAGAAATACACCAATCAGGCATAACATTATGACCACTGACAGGTGAAGTGAATAACACTCTTTGTCACGGTATCTGTTAGTGGGTGGGATATATTAGGCAGCAAGTGAACATTTTGTCCTCAAAGTTGTTGTGTTAGAAGCAGGAAAAATGGGCAAGCGTAAGGATATGAGCGAGTTTGACAATGGCCAAATTGTGATGGCTAGATGACAGATTGTGATGGCTAGTGCATCGCAGTTTGTTGCGTATGGGGCTGCATAGCTGCAGACCAGTCAGGGTGCCCATGCTGACCCCTGTCCACTGCCGAAAGCACCAACAGTGGGCACGTGAGCATCAGAACTGGACCGCGGAGCAATGGAAGAAGGTATCCTGGTCTGATGAATCACGTTTTCTTTTACATCACGTGGATGGCCGGGTGCGTGTGCGTCGCTTACGTGGGGAACACATGGCACCAGGATGCACTATGGGAAGAAGGCAAGCCGGCGGAGGCAGTGTGATGCTTTGGGCAATGTTCTGCTGGGAAACCTTGGGTCCTGCCATCCATGTGGATGTTACTTTGACACATACCACCTACCTAAGCATTGTTGGCTGTGGCCTCTTTCAGCAGGATAATGCGCCCTGCCACAAAGCAAAAATGGTTCAGGAATGGTTTGGGAGCACAGCAACGAGTTTGAGGTGTTGACTTGGCCTTCAAATTCCCCAGATCTCAATCCATTCAAGCATCTGTGGGATGTGCTGAGCAAACAAGTCCGATCCATGGAGGCCCCACCTCGCAACTGACAGGACTTAAAGGATCTGCTGCTAACATCTTAGTGCCAGATACCACAGCACACCTTCAGGGGAAACTTTTGATAATTATTGTAGAGCTTTAAGTAAAAAAATGTTTAGGTGGTCTAATTGTATGAACATGTGACAATTCTGAAAGGCTGAAATTCTGAAATACGCAATGGTATGGCTAAATGTTTTATTTTTAAATAAAATAAGCAGTGGAATTTTATGACATGACAAATGAATGACCCAAAGAAAACTAATTCAAAAAAATTCAAGATTTTTTAAAAATTGTTTTAACTTGAAAAGTATCTTTTACTTTCACATGTATTTAAGATGCAATAAAAGTATTTTAGTGCTTTTTATTTGATAGTTATACTACTTGACATTTTTAAAAATTAAGTCATTAAAAATGATATAAATATTTTTAAAAAATGTTTCATACCAACATGAATACAAAAATTAAATTTCTAAGAACTTGGAATATATGTTTTTATTTATTTAATTGATCATCCTAGACACTTCATTTGTCATTGTCCCTTGACGAGTATAATACTGAGATTATAAAGTGAGGCTAATTTGTTTATTAATCTTTTTGACTTTCAGGGCAGGCATCAGTCAGCATCTCTGTGTCTAACAGCCAGATTCAGGAGAACGTGGTGAGTGAGTGATCTTGACCTTTAAAGATGCAATACATAGTGTGATGATCAAGATGATGACAAAGATGATTATGATAATGATAACTATTAAGATAATAATGATGATGATGTACCCAACAGGACATTGGAATGGTGTACCAGATCTTTGCTGATGAGGTTTTGGGTTCTGGACAATTTGGTGTGGTGTATGGAGGTATGTCTATGACTGCAAACTGGATTTTTTTTGCTTTGTGGTTGCTAAAGTGTACTTGGTGGTGTTCAGGAAGGTTGCTTTTTTCCTACTGGCCCAAGTCAGAAGAGCAAACCCCCAAAACGTTATGATTTTCCAGACAGAACTCAAAGTCTAATTTAAAAATACTCCAAATTTCTTATCCTAAGTATGAGCACTAGCAAGCATCACTAATGAAATGTCAGAATGGATATTTAAAAAAGATGCTACATATACAAATCATTATCATTTTCCCAACTCACACAGGAAAACACAGGAAATCTGGTCGGGATGTAGCCGTGAAGGTAATCGACAAGCTTCGGTTCCCCACCAAGCAGGAGAGCCAACTGAGGAATGAAGTAGCCATACTGCAGGTGACCAGCAGGGGGCGATAGAGAATCAGTGATCTCATCACTTATGGAACTGTGCAGCTAATGAGTGCCATTGTATTGACTGAATGATAATGAACACATTACACACAATGCTGCTGTTTGGCCTCTGATTGTGAGGACACCTAACATGAGGTCATGAATGCAAATAAGCGACAACAATGTGACTCACTCAAACGCATCTCTTTATCTTGTCCTTTCTTTCTCTCTCAGAGCCTGCGACACCTGGGTATAGTGAATCTCGAGTGCATGTTTGAGACACCAGAGAAGGTGTTTGTGGTAATGGAAAAACTTCACGGTGACATGCTTGAGATGATTTTGTCGAGTGAGAAAGGACGACTTCCTGAGAGACTCACCAAGTTCCTCATCACGCAGGTCAGCTCTGTGGTTAGAGCATAAAACATGCTAGAAGGGCCGTTTCTTAGAAGTTAAGAGACGCTTACACCAAGAATGATAACTATAAAGTTTTAATAATCATTCTAAAGGCCAAAATCAATAAATATAACGATAACTATATCAGCATCCAAATCAACACACAATAACATTCTGTTTATTATAAGGCTGTGCTACAGTTTTGTCATCTGCCACTTTAAATGCTTGAGCTCTTTAAAGAAGGATTGATTCTGATTGGCTGTTAATGTTTTATCATTCATCAGCTGAAAGACATCATTCTGAAAGTGATTCCAGTGATATTGTTCCTTTGTGTCATTATTATTATAGTTGTAGTGTGGCATCTGCTATTCTCATAGAATTAAAGGGATAGTTCGCCAAAAAAATGAAAATTCTGTCATCATTTACTCGCCCTCAATTTGTTCCAAGCCAAGAAGATATTTTGAAGAATGTTGGTAATCAAACAGTTGATGGGCCCCATTGACCCATCAGTATTTTTTCCATACTATGGAAGTCAATAGGGCTCATCAACTGTTTGGTTACCCATATTCTTCAAAATATCTTCTTTTGGGTGAACTACCTTATTTTTGGGTGAACTATCCCTTTATGGCTTGTTCACATCAAGTACGATCACTATAACTATTATTTATCCAAATCCTCTACATATAACAAATGTAGAATCTCAGAAGGTACATTGTCTCATACTTTCTGGTCATGTCATAAAATTTGGCCATTCTGGTGGGGTATATTTGAATTTCTCTTAGAAGCATATAAAATCGATTTGGCACCTGAGCCAAAAATTGGCATTTTGGGGGATACTTCAAGTATAGGAAATAAATATTTATCCCAGGGTGTTTTATTATGCATGCTCTTAGCAAAGAAGGCAATTTTACAGAAATGGATATCAGAGTCTGTGCCCACATATAAAATTTGGCTCAGAGACCTAAGTAACGTGTTACCTCTCGAAGAGTTAGCAAATAGACCCAAGACATTTGTAAAAAATATGGAATCCAATAAAATCATTACTTAATCTTAATTTATAGCTTCTTAAGGGCTAAGTGGTCAAGGATAGATGTGTGCTTCGACAAATCTTAGATACTGTCTGTTATTTTAACTATGAACTATAGTACATCCGACAGTTAGGTTAATAAAGATTGTTACCGCCTTTTGTTTTAGTTCTTCTTAATGTCAAAGGGAATGAGTGTGTAAGTGTCATTTACAGTTTTAATTTCCATTCTTCCATTCTTTTTACTTTAGTTATTCAGTTAACTTATTTCCACTGACGTGTATGAACAGACGTATGTGGGTTGTCGCAAGTATGTAAGCATATGGTATGAGTATGTGAGTTTGCATGGTCATGTATGTGTATGGGCCAATGATGTGACGGGTAATTTTTTTGTCCAAAGGCCTTAATAATAATAAAAAACAAAGATATGACATCTAAAGTATGTAAGGTAGTACAACTAGATCTCTTTTATTGAATCCAAAAGGTTTTAATTATATTTTGCGACATATAAAGGTATTTTAAAAATTTTGAAGTGGGTCAAAATTTTTCTTTAAACCGAAAGGTCATTCGGTTTAACTGTCCAAAGGCCAATACAGCCACTTCATTTGTGATTAAAATATCTTAAAATGTAATAAATGTATATATTTTTATTCTGGCATGATTTTATAACATCATATATCAACATAGTGCAAAATGAACAAAAAAAAAAAAAAAAAAAAATTTCAAAATGAATTTCATTGATGTCATTCGGAGTAACCAATATAAAGGGACCATTTTGGATCAAGTAAAATAGTCAATATCATGTGACAGGTTGTGACATCATTCAGACACCTGCAGAGGACCACATGGTCGTGAAGCAAAGTAATTAACTCTCTTTTAACTATTTGAAAAATTCATGTTTTCACTTGCTCATACGCATGTCCCGAAACATCAGGTCATTCGGTACAACCGTTATAAAACATGGAAAATGTTGTAATATTTTAAAAACTTGTACTAAATATAAAATGTTTGATTGTCCTTTTGCTAGCTAGCTAGATATCAGCCTGTTAGCATTTTAAAAAAAAAATATCGTCATTCGGTATAACCAAAAGTGTCATTCGGTAAAACCGAAATTTTGGTTAAACTGAATTACTTTTTTAGTGACAAATTTTGTCCATCTTGTAAAAAATGACAAAAGCA
Organism: Ctenopharyngodon idella; assembly: GCF_019924925.1. Lineage (NCBI taxonomy): Eukaryota > Metazoa > Chordata > Actinopteri > Cypriniformes > Xenocyprididae > Ctenopharyngodon > Ctenopharyngodon idella. The sequence continues at coordinate 20,925,602 of NC_067234.1, forward strand.
GTGTTAATTGATTATAAAAACCACATAATCTCATTGTTAACACTTAATAAAATTTCAAAATTAATTATACCTCCATTAGGTTTTTTTTACACTTTTATAAACCTTATTCGTCAATAACCTGTATATGTATAAATGTGTATGTATGTGGATATTATTAGTATGCATTCTTATCATGGTAATTTTATTTATTCTTTCATTTTATATATTCATACATTGACATGTCTTTATTTACGTATTCAGTCACTTATTCATTTACAATGAGTACAACATGTATGATTTGCACTTGTATACATGATGCAGTGTGAAGTCTTGTTTCTGAAACTTATAGTAGTTGAACATGTTGTGATCGCTATTAATGGTTCCCCATTATGAAAAGCTAAAATAAATTATTAAAAAAATATAACTATTAAATAAAGAATAATCATTCTATGAGAATAACGCCACAGCTATAATGATAACAACACAGAGGAACGATACATTTGGAATCACTTTCAAAACGATTTTATTTCCAGCTAATGAACAAAAAAACATTAGCAGCCAATCAAATCCAACAGACTTTAAAGAACTCAAGCATTTAAAGTGGCAGGCGGCAAAGCTGCAGCGCATGCTTATAATAAACAGAACGTCATCGTCTGTTGGTGTGGACGCTAATATAGTTATTGTTCTTTGTTTTGATGAGCAACATTTTCTTTGCACCAATATCTTCTCTCTAGATTTTGGCTGCTCTGAGGCACCTTCACTTCAAAAACATAGTGCACTGCGACCTCAAACCTGAGAACGTGCTATTGGCATCAGCGGATCCTTTCCCACAGGTCAGAGAATTCACCAAGGGCATTTTTAATATGTCAACACCCCGACAAGAGATGCATGAGAAACAGTTTCTCTGTTGCATAATGCAAGGTTTTATTTCACCTTTTTTACCCTTTGTTGACTCTTGTGACGTAACACTTCTCCCCACCCACGCTGCATTTTCATAGGTGAAACTTTGTGACTTTGGTTTTGCTCGCATCATTGGAGAGAAGTCTTTCCGCCGTTCTGTCGTGGGCACGCCGGCTTACTTGGCCCCTGAGGTCCTCCTGAACCAGGGATACAATCGCTCTCTGGACATGTGGTCTGTTGGTGTGATCATGTATGTTAGCCTGAGTGGAACGTTCCCTTTCAACGAGGATGAAGACATCAATGATCAGATCCACAATGCCGCCTTCATGTACCCACCTAACCCGTGGAAACAGATCTCTCCTGAAGGTACACTTACAATATTACACCAAAGTACAAGCACTTCATTTGTTGTATGATAAAATGTCAGGTCAAATTAAGAATAAAAGTGTATGAAAAGTTAAAATGAGCTGAATTAAGAACATATTCCTGGAAATTTACTTCATAAAAACAAAAAGAAATTCGATGCATTAAAAGCAGGCTGATGGTTGAGTCGCTCCATCCGCCTTTGATTTTCTGTCCGCTGCTGTAAATCATTTAGCTCCAGTCAATGCAGATTTTGTTTGTGTGATCTCCGCTTCTCCATAGCTATCGACCTCATCAATAACCTGCTCCAAGTGAAGATGAGAAAACGCTACAGTGTGGATAAGAGTCTCAGCCACTCATATCTGCAGGTAATGCCAATATCAGACCGGCCACATTCATGCTATTAATGGCTCTTACCATGAAAAGGGTGCCGGATATGGCTTTCTGAGAATATTGTGTTTTCTTTGTGCTCGTAAAAAAGTAAATTAAAAATAATTGTGAAATAAGACTTTCTGCCTATATGAAGAGGTCAGATAAAATTTTACATGTGCTGTTATATTTTAAATTGTGCTGTCAAATCGATTAATCATGATTAATCACATCTAACATATATATATTATAATATTTATATATATTATACATGTCTGTGTGTGTATATGTATATACACATTTAAATATATATATATACTGTATGTGTGTGTGTGTGTATACACAGACAAGCACACACACATACACACACATTAAGGGCCCTATTTTAACGATCTAAGCGCATGGTCTAAAGTGCACAGCACAAGTGCACTTAGGGCGTGTCCGAATCCATTATTGCTAGTTTAAGGATGGGAAAAATGGTTGGCGCGCCCAATGCATGGTCTAAAAGGGTTGTCCCTATTCTCTAATGGTGTAATGGGTGTGTTTTAGGCGTAACGTGCAATAAACCAATCAGATTCTCATCTCCCATTCCCTTTAAAAGCCAATTGCGCTCTCGCCATGGCGGATTCGCTATTTACTTGGCGGAATTTGCAAGCGGAAAAACTGAACGCTTCTCTAGTGTGGAAACAGTCTGCTCGTGCATTTTGCGGCATTGACTTTAGACCAGGGGAGCGTTCAAGCTCAAACCGGTGCGCAACGTTTTGCTACGGTTTCCGGGTTGAACGACATGTTTCCTGGAAACGGTGTGCAACGGGTTTTTGCTAATGTATTTTGGAGTGACACTTTCATAAACTTTTCTATTCTACTCTGATTATATAATGGTAAATATTACAATATCATAGCACAACAATAGTGATCATCAATAATGATAAGCCTAATACTCAAAATAAAAATAATAAGGTCATAGATCATAACACAGTCTCGGAGGTAAGAAGTGGATTATCCTTCATCTGAAATGTTTGTCTTTTCATCCTGAAATGCGAGGCAAATGTTGGATCACAATAATTAGAAACCACACTTTTATTCTGGATGGCAAGGGCAGTGACTGTAATATTGAGCATATTTTGCAGTATTAAACACGTATATACCGATTTCATCAGGCTCCGAAAATTCTTCAAATAGAACACAAAGAATGACCTTCTCAGCTGCCATAGTTGCAACTCATCAGAACAGGGTGTTCAACGCACCACAGTTTCCGTTTGAAAAACATTTTGCAACGTTTTATCAGGGCTGAACGCAGCCCTGGTTTCAGTTGGTCGATGGCGCAGTCTATTTCAGTCGCCTCAAAATAGTAACGTGCTAAAAGGGTGCCTGAACACATCTCGTTTTCAGACCATGGGTGCACAAATGGGCGCAAATGTATTTGCTATTTAAACAACATGGCGCAGGACATGAAAACAGTAACTGCGTCGGGCTGAAACTAGCAAAAATCACTTGCGTCGCGCCTGGCGCCGAATTGCGCCGTGTGTATGATAGGTCCCTATATATATATATATATATATATATATATATATTAGGGCTGTCAAAAGATTAATCGCATCCAAAATTAAAGTTCGTGTTTACATAATATACTGTATGTGTGTACTGTGTATAATTATTATGTATATATAAATACACACACATTCATGTATATATTTAAGAAATATTTGGATGTATATACTCTATATTTATATTATATATAAATATAAATATTTTTATATAAATATAACAGATTTTTCTTAAATATATATATATGAATGTGTGTGTATTTATATATACATAATAATTATACACAGTACACACACAGTATATTATGTAAACACAAACTTTTATTTTGGATGCGATTAATCTTTTGACAGCCCTAATATTTATATATATGTATCCACGCACATATAAAAACACAAACTTTTATGTTAGATGCAATTAATCGATTTGACAGCACTAATTTTAAAATTATATACTGATGTTTGGATCTTTTTCAGCCCTCTAGCTAAAATTTAAGGAGTGCGTAAATACAGTTAAAAAAATAGTTTCATTATTTTCTGGCTGTAAACAACAACAAGAAAAACATCTGAACACATTTTAATAGAATCCTACAGTTTAAAGTTACTGATAAAATAAACTGAGTAACAGGTTTGAAGGTAACAGGGTTACAGATTAAGCCATTTCTCCATCTACTCTTCTAATAAATACATATTTCCCATAAATTACAGATTTATTACTATTATTTTATCTATTATATATTTATTTATTTATTACAATTATTGTAATTGTTGTTTATTTACATATTGTTTATAGGGGATGATGTACAGTCTGTCAGTTGTCAACTCAAAATAAACCCTGATAGAATGTTTAGGAGACCAACACAGTGTTTATTTTAACATTTTTTATTAACCTACTTGTAGAGATGGAGAAACAAGCACAGCTATATCTAGGAAACTAAGTAGGGAATTGCCTGGATGAGCAGTCAGTTTGATAATGTTGCTATGGACAATGGTAATTTTTCAGAAATACATCACTGATGAATGTAAAGACCAATCAAGATCAAGTATTCCTTTATATTATATTATATTATATTATATGGCATTATATTCACATGAATAATTGAAAAAAGGTCTGTAATTACGTTAAAGGCAGAGGAAAAAAAAGACGAGTGAAAAACAACCCCTGAGATGACAAAATTTAAGTATGGATTTGCTGTAAAAGAGAGTTTTATGTTTGAGGAGCAAATTACATTAAGGACAAATAAGCTCCCTAAGTAAAGCGCTTTTAGACACCGCAAAACAAAATGGATCATCATTAGCAGTGGCGTCCTTCTGTCTTTATCATCTCCTTACGTGCTCCCCCCCCTCCCCTACCACCCCCGTCTGCTCTTTCAGGATTACCAGACCTGGTTGGACCTCCGAGAGCTGGAGTCAAAGCTCGGGGAGCGTTACATAACCCACGAGAGCGACGACAGCCGCTGGCAGCAGTACGCCCGTGACCACACGCTGCCCTACCCTCCTCACCTGGTGCCCCCGCCACCTGCGTCCGACGACGACGAGCAGGAGGGCGCGGAGGATGCTGATATGCAGGGGCTGACAGAGCGTGTTAGCATCCTTTGAAGAAGAAACCGACATGGCAGATGAGAGGAATGAAGAGAACCTGCTAGAACTTTAGCAACTTTTAGTGCACCACGAGCGTAGGATGGAGGTAGTTATGTAGCCCTCTGTATGAAAGCGTAGCTTCGTGTGTCTTTGGTGGTCAACAGCAGGCCCTCTGAACTCTGACCTCCTTCAGCCAGAGGACTGGCGATGACGTGTTTCTGAGATGAAGATATTAAGGTCGAAAAAGAACTGTTTGGATCCTAGCACAGGCGCAAAGTCGAACTGTTTGTTGTATGCCTGTGGGAAACGTAAGTTTTCAAAATCGATACACCGGCCAATCTGTTTTAAGGAAACCCTTATTTAATTTGGCTGGTTTTGGGTTCGCCTCACGCAATTGGACGTCTTTCTTAAGGTGCGGTCACATTTACCACTGTTCAGCAAATTTCCGTGAGCAAAATCCAGTCATTTCAATAGGAATCATTGCAATCAGGAATCTTGCATGAGGGCGAAAGATTTTCCCTCACAGAATTCGCAACGAGTTGGTCACACAGATTTGCCATGTTTTCCAACAGAAAGCTGCTTAGTTTAAAAGTGACTTCTGTGTGAGCAGTGCTTCATACATTGTTTTTTTTATATATATATATTTTTGGCCTTTTTTTTGATAGGACAGTACAGATCAGATAGACAGTGGGATCGGCAAAGGACCTCGAGCCGGGAATCGAACTCTGGTTGCGCTGTACAGGGGTGCGTTTCCCAAAAGCAACTTTAGCTAACGGTCGCAAGTTCTGTCATTGCCAACATAGTTGAATGATTTGGAGTTTCCCGAAACCATAGTTCCAACAAACAGAAGACAGCGTCACAAACTAACATGGTTGGAATTACAGCTCTTGAGCTGTGGTTAGAAGCATAGTTTATTGTAAAACTGACATGTGGACTTAAAAAGATCATGGCATAGATAGATCTTGGCCATAATAAGCTGATGTATGAGGGAACCCGCAGTTTATCAAACCTCAAATAAAGCAAAATGACAGGGAACAAAATCCTGAAGTAGCCCTCAGTTCAATACAGAAGCATGTCAAAAAACACCTGGACTCCAGGAAGCGAAACTTAGATTTGAAGTTATCATTTTGTGTCAGTATGTTGAATTTTGGGGTAAAATCATACCCTGTATATTTTATTGTTATATATTGTCTTGACAACTCATCAATTACATATTTACCATCTTATATTCTGCATAATTGGATGTTTTTGAATAAACACTGACAAAAACTACACAAGTTTTAGGGTTGGACGATATGACGATATATATATAACATTGATATAAGTGATCACCAGGATTTAAACCTACCTATATTGTATTTATAAAGCGTTCACAGGCAAATTTTCTTTAAATGTATTTTCCCGACGTCGAAATCAGGCACATATAACTGTCAGGAAACATGATTCCTGGCTGCATGTCAATATCCATGGATAACTGGATCTTTGGTAAGTTGTAAAGAACACAATATCACTTCCAACCTTTACTTTAAACTGATAATCGTTTGTTTTCCTCACATTTTCGCAGTTTCCCCTAATAAATTCAGTCATGCAGCAGTTTTACCACTCAGTCCGGCTGAGGGCGCGTGTTCCAGCAGGAAAGTGGCGTCAATGCATACCCTCTCTAATGTTAAACTAATGTGTTTCAAACAACAGAGGCGTGTCCGGTTTTGGGACGTGTCCAGTCTTGACTACTGTAGCTAGTTAGTTTCTACAATGATCAACATTGTATTATGGTGCTTAAGCAGTGAGGTACTTCGTTGAATGGGAAATTCACCCCTGTATGTTGGAGCGCTGCCCATGTGGCTATCGGCTCTGACAACTATTGACAACAGACACTGGACCTTTTTGCTAATGGGCGAATTCCAAACGGCGTTATTGCACCCTTGAAGGGCAATTCGGGAAGGGGACGCCATTTGTAGGAGCGTTCCAAACGAAAATGAACAACTGAATCCCTTCACAGGGCCCTTCCACAGGTCCGTTAGCGAAGCGATGGTCACTTCAAGGAAGTAATTTAATCATTTATAGTCATGTTCTGCCCTTCGGAGTGAGTAGGCTATAGGGATGCTCACTTCTGATTGGAATTTGCCAAATGTGACCGCACATTTAAGGGGACATGTTCTTGTGTTCAAAAACAAAATGGAAGAGAACTAAACACAAGATTGCGTGTTTATAAAAGTTTAACTATTTTTAAACTCAGCACAGTATTTTAAAAACTCAACACTTGTTGGAGGACATTGCGAGATGTGACACAATGGCCAGAGACTTTCCTCTGAATGTGTATTTTCTGACAGCGGTGCTTTGAATGCGATGAATTAAAAGACACACAGCTTTTCTGAGATGGTTTTTATGGTCTGAACTGTCTAAAGGTGCGTTTACATTTACATTTACAGATGCTCTGCAAAATGCCATGGGTGAAATCCAGTCAGTTAGTAATTCATGTGATTAGGAGTTTTTTTGTGTGATGAAGAAAAAGTCCCCCAAGATGATTCCTCTCGTGTTTAAGTTCGTCACACGAACAACAGAAAGCTGCTTGGTTTGAAAGTGACTGCATCTTCATACATCTCTACGCTATTGACAATAAATAATGGACCTTTTTTGCCCACAAAATTTGGACAACAACTTAACTGCTAATTAAAGCACAGAAAAAATCAAATAAGTTAGTCAACCTCACTAATCAACTAGTCAACTATCGTGACCCTTCCGTAGTTCGTCATACACAACAACTGACATCAAGCTATAAATCCCCAGGTCGTAGCATTCAAAAGAAATGTATTGGTCATGATGCAAAATACAGTGGGAAATACATATCTATTTAGTGGCTGGATTTTTTTTTTTTTTTTGTGGGGGAGGGGGGGGGGGGGGTATGGTTTTGTGTCCTGTGACCATTAGTTTCAGATCCATTTTTACATATTACTGAGAATCTTGTCATCAGTTAAGCCTGCGGGTGACATTTCCTCTGAGAATGAATGTTATCTTATGAGGACTGATAAGCAAAGGCACAAAGACTACCTAGACTGTTCTCAGATCAGCAACGGGCTAGTTCAACTGATCTTCACTAGTGGAGCTGTACTGGTGGTGTATTATTACTCCTAACTGACCCTAGACCTGAGCATTAGGCTGCATGTCACTGAGAATTAGGTTTGCTTGAATCTTATTGCTATGAAGGACTGTTTTGTACACATGTAACCTTAGAAATTGTTATGTAGTTTGTGGAAGGGAATGTCTGAACATTTCCAGCAGATATAATAAACATGGTGATACATAAATCTGTTCAAATGAATCTTCTTAAATCCTGATGTTTGCGTCATGTTGAATTCTTTTTATCCTCTTTTCCTGATTGATTCTCAGAAGAATCTAGCAGAAACAAGGGCAGAATGATAAACATAATTTGAGAACTTCAATAGGGTTTATGCTTTATTGACAGCATCTGTGGGCACATAAAACAATTTCATCTTGTTCCTCGGTTTATAAAAAGCAAGTTTGAGTAATGCACTTACAATGGAAAAAGGCATTCAAGAGGGTTTCAAATATTCATTCTTATACCATTATACAAAAGTGCTAAAGTGTTGTTTGAGCTGTATAGCTGTCTAAATCATCTGTGTAAAGTGCCCCTGTTATGCTGTTTTAAAGGTTCTTAATTTGTTTTGGATGTCTCCTACAATAGGTTTACATGCATCCAATGTCAAAAAACACTCCCAGTATGCGAAGTATGCGAAAAACAGTACGCCAAAATCATATGTCCAAATACATAGTATTCGAAAAACAATAGGGGAAAAGTCCCTGGATGACCTACTACCTCCAGCGAGATTCTGAAGTGTGCATTCGATGGACACTTTACTATCCCATGAGGCCACAGGAGGGGATTTATTAATGGAAGTGAAGCGACGCAACTGAAACTGGTAGGTCATGTAACAAAATGCCGGATGTAGTATGTCAGAATTTCATTCAAACTACTCATATTCATACTATATAGAGCAGGGGTGTCCAAACTCTGTCCTGGAGGGCCACTGTCCTTCAGAGTTTAGCTCCAACCCTTATTAAACACACCTGAACCAGCTAATCAAGGTCTCACTATGCATATAGAAACTTCCAGGCAGTTGTTTTGAAACTGGTTGGAGCTAAACTCTGCAGGACAGCGGCCCTCCAGGACAGAGTTTGGACACCCCTGATATAGAGCATACTTTTTTAACAGTCGTGAAGTAAATTTAAATGTAGTACGCAAGACTACTCTGCTCTGATTGGTCAGATGGCCCGGTCTGTTGTGATTGATCTGCCACTTACAGCACATGTCGGAAAGGTATGCCCATTACCATATCTGAATTTCAGCTCTGGATCTTCCTTGTATGCACAGTGTTAAGAACAGTAACAATGGTGTTGTATTAATTCGAGCCTGAGTCCTCAACCATTGGAAGTGCGTGCAAATTTGCTTTTGCAGCGCTGAAAACAGTGTCTTCTTGAACCAAACTCTTCGAGGCCTCAGCTACAACTACAGTGTTTGAGGACGGGTCAAAGTTGATGTTGTTCACAGGCAGCCAAAGAAAACCACAGGCAGGCATTATGCTTATTTGTTACAAACCTATAGGTTTGTGCAGGAAGACTAGAATCACTGATGATTTGTTTTAGCAGTTCAGAATCGATTCTTTCTTTTGGGACACAATAACTATTTGTAGTGCACTTTGATCTTTGAATTTTTACATTCACAAACAGCTATATTAAACACTACATGAAAGGTAATGTTCGAAATACCTACTGTTCTAAGTGGACAAGCTACTAGTTGTGCGTGACAAATGTTGGGGAAGATGGGCAACGACGCCACCCTTTTCAACAGAGTGCACTTACTGATAAATTGTAACATTTAGAGGATGAGGATCTTTCTAAAAATCAAACCAGCCCCAGACTTTTGAACAGCAGTGTAGATATTTCAAAAGGTCCTGAATGGAACATTACAGTATTTTAATGTGGTCACATTTGGAAATACAATTACTATTCAAATTAACAATTTAATTGTCCATATCTATCAAAGATGTGATTAATGAATGTAATCTAAGATGAATGTGTATGCATTTCAAACTGTATTTATCATTTTTTCTGGTCCAGTACCCAGCCCCTTATAGGCTACTTCAGTTAGTGCATTACTGTAAAAACAGTTTTTTACAGACTAATGAACCAGTCAAAATCATTTTATGTTATAATCAACAATATGCCACAAATACTGCTGACAGAGTTTAACCTCTTTTGAACCCATAAGTGAAAGCTCAAACTAAAATTATATAAGGAATAATTGATGACGGGCCATTGAATTCTTAGAAAATAATGCACACCTGAGGTTGTAATGCATTACACCTTGGGTGTGAATTATTTTCTAAGAATTCAACGGCCTGGAGTCAATTATTCTGCTTATACTACGGTTACCACACCTCAAAGACACTTTTCCGATGTTGTATTTCAAGACATTTGTCAGGTTTTTGTACTTAAAACACTCTTGTGTGGGACTAAGTTAATTTTCTCATCCCAAGCCTCCGTTGCTAATTCCAAAACATCATTTCAGAACTAGTAACGGAGGCTTGAGCCTTGATAGCAGAATAATACCGTTGATGCAGTTATTATTAAAGCAGTTGAGAGAGAGAGAGAGAGAGAGAGAGCATGTGAATTAGCCTACCTTAGTCTAGCGCATCTCTGATGGCAGCAGTGCTTCTACTAATAGCGAAACAAGTTTATCTACCTCAAGAACTGCACAGTTATAGGCCCTTTTCACAATGACGTCAGTTAACTTCCGCCTATCCGCAAAGCAGTGGATCTGGGCTGCGTTCAGCCTCGACAAAACGTTGCAAAAGTTTTTTAAACGGAAACAGTGGTGTGTTGAACACCCCATTCTGATCTCTTTAATACCGCGTGGTTTATATGCATGTTGCCGCTGATTGGGCTGACATTTTTGACACACCCACCAAACAAGAGAAAACGTATCTCAAACCCGTTGCACACCGTTTCCAGGAAACATGTCGTTCAACCCGGAAACCGTAGCAAAACATTGCGCACCATTTGAGCTTGAACGTGCCCCCGTTGTTCCGTCTTACCTTCGCTCTGGCGACGTCTCGGGAAAATGCTTTAATAACTTTAAACGCGAACTGTTTATGTCAAGAATTTACACAGTCGGCTTCTTTTGGTAACGTTATTTATTATTTCCTTTCTGTAACTGCCTTGCTTAGGGTTTCCGCGAGCAGAAACTTTAGCAATGTTGTGTCCTTGAATTGCTGTCAGAGTTTTATCACAATGATTGTGCGTCCACACAAATCTGTTAGCCTATTTGGAATAACAAGAATATTGTCTTTAAAAACAAATCTTTATTTTTAGAAATTGGTAGGCTATGATAATGGTATTGTTTCTTTTGAGATTTATTCATGAGTAATGGACACCTGAAAGTAGAACATCCACATATAATACTCCAAAGAATTAATGGTGGGAAGATTTTAGATCATTTTACATCAGTTTAAACTGAACTGGTGCAATATATTAAGATTTTATAATTTGTAAGAAGTGTATTGAAAATACAAAACGGAAGTATGTGTTCATTTACCTAATGTTATTCCCTGGAGAAATTATTTTATTTAATTAATTTAATGCTGCTATAACAATGAGTACTGTTGTAAATCCTCTGTATATTTTTGTTTGTCGCATACAAAAAGTCTTGTTCTACAATAAACCCAGCTAACATCAGACCAGAGGGCCACTGGCGGCCCACCGGCGGACGCCGCCAGCGGTGCACTGGCGTTTTGCTCATCGTTATTCCAGCGGACCACCAGCGGCAGCCGCCACTTTTCCGACGGTGGTCCGCTATCGAGCCGCTGGTTTATAATAAAGGTTTTCTGGCAGCCCGCGGTCGGTCCATGGTTTATAAGTTCCTTATATTAACCACTGTCCTTCCACACTATAATGAATCAATGTACACCACTCTCAATAGCAGTTGCAAATTTATTTTTAAATACATTTTCAATGAACAGATTAAAATACATACATTTATTCATTTATCAGATGTTTTTATCCAACGTGACTATTAGTCAAGTAAATTAGGAGCATTAAATTCACGTTTATTTCTAAATTAACCTTGGTTTTACCACAGCATTTGCAGTAAAAACAACAAAATGAACCATGGTTTTACTACAACTATGGTTTATCTATGATTGTTGTTGTAAAACCATAACTACAAAACGCATGGTTTCAAAACCTATGGTTACTAGTCATGATAACCATACTTTTACTCTAGTATTACTGCAATATTACAATAGTAGAACCATGGTTTGAAGGAAAAAAACCCCATAGTTGCTACAGTTTTACCATAGTAAAACCATATAGTGCTTTTTATATATTAGTTTCAAAGCAGCTTTACAGAAAATGCATGTTCAAGATTATACAATTGCAAAATATCCTTTAATCAGCCAGAGGTGACTGTGGCTCACTGAGGTGCATCTTCTGGCAACAAAGTACCAGTAATGTCCATATGACAATAGCTCTAAGATAAAGTAAATTTAAAATCATGTGTTTAAAGTCGTGTTCAGTAAAACAGACAAAAGGATGCTCTCTTCAACATTTTTAAAGGGCAAGTTTGTAGATTTTTAACACACTTTGTATTGTTACAATGTTGGTCATATATGTAAATGGAGAATGTTTGATATTTCTCTGAGTTACATGTACTGAGATATATGGAAGCTTGTTTCCGCCATGAAATAAAAAATAAAAAAGGTAATTGCGACTTTTTATCTCACAATTCTGACTTTCTCAGATTTACAAGATTTAAATATCACAATTGCAAGTTATAAAGTCAGAATTGTGAGAAATAAAGTCAGAATTGCGAGTTATAGTCAGAATTGCGTAATATAAAGTCAGAATTGCGTGATAGAAAGTCGCAATTACCTAGGGCTGCACGATTTATCGCGATTAAATCGCACGCGATCTGGCAAAGGCTGCGATTATTTTATACGCAGCTTGTCAGAGCTGTACGGCTCTGGCCAGTAGTAAATGCCTCTCCATCTGAAAACCAGAGGGTGCTCTTGTGCAGAAACTCAACATATGCCCTGCAGCAGAAGAGGATAACACTCATCATATCGCTGTAGCGGAATAAACAGAAGATTGAAACGTTTCGATTGATTAAACATGACTAATAAACACACGACTGCCTTATTCTGTGTAAGAAGCCACATCATCTCACAGAAGAATGCTAAACTCGTTATGAAGTGAGTTTGGAGTAAAGACATGTTATTAAATGTTCTCTTTTGTTGGACAAGATGTTAATAAATGCTTCTCATGTCTGGAAAGATGTTTGACGCTTGTTGCTTTTTTAAATGTACATTATAAGACTCAAATTCGCAGTGCTTTCAGGTGGATTAGCATTTGGAGCCATACTTCATTGACAAGCTGCGCATAAAAAAAAAAAAAAAAAAATGAATCGCAGCCTTTGCGATTTCATAATCGAACTAAGAATCGCGTTTAAGTGATAATTGCATTCAAGTTCAATGATATTTTCCATATTGTGCAATAAATCGTGCAGCCCTACAATTACCTATTTTTATTCAGTGACGGCAACAAGCTTCCATAGAGATATCACTGTCTATTTGTCAGCAAAACTGTCATGCAAGCCTTCCCTTCGAGGCACTTGCCCGGTTTCACAGACAAGGCTTAAAGGGTTAGTTCACCCAAAAATGAAATTTCTGTCATTAATTACTCATCCTCTTGTCGTTCCACACCTGTAAGACCTTTGTTCATCTTCGGAACACAAATTAAGATATTTCTGATGAAATCCGAGGGTATCTGATCCACACATAGGCAGCAAAGACATTGCACCTTTTGACATCCAGAAAGGTAGTTGAAAAAATGGTTAAAATAGTCAACCTGACTACAGTGGTTCGATCTTAATGTTATGAAGCAACGAGAATACTTTTTGAACCACTGTAGTCACGTTGACTATTTTAACCATGTTTTCAACTACCTTTCTGGATGTCAAAAAGTGCAATAACTTTGCTGCCTATGTGTGGATCAGATACCCTCAGATTTCATCAGAAATATCTTAATTTGTGTTCTGAAGATGATTGAAGTTCTTAAGGGTTTGGAACGACAAGAGGGTGAATAATTAATGACAGAAATGTAATTTTGGAGTGAACTAGCCCTTTAACTTAAAGCATATCTTAAAATATGTCAGTGTCATTGCTTTGTGTCAAGATGCACAACAGTAATGTTTTTTTATTTTTTTCTAAAGCATGTTTAAAAAAGCTACTTAAATGTCCTAATTTAACTAAGACCTAATCCTGACTTAATCTAAGCCCTGTCTGTGAACCCGGACCAATGATTACAATATAAGGATAATATCTGTTAGTTTTGTATGTCCATCTATAGTTTCCATCATCTGAAGTCTTCACAAGTGAGGCTGGATCCAAACTTGAGCTGCCGTAATCCTAGTAACCTTGCTGGGCATCCTGAGATAGAAACAGCAACAGGAGAAAGATTAGCTAACTACCTCCTTTAATGGACTTTGATATGATGATTTGCTGCTCAAGAAACATTTCTGATTATTATCAATGCTGAAAACAGTTGTGCTGATTAATATTGTTGTGAAAACTGTTTTAACAGTTTAAACCAATTTTTATTCTTTTTATTATTTTTTTTTCCACAGAATTTGTTGATCCCAAACCTATAAACTGTAGCGTACTCTAATGGGGTCAATTTTTTTTTTTTTTAAGAAATTCACACTTTTATTCAGCAAGGATGCATTAAATTGACCGAATGTGAGAGTAAATATTTCTGTTTCAAAAAAATGTTGTTCTTTTTTTACCTTTCTATTCATCAAAGAATCTTGAAAAAAAATATGAAGCAGCACAACTGTTTTCAACATTGATAATAATCAAATGTTTCTTGAGCATCAAATCATCATATTAGAATGATTTCTGAAGGATCATGTGACACTGAAGACGGGAGTAATGATGCTGAAAATTCAGATTTGACCACAGGAATAAATTACACTTTACTATATTCACATAATAAAAAGTATTTTAAAATGTAATAATATTTCAGAATGTTACTGTTTTTACTGTATGTTGATCCAATGAATGCAGCCTTTGTGAACAGAAGATACTTGTTAAAAACATTAAAAATCTTATCAACCCCACACTTTTGAACATTAGGGTATGTTTAAGAGGGTTTACTTACTAGTCATGTGGTCCGAAAGGAACTTTTTTATCCGCTCCAACTCTGCTATGGTGCAAGGCATCAGCAGGGAAGTATCTAGGAACATAAACAATTTGTCACAGAGCCAACAATATTATTATACAATGCCAGGTTTATGAAAAGAAAAGAAGCTACAGCAGAAAAAGAAGAATACACAGAAAACAGAATTTATGTTTTTAGGTTTACTTATTCATTAAATATTGCTCATATAGTGTCACTTACATTTGGATGTCAAAGCCTTCTTAAAACAAATTAAATAAAAAAAAAAAAATGCAAATTTGAGAAAATAAAAAAGAAGAAAATAACAGATGCATGGTATAGGTGAAAAATATGGTGGGAAAAAAAATGGATATGGAGTTATTTGGTGAGTTTCCTCAACTTACCTGTTTCCTTCTGTCAGCAGCTTCCTTCAGAAATGTTGAAATCTTCGGAGCTTCCCCTCTGTTGTAGAGGGGTTATTTTGTTGCTGCTGAAATCACAGAACAATGTTTATCAATATTTGTTTACCATGAGAGCTCAAAACGCTTTTGAAAACTTGTGCTTCATGCAAGTCACCGATTAACAGCAGGCTACATTTACGTTTATAAATTAGCCAGCTTCAAATCGCCCATTGACAGCAAAACCTTTATCAAAACCTCTCATCTACACATAAAGATGTGATTAAAAGCCTAAACTATCATAAACAAATCAATCGATAGAGTTAGCCTACCTCTTCTGAAAACGGGATGCTAACGGATATGCTAACGGAGTTTTTCGAAGACACTAAACTGTTTCTATAAAGTAAATATTCAACATAAGTGTGTCAATTACATGTTAGAAAAGTGACAAGAACAGTTGTGTATATTATTCGTGTGATTTTAGCGACTAAACTCACCTGAAAAGAGTGAAAACAACAGCGAGAAACTGCTGTTTTTGCTGCTTGTCAGTTGTTGTTTCTCCGTTTCCATGGCAACTCAGCGCCGCTCCAGTGAAAGCGGTTCGAATGTTCGGCGCGCACACGCATTAAAACACGTCACAGTCATGCAGCATTCACATAAATAAACATCTAGAATTAAAACATCACATAAAAATCTCATTAATATTAAATCATGAATTTAAAACTCATTTTGTAGTTTTATGACCCGTTCATAGGAACAAAATGCCACCCCAGCACGTGATAGTGGGACAATTGTGGGACTTTTATAACTTAATAATTGTATAACTTAAACTTTTATAACTTATTAAAAATATTTATTGTTGTTTTTACAAACATTCAGCCACATTATTTTATTTGAAAGCGTGCTCATAGGCAGTTATACCAAGCTTTTGATATAGATATTAGGTTAGTCTCAATATTTTTTATTCAGTGCTTTCAGATTCTTTTTAACTGCAAAGATAATATAAAATAAATACACACTTATTAAAAAAGATGTCCTGTAAGCGCTCAGTAGAAACTGGGCCGACTATCGGCTTGCCACTGGTGTACCAACGGTGGCCCAGCAGTGGCAAACCGCTGGTGGCGTGCCACCCAAAAAACGCTGGCAGACCGACTGCATTTTCAGATTGGTCGGCTCGCCGATGGTGTGCCGACGGTGGTCCGACCGTGTCTAGCCGCTGACTTTGTGCCGCCCAAAAAACGCTGGCGGACCGCCAGGTCATTGTTAGCTGGGAAGAGATGGAATGATGCCGATGTTTTTTTTACTAATAAAAATACCATGTACAGGAGTCAGTTTTTACAACATTATCAGTCTTCATGTAGAAATAGCATTATATTAAACACAATTTTTATTATTATGTATGTCATATTTATCGAAATAAAACTGAAAAAATAGACTTTTTGATATTTAAAAAGAATAAGCTTATGTTGATCTTCATTGTACATACAGGCACTGAAATACGTAGTACATTAAACATTGAATGAAAAAATTTTCTGCACGTAAATGTCGGAAACGTGCGTTTATTTCACAAATACTGACAAATACATATAAACAGCTTCATCTGCAATAAAGACAGCAAAGTTTGCACGTTACTACGGGCAGCAGATTGTCATTTCTGACTAATTACAAAAAAACAGAACAATGTCTAAAAGCTGCTATGTGACATGGTGTACAGCAAACAAGCTAAAAAACCCAGAACTAAGTTTTTATAAACTGTCGACCCCCAAAAAACGAATGTTTAAGGACACAAAAGTGGATACAGGCAGTGAGACAGAGCGCAACGGGTCATATTACTATAAGAAATACACTGGAGGAGAACGTAATCGGCGACAGCTTATGCTAAACAAACAAAGAAAAAAAAAAAACATTAATTATTTTTAACCATGTCAAAGAATTATTTCACCTGGTCCGAATACGTTCCCCTCCAATGCATTTCTTATAGTAAAATGACCCGTTGCGCTCTGTCTCACTGCCTGTGTCCACTTTTGTGTCCTTAAACATTCGTTTTTTGGGGTCGACAGTTTATAAAAACTTAGTTCTGGGTTTTTTTAGCTTGTTTACTGTAGACCATGTCACATAGCAGCTTTTAGACATTGTTCTGTTTTTTGTAATTAGTCAGAAATGACAAGGAGGCAGCCTCACGAAATACAATGGAGACGGTTGGATTGTTTTTCCCCCCGGTGGGCGTGGTTTTCAGATTGTGACGCGTGTCGCTCTGTCTCTATGCTGACTGAAGTGAGGATGCCCTGCTTCGAGTCCAAACGGAAGCTGTGTGACGTCATGTGAAAATGTGCGTCTGTCACCTCGCTGGTGAGAAATGTCATGTAGCTTTAACTATTTTACTGATTAATTCGTCAGAGCAGCGCTGACAGAACGTTTCTGTATGAGTGTGTGTCTATGTGTACGTTTGAAAGAGAGAGAGAGTGGGAGTATGCACGCTTTCAGGACACAATAAAACGTATTTTGTGGCAAAAACCATGACAATAATTTGTCGTTTTCATCCTATTGTTTACTATATTTATTTGCTTGGTCGGTGTCGTTGTGGGTTTTGGTTCTATTGCTGTTGTAGGCTGTAGGGACCTATTCAGAGAACTGAAACATTTGGCGAAGTGATATGGAACTGTAATGCGGTCAAGACCTGCCTAGAACTACTTTAGCCGTCTGTTTCACTGAAAATAATTGCACATCTTAGAACGTTGGTCAACCAATCAGATTCGAGCATTCAACAGCCCCCATAGTATAAACCCGAATTAAACCTCGAACAGAACATTATATTGTTTCAGATCTACAAAAGTTATTGTTTCCAAAAAAGTTAAAAACATTAAATGGGAAGTTTCATATTTGCCCAGACAGTTTTGGAGAAACACCAAGGCCCGGTTTCACAGACAGGGTTTAGGTTAAGCCAGGGTTAGGCCTTTGTTCAAATAGGGGATTTAAGTAGATTTTATAAATGTGCCTTAAAGGATTAGTTCACTTCTGAATGAAAATTTCCTGATAATGTACTCACCCCAATGTCATTCAAGATGTTCATGTCTTTCATTCTTCGAAAAGAAATTGAGGTTTTTAAGGAAAACATTCCAGGATTTTTCTCCATATAGTGGACTTCACTGGGGTACAATGGGTTGAAGGTCCAAATTGCAGTTTCAGTGCAGCTTCAAAGGGCTCTACACGATCCCAGACGAGGAATAAGGGTCTTATCTAGCAAAACGATTTCTAAAAAAAATAAAAAATTATATACTTTTTAACCACAATTGCTCGTCTTGCACTAGGTCTGCGATGCGCCACGCATTACGTAATCACATTAGAAAGGTCACGTGTAGGCGGAAGTACTGCAGTAGGGCGAAAAACTCCATCTCATTTTCTCCTCCAGCTTCAAAATCAATCCAGCTCCAACATCATTGTTTTACCTTTTTTTGTAAAGGGTGTTTGACTTTGTCTTTGCACGTTCTCTTTGTAGACACTTCTGCCTACGTCACACATTACCTTTGTAACGTGATTATGTCATCGCAGAGCAGTGCAAGGTGAGCATTTGTGGTTAAAAAGTATATAAATTATTTTTTTTTGTTTTGAAAAGAGAGATAAGACCCTTATTCCTCGTCTGGGATTGTGTAGAGCCCTTTGAAGCTGCACTGAAACTGTGATTTGGACCTTCAACCCATTGTACCCCAGTGAATTCACTATGGAGAAAAATCCTGGAATGTTTTCCTCAAAAACCTTAATTTCTTTTCGAATGAAGAAAGAGAGACATAAACATCTTTGATGACATGGGGGTGAGTAAACTGTCAGGAAATTTTAATTCTGAAGTTAACTAATCCTTAAAAAAAAACACTACTGTGCATCTTGAGACAAAAAAATGTCACTGACGTATTTTAAGATTTGTCAGTGCAAGTTGCTTTCAGTTAAAACAGCTCAAACACGCATTTTACTAGGCTTAAGCCTTGTCTGTAAAAACCAGGGGCAAATGTAAGACGTAATTTAGAAACTGCTCTGTACTCTAGAAATCAGTCATTTAGTAAAATGAATGACAATGCAAACCAAGAGAAACAAGAAGCATATGAACCAAAGTAATAATGAACTCAAAACAGTATGTACTCATATAAGAATACGTCTTATATACGAGTCTCAAACCTTCTCATTACTGGCTCAATTATAGTCAATAATGTATGAAATTCATTGAAAGGTCAAAACACCTTTAGAGAAATGTGAAGCCTATACCTTTTTTATCAAATATAGGTGAACTGCTTTACATTTCCTAGTGGAACATAACCTTGAAATAATTAGTTAAGAGAATGATAGGTTTAACTTAATTTCCAAGAAATCTCAGATTTTCCAGAATGCCTCAGATTGAGAAACAGTAGGTGGTTTGGCTTAAGAGAACATTTTGTTTTAGAACCATGGCTTGGGGAGGGGGGTGGGGAAAAACTTTAATTAAGCTTTGATTCTAATAAAGGTTATAATGATGGTGGAAAAAAATCAGGAGGAAAAAAATGACCAAGCGCTCATAATGCAAATTATGATTTTATTCCATTACAGCAAGTGCAGAGAGCATGTAGACTGTAGGTTCTGTTTTTGTTAAACAGGAAGTTGTGGCATTGTGTAGACGTCTGAAGCAAACTGTACCTTTAGTGGAACTTGTGTCATCTTCTGCTGTTCACTGCCGTGTCTGGAAAAAGCTTTTACTCATTGCGGTTCTCCATCACATGCACCTCAAAAAAAAAAAAATCCCTCAAGTCCTAGCCTAGCATCTTCCTGTAAACATGTGTGAGAAGGGTTTTATCTCTCCTCCCCATTCTCCCTCACAATTCATCTCCTCTCCATCCACTCAGTGCGAAGTGCAGCGGCCGAACCTGCTCTCACAGGGTCACTTTTGATCATCTCTGGGCAGGAAGCGATACTGAAGTGTATGACACCCTCTTCATGTCTGAGAAACTATTTTCTCAGAGGTCACACGGGACTGCAGCTGGACTTGAGGAGGTTCTGGGGCTGAGCTTGTAAAGTTACACTGCTGGGATTGGGTGAACACTGGTGGAATTGGAGGAGAACATTTTATTATTTGCTGTGTTGATTTGCAGGTGAGATTCTCTCATTTTCTGAGCTGGTTTCAATACATGAACTTATAGTGGAGAATGAGTGTGTGTGTGTGTGTGTGTGTGGGTATAAATGAGATAAAAATCAGAGGGTAGACATGCTTGCTTGTTTCCTCTGCTATAGATAGTAACTCAACCAATGCAGTTGTCGGAGACTTGATCCTAGTAACTTAAAATGTTTTCAACACTTGGATACGTATTTGGCACAATCAGTGAAACGGGTGCCACTTCAAGTATGATAAAGAGATTTGACAGTTTTTTTGTCTGTTAGTATGTACAAAAATATAGTATTTAATAAATTGCATTGTTTCAAAGCATTATGGGAGATAATTATACATTCTAAACGGTAATATTGTTGACAGTTATTTTAATATTATGATATCATTAAACAACGAGGTGTTTTAGAATTCACTGCTGATGTTTCTATTGTACTTTCATTTGTCACTTACACAATCATGCGGTAACAGGGTTGATATTTTAAGATTCGCTACTGACGATAATAACAAACAGTAAGATAAGGACAGAAAAAGATCAGACTTTCGGCTTGTCTTTGAAGAGCTCTTGAAAGAATGATGTTGTAATTATGATAGTTTTAACAATTAGTCATCAATGGAACAGGACTGGAAAGGGGACAAAATATGATGGTAACAGGGTTGATGCAGAGTTTGGAGACATAACAAAGTCTTTTAATGTGTGTGTGTGTGTAATGTATTATTAAAAAGACTTGAAGCTGTGTCTCCAGGGTCTGTATCAACCCTTTACATTATCTTCAGAGAAAAAAAAAGGACACTGCACCAACCCTGTTATCACCCCTGACCCCGTCACACTCTAACAACGACAGTGATCTCTCGCTCTAATTGAAGTATAAGCGCGAGACATCACTTCCGTTGTCAGAGCGCGATCAGACCTCACTAAGCGAATGCTGAACGCAGTTGTACATAGTGGTGTTTTAGAGGTAAAAAATTATATAAATACTGTTCGGTTTCTCGCACAAACTGATCGTTTCGTGTCTTAGGACATCAGTGTGTCGTCACGAGCCGTAGGGCTTAATTTGGATTTGTCTAAGCAAGTTTTATTTACTCTTATAGACGAAGTTCCCATTGACACGCATTATAAGGCTGAGAGACCGCAACGGTTGAAGTTAAAAATCATCATTTGTGTTCTACTGAAGAAACAAAGTCACCTACATCTTGGATGCACTGGGGGTAAGCAGATAAACATCAAATTGGGTGAACTATCCCTTTAATAGCTCTAATAGCCATTTTGTAGCATGAGTGGAGTGCACAGTTCCAACCCCCAATAGGTTTTTAAATTTAAAGTGCTTAACATGGTAAAAAAAAAGATGCAGACTAGTCTGATTTTTATGTGTAATCAACAATCTCCTTACTGCATGACCCATGGTGTTTTTTTGGGTCATATGTCTCTGCATTGATTTAAAGGCACACTATGTAAGATTTTTGGATTAAAGTATCCAAAAACCACTAGAACAACGGGTAACGCTTTAGTATAGGGAACACGTATTCACTATTAATTATGACTTTTCCCTCAATAAATTCCTAATTTACTGCTCATTAATAGTTAGTAGTTAAGTTTAGGTATTGGGTAGGATTAAGAAAGTAGAATAAGGTCATGCAGAATAAGGCATTAATATCTGCTTACCCTGACAGCAACATTAGCCGCTTTTCCACCGTCGGGCCGAATGGTTCTCATTGCGTAACCGTTCCATTCCGTGCCGATCCGGACCAGCTGGTATGGTTACGGTTTTATTTTCCACTGTGGGGCTGATAACAGCCATTCTTTGGAATGTAATATAAAAGCGTCAGTCGTTGCCTTGGTAACACAACGGTTTACTTATGATATGAGATGTAATAACAGCCGCGTTATGAAGGATGATTAGATATTTCTTTTAATTTTATTATTAATTTGTGTTTACGTCATTAAAATAGAAAATATAAACTGTTAGCCAGGCAACAGACAAGTGAGCAATCCTGTGTGGCAACGTCACTTCACGCATTAGACAACCGTGCTGAGAATTCCTGGCCGAGAACGGTTTGTAATCATGCCTTGCCGTACCAGGCTCCAGTGGAAACACAACTGGAACCGTTTCTTACCATTCTAAAAACCGTTCGGCCCGACGGTGGAAAAGCGGCTATAGTGTCGGCCCAGATCCGGCCCACATCTGGTCCGCGTATAATCCACATATACCAGATCTGGGACACATTATGTTGCTGTCTGGGTAATAAGTACTAATAAACAGCCAATATTCTAGTAATATGCAAGCTAATAAGCAACTAGTTAAAATACCCTAAAATAAAGTGTTACCGAACAACATTATATATTTTGTTGACTTGTGTACTTACAGTATCACAAATGTTTCCAACAATGTAAGTTGTAGAGTAATGCTGACATAACTTTCAACACACTCACACATATTTTTAGTATGATTGTTTTGACCAAGTAAAACAGTGCAGATTCAGTGTGTGTTTGCCTCAGGATGGGAGTTGGCTAGAGAGCGATTATGCCATTCAGAGTGGCTGACAGGAGATGCAGCCCACCACTCTTTCCAGACCACTAGCCTGAATCTCAGGGGTACTCATTAAACCTGTAATTACAATAGCAAAACAGAAATAAAGCACATTACGTAAGCTAAGGGAAAGGAAATGGACAGGAACTCTCCATTAAAGTAGATGATTATGTGTTTATCAATACTGTACAGTGACTGAGGAATCCAGCATTGTCCCTTCCTTCCTTTCTGGACAAAAGCCTGAAAATAACATACTCAGATTTTGAATAATACTATCACTAACATTTTGAGAGCAAAAAATCTGTTTGAACATCCCTAACGCATCACAAAAAAATCACTAATGCGCACCATCTTGTGGCCTTTGCTTTATTGAACCCTGAACACACAATTTGATAGTAAAAACATGCAGTGAAAACAACAGCTGTTCCTTTAAGGGAATGCCAAATGTTAACTGTTTTTTTTAAATGTTTTTCAGAAGCTGTATGAAGTGCACTTAACTATACTGACTGTGCACTTGTAGTCAACTTCAGATATTAAAAATATATATTTTTTGAGAACGGCAGATGTCCACTTATACTGTAAGTGCACTTTGCTATAATGTCTAATTAAAAGTTTTAATTTAAAGTCCATTTTAAATGTTTGCTGTTTTAATAAACTTTTGACGCAGTGCACTTATTTTGATGTGTTGACTAAACATGTAAAGTACTTGATTATAATTTTAACTGTAGTGTGTTATTTGATATTACATTTAAGGTTAATACCTTTTAATGTAATTGTATAATTATAATTGCAATTAAATAATAACATGAAATTAAATGTGCGAAAAAAATGACATTTAATTTGGACTAAGTATATTTTTTCAAAGTATATTATTTCTGTAATAAATACTCTTTTTTTTAAAAAAAAAATGCTACATTACACTTCTTTTTCACAAGGGAGTCAGCACAAATCAAACCATGTGATTCATTACTCACTTGATCTGTTATGGGATTTTCATGTCAAACATTCTGTACTTGGAAAATTTTATAGTAAAGTACCTTTGATTGTCCTCGCTAAACTTTTAGGGTAGAGTCCCTTTTGTGGTTTTGCTCATGTGATTTTAGTTTAAATTCATTACTTGGTCTGTGCCCATATTTGTAATCTCTGGTGTGTGCCTACAGGTGCAAAACCAAAAACATCGTCATGTTTGACATTTAAAAGCGTCAGAGCATCAGAGATACACGGCAGATGTTGGGGTGGGGTCTGGTGGGAGTTAATTATTCTTTAATATTTCTTAAGTTTTAAAGTGAAGATTACATTTTAGCAACAGTAAATAATGTGCAGTTTCTGTTTGATGAATTGTGATATAAAATTCAACCACAACCTATAGCTTAACCTATAAATGGGCACACCACATAGCCCACTTAGTCAGTGACGTAAGTCAGACATAAAAAAACGTGTTTTTCATTGTAAAATGACAGTATCATTTGCATAGACTTCATAACAAATGAATCAGCACATCTTCAACCTTTAGGACTATTCGGCACTATCGTCATTCACAGCAGAGCTGAGGGGAGGCTGTGTGTGATGCAGCTTTCAATTTTTAATGTATTGTATGAGGGACTGTTGTGTATTTGCTGGTTCAATCTAATTCTACATCTAAAAGTCTTCTTTGAAGCTTTGAGAGTGTGTGCTCAGGTTACCCAGCTATCGATTTTTCCTCTGTTTTGCACGGGTAGGGTGAATTGCACACGTTGCTTAAAAACCGTTGGTCAGTTAGACCTGAATTGAATTTAAGCATGACGCACTGCTGGTAGGACAATCACTATAGCAGCTAATGTTGTTAGTACGGCTGTGTTTGATATTGGCAGATTAAGAAGCCCATTAAGAACTCAAGGTCTCTTGAATGAAGCAGATGTCTGTGAACACACTGCATCTTTAAAAAGCTCTTTGGAACTTAAATGTTTTACACGTCTTTGTTTACAACCACTTATTGTGTACTCTGTTTCAGCTATTTTTAGAGTTCAGATCCACAAGAGCATCAGTTCAATTGTAGAGGCTAGTATGCTTAAAGGGATAGTTCACCCAAAAATGAAAATTCTGTCATCATTTACTCACCCTCAAGTTGTTCCAAACCTGTATGGATGTCTTTGTTCTGCTGTATACAAAAGAAGATATTTGGAAGAATGTTTGTAATCAAGCAGATCTCACCCCCCATTGACTACTTCCCTTGTGTTCAGCGGAACAAAGAAATGTATACAGGTTTGGAGCAACTTGAGGAGGAGTAAATGATGACAGAATTTTCATTTTTGGATGAACTTTTCCTTTAATTGTATTGCATGTGAACTTGTAGTGTACTTCAAGTACTTTTTAAAAAATGTACTTACAGATAATATAATATAAATTAAAAAAAGGCCACTTTCAAGAGTACACTGTAAAAAATTATATTCATGATTTGTTATCACAAAATTTTTTCTTTTGTCAGATCAACTTAGATAATTAATGTGGTTCAGATAACATAATATTTGGAGTTTCTGTAGACTAAACCAATCGCCTTCATTGTATTAACTCAAATTTTTAATTTCAATTAGGGATAAACGATATATCGGCCACTACATCGGCATCGGCCGATATATGTTGATTTTTAATGTTATTGTTATCGACCCAATAAAGAAATTTTGGCTGATATATTAAAGGCAATAAATAATGGCTTATTTTCTTCAGATCCGTCTCTGAAGTTTGCGATGATGGTTTTGAATTGCTTGAAATATGATTGGAGTCACTTCAAAAAGGAAAATACAGTTAGGCTAAGTGTAACATGTGCAGCGCAAATCTGTCATTAGGCTTCATAAAATTATAATGATATAATATAACATCATTATAATTGTGTGCTTGGGACATGGCTTTTTTGGTGAGACTTTTGTTTTTGTAATCAGGCTCTCAAAAATTATATAAAAATTTGGATTCAGGTTTATCGGCCAATATATCGGTTATCGGCTTTCAAATATAAAGAATTATCGGTTATTGGTCAAAATTTTAATATCGGTGCATCCCTAATTTCAATGAACTCAAAATTTTAGCCAGGTAACTTACTTTTTTAAGTTAAACCAACAATTCTTTTTTTTTTTTTTTTTTTACAGTGTAAGTAGTGCACTTTGTAATAATGTCAATCTTTTAAAGTACATTTTAAATCATTATGTTTTAATAAAAAAAATTGTGCTGTTGTGTGATGTGTTGATTAACATACTAAAGCACATACAAAATACTTAATTATAATTTTTACTGTAGTGTTATTTGATATTGCAGTTAAAGTTATATTTCAAATGTACTAAATAACAACTGCATCATTACAAATAGGCCTATATTTAAATACATGATATACAAGTTTCAACCGAACTGATTATAAAGTATATTTTAGTTTATTTAAAGTTCACACTTAAAGGAGCACTATGCCTTGAATTATTTGGGTCTGTTTATATGAAACTTGTTTTTAGACATCACATTTATGTTCTTAGCACATGCCTGCTAACATTACACAAATCACACTGGTACATGCAGCTGAGAGTAGAGGTGCTTTCCTGTGCAAAATCTGCCTCCATGATGCTTTGGTGTCACGAGTGGTCGTTTGTTTCCTTGTCAAATGTCAAATGAGCCCACCTCATTTGCCCACCATAGTCTCATTTTGGTCTGACATTTTGGACTTTAGATAAAGCTTGGTGAAAATGAGTACGACCTCTCCTCAGCAAACTACATGTAGTTAAAAGGAGTCCAACCATTTTCTGTGAATCTGCTGTTTTAAACAGTCTGTCATTCATTCATGTCTGTAGCAGAAATTAATCAAAATGAGTTACCCATCAAAGTTTAATATTTAAGATTAGGAGTATAATGAGCAATAGTGATGAAATAAGAACAGGATATTAGTAGTGCATGTGTAGCTAAAAGGTTTTTTCCTGTTGTATGAAGAGGTGAAAAACATGTTTTTTTTTTTTTACTGTGGTTAGCGTGTTAGCTTTTCTCCCAGATCTTGCACTGAAGAGCAAGAATTGACGAGCTGCAAACCCTTCATGTGTGGAGACTGGCAGCTGTATAAGTCGGCAACAGTATCTTGAATTGAATCTGGCAACAAGTGAAAAGACTTTCCAAAGGTTAAAAACAAGCTGAGCAATAGCCTTTAAGATGAACTCTAGGGAATGTGCAGGTAGTGATGAAGGAGTGTCTAGCTGTGAAATGAATTAAGCAGCACAGACATGAACCTTATGGAAATTGTAAAATGCTATGAATAGCATCTTTCAGAGAGAATTCAAAGTGTACGGCTCATCACGCAAGTGTTAACGGAGAAAATGCATGGTATATGTGCAGCATTTGAACAGATGTAAAGGCTCTGCTGACAAATATTGATGATGTCAAAGATCTGTGCAGGCAAAGGCGGCTGGAAACCTTTCAAAATACCAGAGTTGAGGCTTAAATTCATTATAAACCCACTCAGTCCAGGCGCATTTTACAAAACTTTTCTTTCCCTGCCGGTTCAAAAGAACATGTTTGCTCAACCGTGAAATTAAGTTTAACACCAAGTGTGACATTTTGCCTTCAAAATCAACAACATATCATAAAATATATAGCAAATAGACAAGGAAAGAATTCTGGTCACAGAGTTAACAGATTACTTTCATCCTTCTGAGCTGATATCTGGGTAATATTTGTGTAGTATTTGAGCGTTTATATACAACCTTGTCAATTGCACTGTAAAAAGTAATACGCTATATCTACTCCATAAAAATTTGCCAACAGATTACAAGCAATATTATTAATTAAATTCAACAAATAGAATTGAGTTAGAATTAATCAAATTAAATAAATGTCAACCATTCAATGCGAGTAAAATTTAAGTAAAATTTAAACAAAAATATCTGAATAACAGACAGATGTCAAAGATGAATTAAGAACTATCTATTTTTTGTTGCCAACATTGAAGACACCTGATGATAACAAGCAGAGTCACTGAAGGAAAGAGAAACACAAGAAGAAACAGAGGTTTAGATGTTGATGCTGATTTTATTAAAAAATATTTGTTTCAATTTTTGTTTCAATTAGTTGGGCCATTATATTTATATTTTCATGTTTAATTCTCCATCAAATTCATGGCACATGCAGCTAGTAGTACTGGGATGACATTTTGTTTTTAATTAATTACCAGGCTTCCCGCAAGCTGTTATTTCTGATAAGAATGACTTTGCAACCTTTTGTGAACCTTGATTTTTAGGGGAGTGTAGTGTGTAAATAGATGAATGAAATTTCCTTTTCATGTAGCCTATAAATAAAGCAATACATGTGTCTGGTAGTATAACTATTGTGAGCGAAAGACACATTCATACTGCAGTGGATTTTATTTGATGCAGAAGTGTTAACCTGAGACACTTTCACTGACTCATTGCTGTTGGTCTTGGCTGCACTGCATCTTTACATAGACGTAAAAGGCAAAGTTTTGAGCGTCATGTATGTTTTTCTGTTCTCACTGAAACCACAAACGTTCTGCAACTTGCAGCGACCGGAAGTTTGTTATTATCAACTAGAGTCTGCGTTTTTAAGAATATTTCTGGTTATGTGCGTGATGTGCAATATAAATTCTCTCATTTATGAGAGTAGAATAGTTCATTAGCACATAGTCTGAGTCACCCTTTCAACAGATTCATTTTTCACACGTCATTGCAATTACTACGTGAAAACTCCCCAGATTATTTATAGAAAGGACCTTTTTAAACATCACTATATTGTGAACCATGACAACATCTGCATCAACAACAAACAACAGCGACAACGTCTGCGGTTAACCACATTACAGTTAAACGAGAACTCAAATTTTAGAAACGTAAAGGTCAGTGGTTTACCACTCTTTCACATGCTGAAAGGACTGATCAGCATCTGTTATGCAAACTGACAAGTAGCTGTAAGGTTTGCTTTAATAATGCTTGTGAAACTTTACCATGACTTTACAATACGAAATGCAGCCACTTAATGTAATGTTGTACAAACCCGATTCCAAAAAAGTTGGGACACTGTACAAATTGTGAATAAAAAAGGAATGCAATGATGTGGAAGTTTCAAATTTCAATATTTTATTCAGAATACAACATAGATGACATATAAAATGTTTAAACTGAGAAAATGTATCATTTTAAGGGAAAAATAAGTTGATTTTAAATTTCATGGCATCAACACATCTCAAAAAAGTTGGGACAAGGCCATGTTTACCACTGTGTGGCATCCCCTCTTCTTTTTATAACAGTCTGCAAACGTCTGGGGACTGAGGAGACAAGTTGCTCAAGTTTAGGAATAGGAATGTTGTCCCATTCTTGTCTAATACAGGCTTCTAGTTGCTCAACTGTCTTAGGTCTTCTTTGTCACATCTTCCTCTTTATGATGCGCCAAATGTTTTCTATGGGTGAAAGATCTGGACTGCAGGCTGGTCATTTCAGTACCCGGATCCTTCTACGCAGCCATGATGTTGTAATTGATGCAGTATGTGGTCTGGCATTGTCATGTTGGAAAATGCAAGGTCTTCCCTGAAAGAGACGACGTCTGGATGGGAGCATATGTTGTTCTAGAACTTGGATATACCTTTCAGCATTGATGGTGCCTTTCCAGATGTGTAAGCTGCCCATGCCACACGCACTCATGCAACCCCATACCTTCAGAGATGCAGGCTTCTGAGCTGAGCGCTGATAACAACTTGGGTTGTCCTTGTCCTCTTTAGTCCGGATGACATGGCGTCCCAGTTTTTCAAAAAGAACTTCAAATTTTGATTCGTCTGACCACAGAACAGTTTTCCACTTTGCCACAGTCCATTTTAAATGAGCCTTGGCCCAGAGAAAACGCCTGCGCTTCTGGATCATGTTTAGATATGGCTTTTTTTTTGACCTATAGAGTTTTAGCCTCGCAACGGCGAATGGCACGGTGGATTGTGTTCACCGACAATGTTTTCTGGAAGTATTCCTGAGCCCATGTTGTGATTTCCATTACAGTAGCATTCCTGTATGTGATGCAGTGCCGTCTAAGGGCCCGAAGATCACGGGCATCCAGTATGGTTTTCCGGCCTTGACCCTTACGCACAGAGATTGTTCCAGATTCTCTGAAACTTTGGATGATATTATGAACTGTAGATGATGATAACTTCAAACTCTTTGCAGTTTTTCTCTGAGAAACTCCTTTCTGATATTGCTCCACTATTTTTCGCCGCAGCATTGGGGGAATTGGTGATCCTCTGCCCATCTTGACTTCTGAGAGACACTACCACTCTGAGAGGCTCTTTTTATACCCAATCATGTTGCCAATTGACCTAATAAGTTGCAAATTGGTCCTCCAGCTGTTCCTTATATGTACATTTAACTTTTCCGGCCTCTTATTGTTACCTGTCCCAACTTTTTTGAAATGTGTAGCTCTCATGAAATCCAAAATGAGCCAATATTTGGCATGACATTTCAAAATGTCTCACTTTCATTTGATATGTTATCTATATTCTATTGTGAATAAAATATAAGTTTATGAGATTTGTAAATGATTGCATTCCTTTTTTATTCACAATTTGTACAGTGTCCCAACTTTTTTGGAATCGGGTTTGTAAATGCAGGCATACAGTCTATTAACCCTTACGAAAAAGAAGTATACTTCAAGTTTATTTTATGAAGTATACTTGAGTATGTTTAAGTATATTTTTAAGTATACTTCATGTAGTTAGTATACTAATATCAATGCACTAATAGTAAACGTGTAAGTGTACTATTTTAATACTGCTTGGGACTAAATAGGCCCAATTTAGTATACTTTAAGTGTACTATAATTGTAACAGTAGTAAACTTTAAGTGTGCAACTAATTCACAACGACATTTCTCATTTGTACTGCATCTGTACTACAAGTGAACTTGAAAGTATACTAGTACTTGTAGTACACTATTTATATAGCACTACTAAAAACAACTGAGGTTGAACCAAGGTGCTTTACATAGTATCGATACAAAAACAACAAACAGACGATAACAGAAGATGGTAACACTTTAGAATACTGTTTCTTACTGCATAACTAATAAGGAATTACTGAAGAACTAATAGGTAATTCTTCATTAACACTTAAGTCACTACTGTTAACTACTAAGGAAGATGTGTTAACTAATCAGTATGTAATAGAATTTTCTGATTATGTTAAGTAACAGTTAGCTAATCAGTAACTAATGAATTCTGTCATACCTCCTGAAGAACTACTATTAATTATCTACTAATTAATGTTCAAGAACTATGAAGTAACTACTAATGAACAGTCAAACACAATTACATTGAGTTGTGGCCCTTTCTTATTTACTAATGTTATCAGTAGTAGTATAATGAAAATGCAATATTAATAAATACAATAAATTTTATCGAGGTTTTTGCCTCTGTGGTAAATAATTGTTTTGTGAGTGTGTTCTGTAAGAAATCAACTTCGGAAAGGAACCCAACCCCCACTTTAAATGCCTTGTTATAGCCAACTTACCTCAGATTATTTTTTATATTTCATATACAGTATTGTAAGTGTGTCTGTTTTCCTCAGCATATCACATTACGATTGAGTAAATTCCAGTATGTAAGGCAATGACTGAGGGAAAGTGAAAATACAGGGAACTCATTAGTAATTCATAAAGAATTATTAGATAATTCTGCAGTAATTACTTAGAACTTGAAACAGTATTCTAAAGTGAAGATTTAAGGAACCCATTAGTAATTAATACATAATTACCACATAATTCTGACTCAAATATATATATGTCTCATCCCAGTGTTTGGGTAAATAAATAAATAAATGAATAAAACATTTTATATCTGTGGTAAGTTAGATATGGCAAGGCAGTGGGGGTGGGGTTCCTTTCCGAAGCTGATTTCTTACCAGAACATGCGCACAAAGTAGCTAATCACTATACAGGCAAAAACTTCTGAACAATTTGTTGTAATGAGTCTTTTTGGGAGAGCAGTACATTATGCGGCATATAAATGCATATTTAACTTCCATAATAATAATAATAAGTGGTGGACTGTAACAAAGTAGTACGAAGTAGTTGTAATTTTACTCAAGTAATTTTGAACTGAATCATGAAATGAATCATTTTCTGTTCGTTAGTAGTTACTTCATAGTTATATTTCTTGAACATTAATTAGTAGATAATTAATAGTAGTTCTTCAGGAGGTATGACAGAATTCATTAGTTATTAATTAGCTAACTGTTGCTTAACATAATCATAAAATTCTATTACATACTGATTAGTTAACACATCTTCCTTAGTAGTTAACAGTAGTGACTTAAGAGTTAATGAAGAATTACCTATTAGTTCTTCAGTAATTCCTTATTAGTTATGCAGTAAGTAAGAAACAGTATTCTAAAGTGTTACCCAGAAGATACACATATTAACATATCAAACATCATAGACACCACATTTACCACATGAAGTTTAATTGTTGTAAGCTGCCAGAACTAAGTGAGCTTTCGGCAAGTTCCTGAATACTGATAAGGACGTAGTAGATCTAATAGATAAAGGCAACTCGTTCCATAATCTCGGGCCCATAACTGCAAAAGCACGATCACCTTTTTGAAGGCGATTTGTCCTTTGTACTGCAAGGAGTTTTTGGTTTTCTGACTGCAGTGCTCTAGGGGGATTATAAGGAATCAACAGATTAGTAAGGTACGTGGGGGGCCTAATTATTTAGAGCTTTGTATACAAACATTAAAATCTTATATTTGACTCTAAAATGAACAGGGAACCAGCGCAAATTTGCTAAAACCGGTGTAATGGATTCAAATTTCTTGACCCTCTTTGAACCTTGCCGCAGCATTTTGCACAGATTGCTGTGCCAGGGATGCGGCGGAGATGCCACAATATAACAAAAGTACGAATAACTCTTTCGAAGTCTACATTTGATAAATAAAGGTTTAGTTTTTGCTAGGAGACGCAAATTATAAAAGCAGGCCCATACCACCGAATTGATTTGCTTATCCATTTTTAATTTATCATCTACAAGGAAACCTAAATCTTGTACCGACGTTTTACGTGCCAACGGGCTCGAATCTAAAAGGACCTTGGCAGAGTCATTTGACTGGCCAAAAACAATAACCTCTGTTTTGTCCTCGTTTAACATTAAAAAAAAATTAGCCATCCAGTTTTTAACATCATTTAGGCAACCTAAAAGAGAATCCAAAGGTTTCCTTAGTGATAAATACAGTTGGGTGTCATCGGTAAAACAATGGAATGATACTCCATATGCTTTCTAAAGATGCTGCCCAACGGAAGCAAATATAAAGAAAAAAGTGTAGGAGATAAAATAGACCCTTGTGGTACACCCCACAAAAGGTGTTTTGGATGTTGAATTTCCATAATTGACTGAAAAATATCTATCACTTACAAAGGATTTAAACCATTTCAAGACCGTATCTTTTAAACCTACTGTGTGTTCCAGGCGAGAGATAAGGATATTATGGTCAATCATGTCAAATGCTGCGCTGAGATCCAGCAGCACTAGAATAACAGCATCTCATTTATGTAGAGCTAAAAAAATATCATTTAACACTTTCAGCAGTGCCAAATCTGTGCTGTGGGCTGCTTTAAACCCAGATTGAAACGTTTCTACTATAGAGTTTCCATTTAAAAATGAAAGCAATTGTTGGAAAACTACTTTTCCTAAAATTTTCGAGACAAAAGGCAGTTGTGAGATAGGTCTATAATTCTTCATATCATCACTTTTTTAGTTTATGAAAGTAGACTTTGAAGTATACTCTCAGTAAACTAGTAGTTTAGTAGGTTATAGTTTTATACTGCAAGTATACTTGTAAGTTTTCTTTAAGTGAACATAACATCACACTTATAGTTTACTATTTATATATTATTTTGCACTTTAAGTATACTACTAAGTTCGTATTTAGGTATTATTTTTTATAGGCTACTTGAAATATACCTTCAACTGTATTTTATCTCATTTTAAAAACATTTTATTATAGCTTCATGCATCCTTTTTTATCAACACTTGAATGTGGGTTTAATTAAAAAAAGGCAACATTTTAAACAAAAAGCTGAGAAAATTGCATTTTTTTTTGTCAAAGATTTTGTCCAAATGGGATTCAGAACGATGATCAAAATAGATGGAGTAGATCGAGTCCGTCAACACCCCAAAAGCTTTACAGCCCTATGGGTCGACATTTCATTCAGTAACATTAGGCAGTTTTGATTTACAAGCTGTTTGATGATCATGTTATTTTACATTTGCTTGAGCAATCTTCTATCACTTGTTTCTGTTTCTTCTTCTCCTGTGTTTTCTCCTGTGTTCTCAGTGCACCACAATCGTTCATTCATTGATCCTATACGACCACCAGTGGACTAGCCTACACAAAAAATCAGATACTCAGAATTAGGAACATATTCTACATATCATACATTTATAAATCAATATTTTCAAACAATGTAAGTTTACAAGACTATGTAAAACTATGTGAAAAAAAAGTATATATAATAGGCTACTCCGTCAAAAGATTAAACAACTACAAGCCAAGTATACTTATAGAATATTTAATTATACTTTTAAGTATATCTCGATCAAAAGATTGAGTACAAGTACAGGCCAAGTATAAGACAAGTATACTTGAGTGCAATTTTAAGTGTATTTCTGAGTACATAAAGTATATTTCTGAGAAGTATATAAGAAGTAGACTGAAAGTATACTTTCTTATTTTTAGTTTAAATTAATTAAGCACACTTGAATAAACTTTTTTTTGTAAGGGAAGAGAGTCATCCATAGTTGTATTTGTGGTGGTTACCAACGTCTGAGTACAAATAATACAGTTAAACTATGCAACAGTAAATTATGCAAGGACTGGTAAATGTAGCTATTTATACCAGGTTGTGCACAATTTTCAATTGAATTGAGATTCAAATCAATTCAGATTCAATTATATTATCAAAAGATTCAAATTTTAAAGACATCTTGAAAGCAGTATGTGGTTGATGGTTGAATTAATTGTTTAGACATTACTGAACTTCAGAGAAATATGTATTTTTCAGAGAATAAATGTATATGTATAATTTGATGTAATCGGTAATACAACAATTCTGAATATTTTAAATGAATGGCATTTCATGTAGAATTCACTAATTGTAACCAATGTATTAAATTTAAGCTTTCTTTGTGCATGCAGATTATGATGAACGCAACATTGAATGCAAGCAACTCATCATGTGTGATGATGCACCCATCGGCAGGTCACCTGCTGATGTCTTTCTACATCATCGCCTTCGTCCTGGGACTGCTGTTCAACCTGGTCACCTTTGGCCCCATAATTCAGCAGATCTGCAGAAAGAACATTCTAGGGATCTACCTTCTCAGCCTGTCTGTCTCGGATATCCTATACATCCTTACCATGCCTCTGTGGATCTATTATTTAAACAACAACCACAAATGGACCCTTGGTCAGGGACTCTGTAGTCTGGCTGGCTTCATTTATTACTCCAACCTGTACATCAGCATCTTTATCCTCTGCTGCATCTCCATCGATCGCTGCCTGGCCATCACCTTCCCTCTGAGAGTCCAAGCCTTCCGGCGCCAGCGCTATGCCTGGATCATCTGTGGGCTGGTCTCCGTTTCTGTAATGGCCTTGCACTGTTTGGTGCTGTACCTGGACAAGCTGGAAGATCCCCTAGATGACAGCGACCAGAGGTGCTACGAGACCTTCCCCATGACAGAACGCATTGCGATGTTCAACCTGATACGGGCAGGGGTTGGCTTCCTCTTGCCGCTGGTGGTCATCACGATATGCTACTGGTTGATCTCAGCCAAGGTGCAGCAAAGTAGTGGGGTGGACGAGCAAGGCAAGCGCAAAGTGAGGCTTTTGTCAATGGGAGTCATTGGCATTTTCTCTTTCTGCTTTGCACCGTACCACATCCTCCTGATGATACGATCCATCGCTTTCTTTTCTGTTGGAGATCAACGAAGCTGCTACTTTGAACAAGCAATGTATTTACCCTTCACTTGCTCCCTCGGGCTATCCAGCCTGAACAGCATGGTGGACCCAGTGCTTTATGTTTTGGCGAGTAATGGAGCTAGGGAGGACATGAGGTTGTTCTGTTGGAAAAATAACCAGAGACAGATGACAGGAAGCCCTCTTGTTGGTTCCGAGTGGAAGACAAGAGTAACAAACTTGAAATAAAATCAACCTCAAAGTAGATTTGTGCCTGACAGCACAGTGTATTTGTACACAATGCTTTTGCACCCATTCAAGAGTAGTGCAAATCAGTACCCAGCACAAAATCGCCCAAACCGCTTGTGCTGGCACAATTTTGCAGATGGGTTCTGAATGTTAAGATGTGGAGGGAGCAGCATAGCTGGTGTACTTTTCTGGAACTCCACCACTGCGATCCAGACAGCTGAATCAAATGCGTTCGACTAATGTGCTTGTCTGGATTATAATGATTTTCTTTATCATTCGATGAATAATTGCCACCATGACTGTAACGCTTGCTTTCTGCAAGGCAGTTTTTGGTAAAAAGCACCAAGTTGTGTGAGTAAAGCTCATCTATAATAAGCCTAATTTGCATAGAAATCAATGACATGTACTGACAATACTGATGCTGCAGCATTTTTGTGCATTTAGCTGGTTAAACTGGATTGTGGTGGCTTAGTGAATAATAATATTGTGTTTTGTGCTGAAATACTGTGTAAAAATGACTGTTTAGGGAATTAGCCACTTTATGCAAGTGTTGTAGTCGAGACCAGCTCATTTGAGTCAGAGTCAAGATGGAAACCAGCGACCAGTTTCATAAAGACAGTCACTAAGACCAAGTCAGACCAACTAGCTGTTAGCCAAAAGGGTAATTTTTCGGGTTCAAATTAGACCAATCTACCTGTTTAGGTAACTTACTAAAAAACGTTATGACCAGTCTTAAAAAAATTAGATGACTATCTCTTGATCCTTAAGTCCGAATCCAAGATCATATTTTCATGGTTTTGATCTTGGTCCTCGATTCAGAATTTATGAACATATTTTCATGGTTTTGGTTTTAGTCCTTGATTCCGAGTCCAAGATCATATTTTCATGGTTTTGGTCTTGGTACTCGATTCAGAGTTTATTTTCATGGTTTTGGTCTTAGTCCTTGAGTCCAAGTCCAAGATCATATTTTTATGGTTTTAGTCTTGGTTCTTGATTCAGAGTTTATAAACATATTTTCATAGTTTTGGTCTTAGTCCTGGAGTCAGAGTCCAAGATCATATTTTCATGGTTTTGGTATTGGTCCTTGAGTCTGAGTCCAAGATCATAATTTTCATAGTTTTGGTCTTGGTCCTCGATTAAGGCCCGGTTTCACAGACAGGGCTTAGGCTAAGCCAGGATTTGGCCTTAGTTCAGTTAGGATATTTAAGTAGTTTTTATAAACATACCCTAGAAAAAAACATTGCTGGTGTGTATCTTAAGACAAAACAATGGCAGTGACATTTTAAGATATGTCAGTACAAGTTGCTTTCAGTTAAAACAGCTCAAACATGCATTTTAGTCTAGGAGTAGCTTAAGCCTTGTCTGTGAAGTTTATGATCATATTTTCATGGTTTTTGTCTTGGTCCTTGATTCAGAGTTTATGTACATATTTTCATGGTTTTGGTCTTAGTCCTTGAATCCGAGTCCAAGACTAAATTTTCATGGTTTTGATTTTGGTCCTCCATTCAGAGTTTATAAACATATTTTCATGATTTTGGTCTTAGTCCTCCAGTCTGAGTCCAAGACTAAATTTTCATGGTCTTTTCTAAACTTTCATGGATCATTTGGATTCTGACTCAACTCTCTTCTGGTCACTGTCCTGACTCAGACTCGAATTAACTGGTCTTGACTACAACATTCCTGTCTGCAGATGTTTATTTTTTTAAACTCAGATTCTGTTTCATCTATTTGTGTGAAAAGAGAAAAAGGAATAATTACTTTGCTGTTTTATCTGAGATGGGGCATATGTCTGTGTCTTTACGAACACCAAGAGGATGTTTACAAATTATGGATTTGCAGTGGAACAGGACCTGAATCTCTGTCTATGAAGGACCCTTGAATCACTTGAACTTTCTATGTGAGAGCCGTACTCAGCCCAAGTGTTGTTATTGTGGGATAAAGCCTCGCTTGTTAGTCCTGTTTAATTCACAGACAACTCCCTGTAACGTACCGTTAAACCAGATTTAGCCATTAAAGATAGATGTTAAAAAACAACCTGTTGCAATGTAAGCAATTTCAGTGCTCAGCATGTTGCTATTCTCTCTTCTTAATATATTACGCTCAGCAAAACCATATTTTCACTCCTGTAATTTACCAATGACGCAAAGAAACTAAATGATGAAATAAAAGAATTACTCTGATTCTGACTCTCATGAAACATTTAAGGAAGTTATACTTTCGTTACAGCTCTTTAAATGAATGTAAAAAGAGGGGGTGGGATCATCTACCGTCAGCTTAATCGTGATGCTTCTGAAAAACGAGCAACCTATATCACACCATCAAGTGCTCTAAAGCGCTGATGACAAGGAGCGCTTGTGTATCATCTCTAACCGTTATCGCCCACAATACACTTTGTACAGTTTTGTTCCCCCACCTTCTGCTAGCATGATTGCCTCTATAGATGAGTGGCTCTCGTGCGACTGCAGTCTTCTGCAAGTCTGTGAGCGAGAGTGGCCTTCTGCTCTACTGTAAAATGCCTCAGACCAACTGAATGGAGTGATTTTGAAGTGTGAGCGAAGCAATGAATTGCAGCTTTGAGTACCTGATCTGCAGTCTGAATGGTTTAAATGACTGCTCGCTTTCACCTATCGCACCAGACGCCGCCGTGCCATTCAGGGAAGATTGAAATGGGATGCGATATAGTGTCAGAACTTGTCGTCCCCATATACGGGCAAGAACATTTCTGCAAGATTCACTCAAGGAAAGAAAGCCACATTCTTTCTTCATAATAAATGTATTGCATCACAATAGAACTAATGTGTGCTATTCTGCATTACACAATGAAGCTGCTGCTGAGGTCTCACCACAGCAGGAAGTCTGGAGGGATTTAGAGAACGAGAACAGCACAGAACACTGTGTCTGCTTTCCTCCACTCGAGCAATTGATTCGCACCTTCCCGAATGCAGACAACAGATGGAAGTGAGAGAGCACGCACATGTAAGAGCTGCAACCTGGCATTGCATCAAAATGCAAATAATTGATTTTGTGTAACTAATGGCTGAATCTCACAAAAACATGTCTGGGTCACATCCCCCCCCCACCCCTAATAAAAGGAAAAAAGGAAAATCAATAAAGAAATGAAACATATTACTTTGAATGTATGTGTACGCATACTCTATAGGTGTGTTCACGCCATATCGTAATTACTGTATACGAGATTCTGGCTCATAAAAAGTGTTCACGTCCTCGTAGAGCTCTTACAGTTTGTAAGCTGGGAGTTTTCTGAAAGCTCCCACGTGTACCACGTGGCTGCTGTACCACCTGACCACTGTTGATAGTGGTGCCACAGAAACGCATAATTCCCAGTCTGAGGACTTGAACAACTCCGAATATAACATCACGTGTTGTTATCTCAAGATTACAGTAATTACAAGGTGGCGTGAATGCAGCATATCATCCAAAAGTTTGGGGTCGAAAGATTACTAATCAAATTTGCCTTCAGGAATTTATTCACCACTTTCAATGACATTCTGACAGCTACTCTAATATTATTCATGTGGCATCACCACAGAGTTCAGAATGACCTTTTGGACTGAGAACCTCATAGGGACGTCTCAGACCACACCAAGTGAAATTCATTGATCCAAAAATAAGAAAAGAGGTTGTCAGGGTTGTTGCAGTTGGGATCATACACCTCATTATTATTCTCTCAACAAGTCAGCCTCTTTGTCATTAAAGCGCTTGGCGAGACAAAGGGATTTTGGAATCCATTAGTGATTCTAAATGAGAGACCAAGAGATTTTTGGTCTTCTCAATAACCCAACTTTTTCCCCATGCAGGCCAAGGGGTATTTGATATGGGATTGATAATTTATTGTTATGCAGCAACAAACAACAAAGGCGTAACGTTTGAGTGAGTCTCATTCACAACAGGCATTTGGTGAATGTCTTAATAAGAAGAGACTACATTAGCAATAGAAAATAGCAATTCAATGTGTTTTTGATTTATAATTTTTGATATTAATTGTTAAATTTTGCTTAAACATATTTTTGATCTGAATTTGCTGTTTATTTTCCCATTTTGCAGATAGTAACAAGTATAAATATTATAGACAGAGCTTTATATAAATGGTTAAAGCTGTTGACATATTTAGCTTACTATCATGCTTTCTGTGGAAACCTATAAAATTAGTAACACTAGACTTCTGAACATGATGTTCCATAAAAAAAATGGGAATTTTCAAAAGCCAGTGGCTTATTTCTATGATCATGCTCCTTAGTAGAATAATCTCTAGCATAAAACAAGCACCCTATTAGTCAAAATGAAAATAATTCCTGCAAATATTGGCTCAAACAGCACAATAGAAAGTGGTTTAAAAAAAAAAAAAAAAAAGTTCTGAACCCATTTGATTTTCGCTCTTCCACAGAATACAAAAAAAAAAAAAGAAGGGAAATGTGAGGCAAAATGTCCTGGCCTGCTCTTTTCTATACAATGAAAGTGAATGGGGGCATGCGTCCTGTCAAACAATGTGTAGCAATGATGGCATAGCATGGATGATGGCAAACAACATGAGGACTGATTGTCCAGTGATCATGTGGCCCAAATCAAGTTTGTGAGAGGGCCACATTTGAATTTATTTAAAGGTTTGCAAGATCAATTCTTATTCGAAAGAGACATTGTAGCAAATGTACTGAGAATGATTGATAATTAAATGCAAAATTGAGTAACAGAATAATTATAAGGCAGATACATTTCATTAAAAGATTTCAAAGACTAGACTAGAAAATCTTAAAATGAATTATATTTCTCTAATAATTTAACCATTAATTGTCATGCAATGTTTATTTTGTTTGCCATATTTTATAAATATGCAGAAGCTCAAAAAATGACCATAAAATACACCACAAACACACAATAAAATGATCATAAGTATTTCAAGTATTTTGAGCACTGTAATCCAAATATTTGGAATCAATGTGATTGCGAGAAACATATCCAAATTCAAGCCTTTATTCTACGCTCTTTGTCTACATCTTCAGTAACGACAAAGACTATAGATATAGAAAGACAGTTCACTTCTATTAGTTATTATGAGTGGTAGAAACTGCAACGTGCAATATGGCGGAATACGTCCTGCCTTCTAAGCAAGAGCCAATCGCTGATTGATAGTCATTGCGTCACTGCAGCTGCCGTTCAAAGAAACCTGAGACTTGTGCGTAGGACTGCACATGTGCATTGGCTAGTCTAGCCTGAAAAATAAGCTTTTTTTTAATGCTATTTGAGCATAAGAAACAGCATTTATAGGACAGTTCATGTCAGATTTTGTTGCTGATTTGAAATATGTTATTTAATTGTGAGTTTTTCAGATTTAAGGATTCCCCCATTCATCTTGGATGCCCGAAATAGCTGCCTGGAGGCATTGTAAATATGGCCGCCAACTGAACAGACATTCCTTGAAAGGGACTTTGGTAGCGATCATAACAGTCAAATCGCACTCGTTAAAAATTCGAAGTTTGCCACCTCAAGAAGCATTACGACAAAGGTTTTACATCAGTGATATCAATTGCTCATTGGCTCTCGCATGCTTCGTGACTAGGGTTGCAAAATTTCAAAGTTGGAAACTTTCCATGGGAATATATGGGAATTAAAGGGATAGTTCAACCAAAAATTGTCATCATTTATTCAACCTCATGTTGTTCCAAACTTTTTTTGTTCTGTTGAACACAAAAGAAGATATTTTAAAGAATGTTGGTAACCAGACAGTTGACACTAGCTACTGACTTCCATAGTAGGAAATACTACGGAAGTCAAAGGTTACCATCAACTGTTTGATTACTAACATTCTTAAAAAAATACCTTCATCTGTTTAACAGAAGAACAAAAATGTTTTAGAACAACTTGAGGATAAGTGAGGACAACATTTTCATTTTGGGCAAACTAACCCTTTAACAGGATTAAACGGAAACCCCGCTAGAAATTTTATGAAAAAAAAAATTCTTAAATGTCTTACAAAAAAAAAAAAAAAAAAAACTCTTTACAGGTATTTTCTGGATTGCTATTATGAAATCTCTTGCAGTAAGTCATTAACTGGCAACAACACATGCATGAGCTAATATCAGTATTATATCACTGCATCAGCAACTACACGGTTACTGTCTTTAAATAAAGTAACATGCAACATAACATCAGTGTTTCCGGATCATCACTGACTGAAGCACAGGCTCTACTCTCCAGCACAATGGTAACTTCACAAACTCAGATAACAGAAATAGAACATTAAACACTAACAGATCTCTCTAGATCTCAGCATCTTCACTTATTACAAACCACTCTGACTTTATTTTTTTCATTCAAAACTTCTTAATGAGGTGTTGATGTTTTATTAAAAATAATAACGTTTGAAGTCACCATTATGGAGGTAGGCGCTTGCTTTAGTTGGGCTCCTGACCCTTGACCTTTTTGTCTTTAATTCTTGTTTATCTTTAAGAAAAAAAAAATAATATGCTGTTCTTCTTTGATACTTTGAAAGTTTTTATCATTGTGCAGAATTAAATGCAGACTCACACAGACATCAAGATTCTGCGTATGAACCTCAACAATGGTGACAAAATTTTCAGACAAACAGATCAGTTCTGAGCATCACAAAATGTGCTACTAAAGTCACAAAAAAGATTTTTGTTTATTGTCACCATTGTTGAGGTTCATACGCTGATTCATGATGTCTGTGTGAGTCTAAGAGACACTGCTCAAAACTTGTTTTAAAAAATAAATCTCGTAAAAAAAGGAAAAAACAAAACTAATCTTTAATTAGCGCAAAACTAACAATAAACACACTCAGAGCTTAGACTCTGGAGAGAATCAGTGAATCAGGACACTCCATGATAATTGAATCACCATTATTAAATAACCCAACTCATCTGATCAGAATTTCTCTTGAAATTTTTGCAGTAGAAAAACATGTTTCGGAAACAG
The DNA here is from genome assembly GCF_019924925.1 of Ctenopharyngodon idella. Taxonomy (NCBI): domain Eukaryota; kingdom Metazoa; phylum Chordata; class Actinopteri; order Cypriniformes; family Xenocyprididae; genus Ctenopharyngodon; species Ctenopharyngodon idella. The sequence goes on from NC_067234.1 coordinate 20,968,756, forward strand.
TTAAAGCAGCCAGAATCAAGAGCCCATCTAAAGCAAACGCTCACCTCCATAACGGTGACTTCAAACTTTATTATTTTCTATAAAACACCCACGTAGAAGGCGAAGTTCTCAGGACCTTGCGCAATGTTCCCTAAAATTTCTCCAAAGGTTACGAAAATTCAGAAACTTTACAGAACATTAGGGACATTCCTAAAACATCCTCTTTTGGTAATGAAAGTGCTGCAGTTCAAGGTTCCTTTAATGACTTTAGGGGTCATATAAGGACGTACTGGGAAAGTTACTAGACAACGTCCTTAACACCAGTGGGGACATTCTGAGAATGTTCTGGGAATGTAAAATTTCTAGCGGGGTAACCTGTCACCTAGTAACGTTCCCAGAACGCTCAGAGACGGTCACGATGTGGAGTTCTTTTAAGGGTTGAGGGACGTTATTTGGTGGACCTTCAGGGAACATTCAGGATGTTCTGGGAATGTTTAGGGGACTATTACTATAGGACGTTCTGTTAACTTCCCAAATGTCCTCTTTGTAACGTTCTTGCGCAAAAATAAAATAACCAAAATAGAACGTCCCCTAAACTCATATCAGGAACATTAATAAATGACCATCAGAGGACCATGTGGGAACGTTCTGTTAATGTCCCAAATGTCCTCTTTGTAACGTTCTTATATGACCATAAAATAACCAAAATGGAACGTCCCCCTAAAGTCATAAAAGGAATCTTAAACTGCAGCACTTTCATTACCAAAAGAGGACGTTTTAGGAACGTCCCGAATGTTCTGTAAAGGTTCGGAATCTTCGTCACCTTTAGAGAACTTTTAGGGAACGTTGTGCAAGGTCCTGAGAACGTTGCCTTCTACGTGGGAATAAACTGGAAATTTGTAAAATTGCAAGTTAGCTTATAGGGAACTTAAATGTACCTGGAAAAAACATCTTGCTGAATATTCTTTGTTAAAACAACCAGATTCATTGTAAATTCAGTTGAATTTCTAGTTTCGTCGTTTTTGCCACACATGAAAAATGACGTTGCAGATAGTTAATATTTAAAAACAGGCTCAAAATGAGTAAACGCTCTCTAAAACAGCTAAATTCGATTGAAATATTTGCAAAAAGGCCTAAAACTATTGAGTAGGGATTGAGAAATGAAGCCTCTTAAATCTTTGAAGCTTTTCTCTAAATGTTTCAGGAAAGGTTTCAAAGCATCAAGAGTGTCGAAAACAGTGCTATCTTGTGGCAGGTATAATTTACAGCAGCCATAAACCTGAGAGTGCAGCTCCGTTGTTTTATCCATTAAGCACAAATAAAAGCCTGTGACGCTAATGTGTTTAGTTTTCTGATAATATAATTCATATATTAAAGTTTGCCAATAAATTAAATGGATCAACAAAAACAATAATACTAATAATAATACATACTGAGTTGTTTGAGGCAAGTAAATTGTGCTGTTATTTTATTGTTTTTATACTGTTTATATGACAGAACATGATGTTTAAAATGTTTAGTAAATGGACTTGAACTTCCATATTCCAACACACAAAGTGAAGCATTCACGTGACTGGAAACAATGTGAGGCTTCGTTTTTTGTTAATCACGTTTCTCTGAAAACAATATGCACATTTCAAGACAAAGCCGCTCAGAGATAACATAAAAAAATAAAATAAAAAAAATATATATAAATTACGAAGCATCTATCTACACAAGCACATCAGAGTGCAGTTAAGTTAATCAGATTTTCTAAGGGGAACAGGAAAGAGACAGTCGATCACTCGATTTGTACAGCATTAGGTCGTTCCCACCAAAGCAATGATTGATTTAATTGGTAAAAAAAAAAGGGGGGTGGGGGGTTGGGGTGCTAGTTCTGCGTGTACCCTGAGATAAAATCCTGCAGGCGCCCCTGATAGGAAATATGTTTATTTTATTCAATATTCATACATTTTTGTTGTTCAATGAAAGAATCGATTAAAGTTGTACTCAAATCAAAGTCAAAATTCCCCAGCTTAACTTCCCATGGAAAGTTTCTGGAAAGTTTCCAGAAATTTACCAGATACAGTCTTTGCAAGCCTATTCGTCACCGATTGTGACATGCTGTAAAAAAACGGTCAGTGACCGGCAGCAGCGGCTGCCAAACAAAAACTGTAAAATTAAAGTAAAATATTCTAATTTAAATAAAGTGCAAAAAACTTTAAAAATTTTCTTTAAATGTTAAAAATACTTTTATTTTACAGTTATTTCCTGATTTGATTCAAATGGCAACAACAGAACATTAAACACTAACAGATCTCTCAAGATCTCAGCATCTTCACTTATTACAGACTTTATTTCTTTTATACAAATGTCAACAGATTACAGATGTTGATGTTTTATTGAAAAAAAAGTTTGAAGTCACCGTTATGTTTGTCATAGCAAAAAGTGCAGGAAAAACTCTGATCAGATGTTTTTGGTTGCTTATTGATGATGTAGTTATCATGAAGTGGCTTGATTCACTAATACTTATTTTTTTTTTTTTGGAGCACAGAGACATCAATAATCAACATATGAATCTCAACAATGGTGACAATCAACAAAGCTTTTTTGTGACTTTAGTAGCTTGTTTTGTGACGTTCTGAGTTGATCTGAATCTTTTTTTTTTATCATCACCATTGTTGAGATTCATACGCTGATTCTGGATGTCTGTGTGAATCTGCATGAGCTTGACAAAACATTTTCAGCATAGTTTTTTTTTTTTTTTTTGCTGTAACAAAGAAATACTAGTGTTAAAGAGTCAAGGGTCAAGAGCCCAACTAAAGCAAGCACTGACCACCAGAATGGTGACTTCAAACTTTATTATTTTATTCAATAAAACATCAACATCTAAACCTCTGTTAATTCTCAATAAGAACTTTAGTATGAAATAAAGTCTGGATTGTAATAAGTGAAGATGCTGAGATCTTGAGAGATCTGTTAGTGTTTCATGTTCTGTTGGGATTTAAAGGGTTTCTGTATCGTCTGTTTTGTGGGTCATCATTGTGCTGGAGAGTAGAGCCTGTGCTTCAGTCCAGGATGAGCCAGAAAACATTAACGTTATGCTGTATGTTGCTTTATGTCAGAGACAGTAACATATAGTTATCTTCAGTCATGCATGTGTGGTTTTTCGGGTTAAATGCAAGAGATTCACATTTTACGGTGAGTGTGTTTTGTTAATAACAATTCAGAATATACTTGTAAAACAATGGTGTTTTTTCTGTAAGAGTGTTTTGTACTTTGTTTAAATTAGAGTACTTTACATTTATTTTACAGACTTTGATCGACAGCTTTTACTGAAAGTCATTTTTTTTTTTTTTTTTTTTTAAGATTATGTTTTGCAGGTGTTTTATTGTAATAATTCAGGGAATACCTGTAAAATAACAGTGTTTTTCTGTAGAAAAATTTTAATGAAAATTTCTGTTAAAGTTTTTTACACTTTCTTTAAATTAGAATATTTTACTTTAATTTGAAGGTTTTTGTTTGGCAGCCGTAGCTGACAGTCATTGACCATTTTTTTTTTACAATTTTTTTTTTTACAGTGCAAATGCAATGTATCTGTTACATTTTCCTTTAGACTGCATATGAAATGGTTAGAAATATTGTACATTTTAGCACCCAAATATAATAATATCAATTATCATATCAAAAGTACATTTTTGTAGATGTAACATTTTGTAAATGTTACGTACAATACCAATGTATGAAACCAGGATGTTTTTATGTACAAAAATAAAACTTTTTTGGATTTGTGGATTTTATGGCTGAGTTTCAATGTTGTACTTTATTGCCATGATTATGTTTACATACAGCTTTGCCAAAACATTATTACAGAAAACAAAAAGTCAAATAAAAGAAATATACAATAGGCCTAAAACAATATGATTCTGTGTTGGCAATTGCATATTGGGCTAGATAAGGCTCAGGTAAAGACTGTTGATATGATTTACTTAAGACTGTGAATTGGTACCAGTATTAAAACTCGTTCTGGCCCAGTTCAGGGCTGGTTATGGGTTATTAATTGGCTGAGACTTAGGCCATTTATGGCCCTTCTTTAATCCAGATCTGGGCCATCCAAGGACCGTAAAGTGGCAGACTACAAAAACTGCAGCACATGCTTTTAATAAACAGAACAATATTGTGCGTTGGTGTGGATGCTAATATAGTTATCATTATAGTTATCCTTCATAGTTATTCTGTTCGTGGTGTGAACAGGCCTTTAGATAAGATACCTTCATAAAACATGTTATTTAGCGTCTACTCAAGGAAGATGGGAAAAACCAAAATATAGCTTAAATTGACTCTCTGGTAGAGGACTTTTTTCATTCCATTCCAGCTTTTTCCAGAAGCATTTTTCTGCTATTTGGTAATGGTTGACCCAGTGACACTTATTTCTGGCAGGTTACAAAAAATGGACACACTCTGTCTCAAAGACACACAGCATGAGCCCTTGGTAAGAGGGAACAATCTGTTCCCATCGAACAAATCATACGAGTTATATGTGAGAAATATGTCACAGAGGCACCATGTATAAAACATAAGGATTTGAAAGCCTTCAGACCATTAAAGTATAATTCACAAAAATTAAAGTACTGTCATCGTTATGTCTTTCCAAAGCTGTAGAACATAAAAAAGAAGATGATTATTTTTTTTAAATTTAAATTCTTTTAGACTTGTCTTTTGTGTTCCCAAGAAAGTCATACAGGTTCGGTACGACATGAGGGCGAGTAAATGATGACAGAATTTTAATTTCTGGGTGAATTCGTTTGAAGATAACTAATTTGGTTGCTAATTTTAATCAACCAAGCAAAATTGCTACTGGTCATGACAGGCAGTGATTATCATGTGTTTTTGTTGTACCGTATGGAAAAGACAGCTCTTTAAATGTGAAATCTTTGCCACAGCATTTAAAAAAGCACAGTTTTTACTTTCAAAAATCGTGCAATCTACTGAACAAATATACATACTGTATACTGCAATGAAAAATTCACTTGGCTCAATCTGGCCTGTGCATAACAAATCTGTCTTTATTGACAGTGTATTTGAATGTGAACGAAATGAGATACCAAGACAGAGCAAGACCTCTATTCATCTCTTCTCCTCAGAGAAGTATTGATTAAGATTTGTTCTTTTCTTTATTTATTGAGCATACAGAGTACACAGAATACTAAGAGCTCCTGATCGTTTCAAAAATCTCCAGACGGCAAAGCCACATAATCATCTCTCAGATAATTACCTGATAATAATGCAATTTCGTATCGCACACCAGGAAAATGAAAGCGGTTCACGTGTATAGGCCTACAGCTGTTCAAAGCCACAATTTTTAAAAGCAAAATGCATACAGATGAGCAGCTGATAGCTGTGGATGTTTACGCAATTTTTTAAAGCTGTGCAAATACAGCTCGCCTGTATTTCAGTGTCTGGTGCATTCTGTCATTTGTCTCATTCATTGTTATTTCCTCTTCTGAACGGCCTATGCAAATTTATGCAAATCCCTGCATGGTTTACCTTGGGAAATGCAGGGCAAACACTTGAAGTTTCTGTAAAATAAGTGCATCTGTAACTAGCTGACTACCCTGATTGCGGTTCGCATTAAGGCTAAGAGGGCTTACAGCACAAATTGAGATGGCAATGAAACCGATCCGAAATTTTATGTGTGTGCGAGGGGTATTGTGGGTAATGAAATTTAAAGAGGCTTCCATCTTGTGTTTTTTGAGGCTATTGCTAATACATTTCTGTTTGATGTTGTTGTTATCACTGTTGTTATGGCAGCTGCCATTTAGGATTTGTACTTTGTGCAGTTCCCCACAGGAATACTGTGAAATGAGAAAGTGATGCACTGCCAAATGGGAACAATCCAAATGAATATTACTTGAGTGGAAACTTAAAAATGGTTGCTATGGTTTCCCCAAAGCACCATTTCACCCCTGCAATTCTCACTTACACTTCAGCTCTTCAAAACATGTTGTCAGTACTGCGCCTGGGGTATATTTTTCATAGTTAAAAAAGAGTTTAAAGTTAAGTGTGATTTTCTTTTGGCTCACAATAAATGCACAGGAGATTGAATTTATGAATGAAAGAATCAATTACTTGCTAGCTGGAACTACAGTTCTAAATCAAAGCCTCTTGTGCCGTTTTAGGACACTACGTTCATGTTCCTTAAAGGGAAAGTGTCATTTTTACCAGTGTTATAAAATGAATTATGATATTATAGTGTTAAAAATACATATACCAACGTGCAGAGACGACTATATTGTCGCTGCTGGGTGGAAACCTTGTATCCTCACATTTCGTCATTATTATTTTTTTCATAAATCATTATTACAGTAGTCAACATTTGAAGTGGATCAAAACCTTTCATCAAAGTTGTCCTAAAACCTTCTTCTTAGGACAACTTTGATGATGTTTTCTGATCCACTTCAAATGTTGACTACTGTATTTGTCACCATTTATGTTTGTCAAATATTTAACCAATGAAAAGTATCAAAAAGCTTGTAACTAAACCTAGTATAACTCCACTGAATCCTCAAACTGTCGGTCAACCCCCATAATTCCACCCTGCCTCAATCTTGAATGACCATATGACAGTGACGATATGTAAGCTATTCTATTCATTGGTTGATGACAGAAGAGACTGAAGATTGATGACAGCCGCCAACTTTGGCTCAACCAATGGTGTGAATTTGGGGTGGGACTATCTGTTTGTCCAACCAACGTAAGATTTAAAAACAAGAGTTGTTTGTGCAGTTCCCGTTTGGTCACCTTAGTGAGCTAGAGAAATCACACAATTCTCTTTTTAATTATTAGATGGCATGGCAATTAATCAACACAGAACAATCAATCATTAGCGTATTGTCTGTGAAGATGTAAAGGTGTGTTCACGCCATATCAGAATTAAAGGGTTAGTTCACCCAAAAATTAAAATTCTGTCATTACTCACCCTCATGTCGTTCCACACCCGTAAGACCTTCGTTCATCTTCAGAACACAAATTAAGATATTTTTGATGAAATCTGATGATTCAGTGAGGCCTCCATTGACAGCAAGATAATTAACACTTTCAAACAACCAAAAGAGTATTAAAAACATATTTAAAACAGTCCATGTGCCTACAGTGGTTCAACCTTAATGTTACGAAATGACGAGAATACTTTTGTGCCCCAAAAACGCAAAATAACGACTTTATTCAACAATATCTAGTGATAGGCAATTTCAAAACACTGCTTCATGAAGCTTTGAAGCTTTACAAATCTTTTGTTTCAAATCAGTGGTTTGGAGCGTCAAATTCACGTGATTTCAGTAAACGAGTTTTCGTTACTTCATGTGTTTCTAAATTTCAATGGTTCAAGTGACTTTGGCAGTTTATATGGCACACTTCTATGCATTTTCGGTCTTGTGGACTTACAATGGCTGGCGCGTGCGCGTGTCCGTTAAGTCCACGAGACCGTAGGGTGTCCCATTCATCATTTTAGATTTCAGAAGGGTGCTCGCGAGCGCCCCCTATGCTGCCGCTATGCACCCTCGATGCGCACTTCAGCTTAGCCCACAAGTTTGCGAGCTACGCAGAGGACTTTACCCGGCAGTCAAAGCGGCATTACGTCACGAAAGTTCGGACTCAGAGGAAGACTGTGAGGGTTTAGGGTGCCAATGGTGGCTTCACTTTTCTACAATGGAAGAGAGCGGAGGTGCGTCATCCATATATTTTTTTTTTACATGGTCATGGTCTATGGTCCCAATGTGTAGTGAGGAAAGTTGTAAGATTTTGACTTGATTTTGAAAATGTGTTCATGTTTTCATAGAACTCATAATTACAAAGCTCTGACTTATACCACCTGACCGCTGCAGTGTCGGAAACATTAAAAATGCCAACAGCTTCAACAGTAAAATGTAGTTCGTTAGTTATTTTGTAATATTTATATTTAATAATTCCAATAATTGATGGTTAATTAATTGATATTGTTCATGAAATTTAACATACATTAACAAATACAGTAGTTTAACATAAAGTGTAGCTAGCACAGTTGGATTATTATTAATGCATTTAAATTAAATGCCTCATGCTGCCTTTCTTTTATACAAAAGGTGATGCTTGTACCCTAATTATTTGCAACCAAATGAACCCATTAATGAGTTAAATTTTCAAAAAAGGACACAATTCCTGACCTGAACACAAAGGGCTGAGCTCTTTTGATCTCTGAGCCTTGTTTTTCTTTGTTTTCCTTCATCTTGCTGTTCAGTTTGTGTCTTTGAGAACCATTTTAGTGTCCTTGTTAAGTCAAGAGGCGGTCAGAGAAATAAGAACATGAAATTTCACTCCTAGAATCCTTTTATCGCACCCCCTTGTGTAGCTGATTTCTTTCCAGTTGAATCTAAAACAGCCAGATGTGTATGACATTGGAACCAATAACAACAGCTGCTATTTATGAAACCCTCTGGTGCCGGCTTGCAGAATGTGTTTGTTTCCACCTGCATCTTCAAGTCTGCTGTGTTCTTTTACCTATTCCTCTGCAAAGCTGCTCTAAGCTTAATGACATCATTAGACCCGCACTCCCACTTCACTGATTTTCCTAATATGTTCTGCGGGAAAGTAAAATAGTCTATTTTTCTGGATAGAAAGTTTGGTCGATGATGTTGATATACCTCATGCTATATTTAGCAGATGTCATGTCTGAGCACTCTCATGGAAAAGAAAAATCACAAAGGAGATATCTTTAGTATCTCAAATGAGATAATGAGTCATCAATGAGATTAAATGGAGAGATGGAAATTCACTTCTCCTGAGTCTCCTCAGTTTCAGAATCTCAACATCACAAACTGCGCTTTCCAAAGATACCCAAGTGTGAAATATTAGCTGTGACTATATGCTTACTCATAATGCTCAACATGGTGCGACAAACTGTTGCTGCCTCTCACAGTTTCAACAACGTCCTGGGGTCTATTTGTCATCTATTATGAATCACGCCTATTAGCATTGTTGCTACTGCGCTCCCCATGCAAAGGGACCCACTGTATGAAATTAGGTGGTCCGGACATGTTGACTGCAAGGAATACACAAGTTCTTATTAGGTAACCTTTGGGTATTATTGGTTAGGTCCATTTTTTTCTTGTGTGCACTGGGCATCTTGCCCCTGGTGTCCCTGTGCTAGGCTAGCAATCAGCGTTGGTGGCTAGATTCAATAATTAGCATGCAGATCCATTCGCAGGCATATCTCGCCTGACATAATTGTACAAACTTCTGCTTCGTCCTTTACCTACTGTGCCTACGTATGTAATCACAAAATTGTATGTGCCTACATTCATGTGGAAACAGATTGTTCATGTTACTTGTGTGCAAACCTATTTTGCAAATACTGTCATGTAATATAAGCTTTCTAATAAATGACAAGACTCTTTCAAACACAGCTGAAAGGTTTGCATTTTACTCACACATTTACAAGGTAACACAATTGCAAAAGGTCGCCCATAGTGACAGCAGATGTTATCTATTATGATTGCATTCATACAGGTTATAATCCACATTGTCATAGCATAGAATCAGCTAGTCAACCAGAACTACAAGACTGTATGCATGATTTGTGTGTGTGTGTGTGTGTGTGTGTGGCTGTTGTAATTCATGTCTAAAGCTGAGTGCACACTGATTTTGTCCATTATTTGTACAATTTCAGGCTTTTTTTTTTTTTTTTTTTTTTTAAAGCACAGCATTTGTACAGTAGTTTAAGGAGATGCTTTTTTTGTTTAATTTCAATTTCGCATACATCTTAAAGGGTTAGTTCACCCAAAAATGAAATTTCTGTCATTAATTACTCACCCTCATGTCGTTCCAAACCCGTAAGATCTTCAGTTCATCTTCAGAACACAAATTAAGATATTTTTGATGAAATCCAAGTGGTTTTTTTGGATAGGTGATAAAAAAAAACTCTTGGATTTCATCAAAAATATCTTAATTTGTGTTCTGAAGATGAACGGAGGTCTTACGGGTGTTGAACGACATGAGGGTGAGTAATTAATGACAGAAATTTCATTTTTGGGTGAACTAACCCTTTAATGACAGAAATTTCATTTTTGGGTGAACTAACCCTTTAAAGGTGCAATGTGTAAAATTTAGGAGGATCTATTGACGGAAATGCAATATAATATACATAACTATGTTTTCAGTGGTACATAAAGACCTTACATAATGAACCGTTATGTTTTTATTACCTTAGAATGATCCATTTCTATCTCATACACCGCGGGTCCCCCCTCCATGTCAAGTGGCCATTATGCGCTGGCATGTTTCTACAGCAGCCCTAAATGGACAAACACTCTACAGAGCGCGTTTCATCACTATGTTGTTCTTCTAAATCGTTCGTGTTTTTAGAGGCAGCTTGCGTTGTCACTACGTTGAATATGCACAAAGTAGTAGTAGTAGTGGTCATCTGGTTTATTAGAAGCAGAGACCATTCTTTGTTAGAAGAAGAAACCTCATTGCTTCACACAAGCTACTCTCTGCTCTCTCAGACGACGACATGTCGGCCAGACGACCACTGTAGCTTCTCCAAAAGGGAGCGGTGTGCACCGTTAGTTGCAGTTCGCAACCTCACCACTAGATGCCACTAAAATTTACACACTGCACCTTTAAGATGTAAGAACTGACAAATATTTGATGTTGCATAGTGTGCTTTGGATTTTACCCAAGATCTCACCAGAATCACATCATACAGTCTGACAAGCAACTATTCAGATGCACATGAAGAATTTGCACAGTGTGTTTGGTTTTTAACCCTTTCACGCATAGAAGTCTTTACAGTGGACAGTTCTTGCGTATGCATGGGTTTTGATGGCAGTTGCACATCAAACTTTACAATGGACACTAGTGCATCATCCTATATGTTTCCACCAAGTAGCAAGCTGTTGTATGTGAATTTTTTTCTCCAAACCAAGATGGCCGATGGCCAGTCAAAAATGCCAAGCTGCTCTGGAATATCAATCCATTCCTTCTATCCCAGGAGACTCTTGCAGAAAAAAAAAAATGTAACTAACATCTAAGGAGTCATATCATTGTTAAATTTTCCAAGTATTGGTTTTAGATTGCGAGGAAATACTGATTAATCATCTGTTCACTAAATTGGACATCATGCATCACTAGCTATATTTCAGCTACAATTCATACTATTACTGTGACTGTTGTTCTTGAAAATACTTAATCTGCAGTAACTTTTTTGGCTGCAAATAAATGTATTTGTGTTATTAGAATGTAATTTGCAGTTACATCAAAAAAGTAATGTGGTTAGATAATGTACGTTACTTGTAAAGCATTACTTCACTTGTTAAATCAAAAAGTAATCTGATTACATTATGCATGTTACTTGTAATGTGTTACTCCCAACGCTGCTCATTTCAGATGAGATTGAAAACAGCTGATCGCTAGTTTTACCACAGTCTGAAACATCAATAGATCAATGTAGATTTGCTTTTCTCAGAGAGGAGAGATACCGTAGAAATGTGTCCATTTTGAACATAATCAGAATTATCAGCTAATAAGGGTAAATTACGGTGATCAGGAGGGACATGTTCGGTTCACTTAGTTTTGTCAAGGCCACGAGATATTAATTTGTGGGAACGTGATAATAAATCGTGGCCACATTAACATATTGCATATTATATTGTATTACGCCCAATGTTGCCTAGACAGCATTCCAATGAAGTTTATCAATAAATGTTAAAAGAATATGCCTGACATTTTTAATCCCATCCAACAGTCTTTTAAATCCATTTACTGATCGTTTATTTTTTATTTAATATTTTTATATTATTATTAGTTAGGCTACATTTAGCTATTTATTGTAAATATATATTTGCTTTATTTCCCCCTTCATTTCCTGTATCTCTGTATCTAAATACCATTCTGTACCTTATGTTAGCCTACTTAAAGTTTGTATTTTGTAAATAGGCCTACTGTAAATGCCCGATCATGACAATAAAGTTTTGACTGTATTTCTGCATACTGTATTCTGTAGACTACAGTGGATTAAACGAGCATCTGTTTTCACTTGTAGCCCCTCGTGCCCGTAACAGCATTCGAATGAAGTTCAAAAAATGTGTTAGCCTACTATTAATAGGCTAGTCTTTGTTAAAAGAATATTTTGTTTATTATTTGTATATAGCCTATATAAAAGCTTTGATTTTATTTTATTTCTGTTGGTTGGGGGATTTTACAGGAAGTTCATGAACAGGAATTTAACATATTAGGCTATATTTCATTTTATTTAGGTTTAGGCATAATAATAATAATAATAATAATAATAAAGATAAATAAATAAAGACTCGAACAGTGAATGGATTAAAAAGGCTGTGAGATGGGATGGATAAAAATGTTTTATTGTAGCCTAGGCCTTATTTTATGTTCTGACATAGGCTATCCTTTTATCATTGTTAATGATAATAACTTCATTCGAATGCTGTCTAGTCAACATCGCGCACAATACAATATAATATGCAATATGTTAGACTAATTTCTTAATTCCGAGCTTTTTCTTAATTAAAAATAAATAGCCTATTATTATAGTCTTATCCATTTTCTGATAATTCCAAGTTGCTATGGTCGCGCAGGCTGTTTACACATTTAACTCGTGGCCACGAGAAAAATATATCGTTCCCTCACCATATGATCTTGAGGCCACGACTTTACATCGCGTGACCACGACATAGGGATGTCATTACCTTGACAAAATGATCTCGTGGCCACGACTTATCACGTTCCCACAAATTAATATCTCATAGCCACAACATATTATCACGTTCCCACGAGTTTATATGTCGTGGCCACAACAAAACTAAGTGAACCAAACATGTCCCCTCCTGGTCATCGTAGTAAATCAACATACTCTGAGGGAGCGTGACTGTTTTCTAAATAGTCTGAGTTGGGTTTCCACAGAGTTGTACCTTCACCGGTTGGAGAGATTTTTGATGGAATCACTTCCTCATGTTCTGAAAGACACACGAAGTTCAACTTGTATTAAGTTTTTTGTCTGCTGGTCGAATGGGAAAAAACTCAATTGCATTTGCAATAATTGAAACTGTATTATTTTTTATATATATATTTTATAGTTTTCACATTTTATATCATTTTATTCATTGGTTTGTTAAATACACACAGTATTGCTGTGTTATTCCTGTAATATGTTTAATACAGTATCTCTTAGTTAAAACCAAAAACGCACACTGTCCACTCAAGTGGACATCTGAAAATCTCTTTGAAGAGGTTCAAATCTTTTTTCATCATTCAGGTTTTTCATGCCATAAGAGCAATAAGTGAAAAAAACAAAAAACAAATCCTGAATGAGGTTTTCATAATTCATGCATGAAAGGGTTAAAAAAGAAAACCATGAATAGTATGGCTTTATTACTGTCACACAAACACACACAGTGACATTCTACCATTAATTACCATAAATCTTTTGGATCACATACGCTTGTTTATTCATCTGAGAAAAGGTTCACTTGATGAGTAATGTAGTGTAGTGTGAATGCCTTGTAGATCATCTAATTAAATGTATCTCACACCTCCAGAGAACTGTTAGAATGAGACATCAATTCTCACAGCTCTCCGAGGGAAATGACAAAACCACATAATAGCAAAACACGGCACTTGCTCCTGTGAAATTATCATCACTTTAGCTCCTGCTACTTACAAAAGGTCAGACTCACTCTGTTGAACATTTCGTAGAACTATGCCTATCTTCAGAAATGTAGAAGTGTTCCAGTGCAAGCCATGTGCCTCGTATGTGTCTTAAAGCAGAGTGTGCAGTCCATTACCAGAGGCGAAAGGCTGTCATTTGATTGAACTCTGACTGCCAGAGCCCTCTTGAGAGTGTCTGGACTTGAGAGTGAGAGGCTCTGAGGACAAATTTCCGAACAGTGATCTATATCAGACATGCAGTGATCCTTATAGAGGCTTGTGAGGCTGAGAGGGTTTATAAGATGTTCTGCATCACTTGTTTTCTGACATGGCTCTGAGCTAAAGGGACAGAATTAACCGCTAATCATATAAATGCGGATATAACCGAGTCAGAAGGGACGGGTAAGAGGTACCTCAGCCAAAACACCTGACTTTTTTCTGGCTACTTGTTATTAGCAGAAAAAAAGAAGGAAAGGAACTGAAGTGAAAAAGAGCAGTCAACATCTAGTTGTTGTTTGCTGATATTCCCCTTGGCCGTGGTGGGTTCAAAGACAGGGTATTCCCAAACGGATTTACTCCTCCAGTAAAAGCTGCACTGTAAATGTGTTTAACGTCAGGAGTATTCATTCAAGGTCAAAGAGATGTACTGCAGGGAATTTTGAGCCTGGATCACTAATGTCCACAGTAACATCAAAACAATGCTGAGAGCCTGAGTATTCTTTTTAGATCTCATGAAAGAAAAGCCCACCAACAACAAAGCCTTCGTTTTCAGATAAGAACATTAAATATTGGCTGGGATACCTCTCCAGTGCTGCGAAACCTCCTTAATGTCTGAGTGCTCCTGATTAGTCTGTGCATCTTCAGAGGCAGCTGTCAGGGACAGGGCTCTCAGGTGATTGGCTCTCTTTCACCGCTACCTCGGAGATGAGCGTCAGGCAGGTGGCAGGGTTGCGGGAGGCACAGCGAGAGAGTAGCTTCTGCCCACTACGCCTGCAGGGGCACAGGTAACCCCGCAGGTGCATGCGGACCTTGCTGTGCAGCGAGGCATAGATGAAGGGGTTGTAGCAGGCTGAGCTCATGGCTATCAGGTGGCAACTGACCTGCAGCACGTTGACGTAGCGCTTGTCAACAATCTGGAAGTCTGAGTCTAGATCCAGAAGGAGATTGAGGACTTGCAGCGGGAGCCAACAGAGGGCAAAGGCAAGCACAGACGCCACCAGAAGGGAGAAAGTCTTGCGCCGTTGTTTGCTCCATCGCTGCTGGCTTTGAGAGGGCTCTCCAGGCAGTGTGTGTTTGCGGAGGTGCACGCTGATGGCACAATAGGAGATGCTAACAGACAACAGGGGGATCATGTAGGACGCCAACAAGAAGAAGCAGGAGTAGAGTAGGCGCTGGCGTTCGGTACCCAGCCAGAACTCCTCGCATACTACCAGCTCCATGCCACTTGGTCGCAGGTCCACGTAGCGTGTGTGGAGGGAAGGGGGAGCGGCAAGGGCCAACGAAACTGCCCAGACGCCCAATGCCACTGCGCCACAGCCCCACACAGAGATACGCCTCCGTACCGGGTACGCCACCACCACGTAACGGTCCATGGCGATGGCAGTGAGGGATAATACAGAGGCGAAGACCGTTGCGCCTTGCAGCAGAGGAATAAGGTGGCACATTGGACGTCCGAACGCCCAACCACGTGCATCAAAAGCGTACGACGCGGTCAGCGGCACGCAGCTCAGGCACATCAGCAAGTCCCCAGCTGCCAGGTTGCCAATGAAGAAATTGGTGGCATTGTGGAGCTTCTTGTCTGACAGAATGCAGGCAAGAAGGAAACTGTTCCCGACACCAGCTACAACAACAACCAAGGCGTAGAGCGGGATAAACAGAGGTTTGAAGCGCCAAAGCAGCTGGGTTCCCGAGAATTTATCCAGGGGGTCTGTCCGATTCGAAGCTCCGAGGGTTGCGTTAAAGCCAGCCAAAACTTGTTCCAGAAGAGGATCCATTTCTACCTGTGACAAAAACATTCATGAACAACATAGACGGCCATCACAAGCACACACAGGTACACACTTGCTCAACTGTTAGAGATAAACTCAGTGTGAGATTGGCACATGGAAACACCGTTGCCATGCTCTTGATGGAACCCTTTTAAAGAGTCTTCTGTCTTGATGAGACTTGAGCACCCTCTAAGCGCAAAGCAGAAAGGCTGCGTTTCACAGAACCAATTAATTGTCAAAGCTGTTTTTTTTTTTTTTTTCTCAAGGTGAGTCATAAAGTCTAATTACAGAGTTATTATTTAGTATTATCTAGAAGAAACTCCTAAGGTTTTTATCTTTATTTAAAGCCACATTGTCTGGAAGATATAATTCATAAGGATCTACTGGTTATCAGGCCTTATGAATAGAGAAACATTCACATTTGATGACTATATTTACTTTTTGAGTTTATATATCAACCTCCATTACACAGTGTGATTACATAAATGTATGATTACAGTAGCAATCATACCACAGCAGATATGAGTGGAAAAGGCCATAATCAGTAATAATGATGATAATAAACATCACATGTTAATCAATTAACAAGTCATTATCAAATTTCGCATAAATAATAGGATACAATGTGTTCCAAATATGCCATCATTTTGCATAGTGATAGAGATTAAGTACAAAAAAAAAAAAAGTGATATTAGTGTGTCATATGAGAAATGGTGGCATTAACCGCCAGTAAAGCTGTCAGGCAGCTGGTGGTTAGAATGAGACAAAACAGATGCAGTGAATTGTTGTAGACTGCTAAAATTTGAATTGGTTTTTAATCATTAGTTAGAATTAAATTGAATTCAAACTTAATTGCTCAATCAAACTGAATTAGATCCACTCTTTTATTCACTGATCTACTAATGTATGTGTGGAAAACAAATGAATAAAAAGTGTTTGCCATTTACAGTACAGTTCTGAAAAGGCACATGCAATGTGAATGAAAAGCAAATGCGTGTTTGTGAAAGAAAATGAAAAAGACAGAGAAAGAAAGAGTACCTGATGCACAAATCTTGATGTATAGCAAGGTGCGGTTTTGATGTCCCTCAGTGTTGTTCCACAATTAAGATATTGTTCATCTCCACATTTCCACATCCATAAATGATCCTCTGTGCCCAGTTTGCCATGCAGTAGTGTGTATCTGATGTCATTTACCACTGTCTCACAGGAAGAGAATGGTTAGTGAGGTGCAGACCACCAACCCATTGGTTTATGGTGGAGGGGGGTGCTGGGGGCTGAGAGGGAATGGGAGAGTGCGAGAGAAAGAGAGAGAGAGAAGGGGGAGTGACTTCTGTCTTCTGTCACAACCGCAGTAAGACTGAAAAGAGACACGGTTCTCCCTCTGAGACCAACCTCATTCTTTCTCTCTTTCTCTCTCTCTCTCTCTCTCTCTAAATGTGAATGCACACAGAGGCGCAGGCATATTCTTTTATAATAAACTCAGTGTTTAATCTCTGTTTGAGATCATTTTTCACTTTCCCAGCTTGCTATCTGTGAGCTGCTGATAATTCTGGAAATATCAGTGTGGCAGTGCACGTGGTTGGAACTCTATTGCGCACCACACAGAATCGCATATAGATAAAAACAAAACAAAACTGGCGGTTGCTGAATTTACTGGAGCAGCTGGTCATAGGATCTTTGGCTTTGTGGACTTTTACAACAAATACAATACTCTTAAAATACTTTTCACACAAGTAGTTTAATTTGTCTACTAACAGTGTCCAAGAGTAGCCAATATGGATTAACGGAATTATTTTTTGCCATTATGAAATGTCATTAATATTTTCCACCTCACTATAATTTCCATCACATCTCAAATGGATTGTGTATATATCTTAAATGCACACTATTAAATAAGTGCATGTTTTTTTACTGTGTAATTAACAAATTGATATTTATTTACCTTGATTTATATTTTCTTTTGTTCAGACATCATGTCTAATATTCAATCTCAAGTTCTTCTCTGACACTATGGTCCCCCTTGGTAAGTACACCAAGCACAACTTTAGGGGAAAAAAAAAAAAAAAAGAAGAAGAAATTTGGAGTCATTTGTTTGTATAGTTATGACACAATTTTTATTTTATATATATATATATATATATATATATATATATATATATATATATATATATATATATATATATATATTTTTTTTTTTTTTTACCAGTGTTATTTTAGTATTACTTTAGTAAATATTATTATTTATTAATATTGTAAATTAAGTTTTTTGTTTTAGTTTTCAGTCTTATTTTAGAACATACATTTATTTTAATAATATTTTTTATACAAAGACAGATTTTTAAAAGACAGATTATAGATAATATGTGACTCTAGACCACAAAACCAGTCATAAGGGTCAATTTTTTGAAATTGAGATTTATCATCTGAAAGCTGAATAAATAAGCTTTTCATTGATGTATGGTTTTGGTGAGATACGACTATTTGAAAAATCTGAAATCTGAGGGTGCAAAAAAAAAATCAAAATATTGAGAAAATCACCTTTAAAGTTGTTCAAATGAAGTCCTTAGCAATGCATATCCACTCACAAAAATAATTTTTTGATATATTTACGGTAAGAAATTTACAAAATATCTTCATGGAACATGATATTTACTTAATATCCTAATGATTTTTGGCATAAAAAATAAATAAATAAATAAATAATTCTGACCCTTACAATGTATTGTTGGCTATTGCTACAAATATAACCGTGCGACTGGTTTTGTGGTCCAGGGTCACATATGTTACACATTACACAGATATTTTTTTATAATAGATTTTCATAGTTTAAAATGCTAGGTTGGGTCTTGGACAAGCTAAAACAACAGAATATCTATATAAAAGGCACTGTTATGTAGTTTTAATAAAAATCAACCTCTGAGGCATAAAGGAGCCTTAGTTGAAAAAGCACCCAGTTACACAGCAAAATGTCACCCACTGTAATATTTCTCCCTTCTGATGTTGATACAGTAGTAAGGTTAAAATTACAGACTATACCTCATATCTGTCATTGAATTTAACACTGTCATTAGTTAGGGAAAGATCACTACATCCATTTTTCTCCCTCATATTTCCCAGACAACCACTTCTGATCAACTTTTTATTCACTGTTGTAGATGTATTGTGATTTCCATTGATTGAAAACAACCCTCCTTGATTTTCTTAGCATGAGGAATGTTCCTTACTAAACCATTCAAAAAACACTCTTGTGCCCAGAACAAAGAGAAAAGCTGAATGTCAGACACATAATTCCTTCTATAAGCATGACCCCTAACAGTTAATCATCATTAGCCTAGCTATTTGCACCAGAATGAGCAGGCAATAATTTGAACAATTTAAAATCATTCAGTCATACAGTCAAACTTCTTATGGTCTGATGTGGTTAAACGGTCAGGAAAGAATCAGAAGAATCAAAAGTTTTCATTTTAGTGACACTAAAAATACAAGTCTCTAAAAGGAGGTTTGGGATTCAGGATAGATTTACATGCACAATGTGCAAATGCAATCTGAGCATGAAACAAATGTACTGATTATGTACTCTGAATTTCACTAAAATGAAAACTGATGTTTCAATGAATACATGGAAGTTAAGTTTCCATAATCAGCAATCGTTGTTTGATTACACATTTAATTCACATGAATTCACAGTAAATGTTTTTTGTGTCCATAAAGGACAGCTGAAATTTTGGGTGTGTTTTCAATTTAGACAGTCGAACTGACATAGAGTGGATGTGTTTGGGGTTGGCATGAGGCTAAACACAATTAATTACCATCTTGCTGATGCCCTGAGAAGGGTGAACTAAAAGTGGCCAAAAAAGAGGGTGAATAGAGTGGATTTGAAAGGTTAATTGCAGTTGTGCCTGTCTAAGTCAATGTCTTGGCATAGCTAGTTTTCTGAATTTGGCTGCGGGCAAAGCCTTTAGTGTAAGACAATCAACACTAATAATTTTATCCCTCGATTTCGACCTCTTCAGTCATCTGACCCTTGTTCAACCCCAGCGACTGCTCTCACACTGTGAACGGTGGTGTCATATGCGAGCTGTTGCTTTTGCTTGACGAGGGGATGAATAAAGGGATAAAAGAGGGCAAATGGAAAGTTATAGACACACTGGACATAGTACTGGCTCTGGTTAAAACTCATTTAGTGGCACTGATTCATAATCAGTATGCCAGACTCAGACGTGACCTTTTTTTAAAAGTGCAAAGCTCTTCAAAGCTCTTTGTGCAAGTCAGTCACAAAGGGTTTTGTGATGTATTTTTGAATGAAACAGGATATTAAACAAAAAAAAAAAAAGTGTTTTATCTATTGTGAATTGATTGGGTTACAAAATGTAATAATGTATCTTCCTGATACTTCTGTGGCAAGTATATTTTTCCAGCTACTGCAATGGCCTTGGGGTCTCAAAGAAGGTCCATGGTGTTTAAAGTGACAGTAGCCTAATAAACCAGTATCTGTGATGTCTGTCATTAATGTTAATCAAAGAACAAAGATAACAGAGAAAATTGTAGCTTTAATAAGGATTAATCTATATTTAATTTATAATTTATGCAGTGAAGAATGTAAAGTGATAACAATTTCTGTACATTACCTACCTGTTAGACAGGGAGAAAGGCCACAGGTAATGGCATTTATCATTATAATGGGTTTATGTTTTAAGTTCACTTAAATGAAAAGTCCAATAAATGTTGAAATTGATAGCTTTATTTATACTGTAATGTTGAATGTCTATAATTAATGTAAAAAAATTCATAAAAGATGCCATTAAACAAATATTTAAAATATACTGTCTTTCTGTTATTTCTACATTAATTTGGAGAGTAACTGTGAAATTATTACAATATAAAAATATTAAAAACTGATATAATATAATATAATATAATGAATAATTGACGACGAGCCGTTGAATTATTAAAAAAAATAATGCACATCCGAGGTGGTTGCAAATGTAAATATAGCTGCAAGCAGCGATGACGGGTCCAACACCAGTGGCACCGCCACCCCGGTGGCTTCAGGGCAACTATTCACAACAGGCAATATGCATTTAAACTGTGTAAATGTAAAAGAATTATGTCAAGATATGAGACTCTTCCTGTTTCCCTTTTTGTTATTATTTTAATCGCTCGCCATGGCAACACATTTGATATATCCAATATCCGTTCACAATTTAACATTGATGCGATTTTAACATCGATTAATGTCTTGCCACCATGTTCAGAAAGTTTGGTGTGAATCGTATGAATCCCGTAGGAGGAGTAGTTAAAAATTAAAAGCCTAATTATTAAAAAAAAAAAAAAAAAAAAAAAATCACATTCAAACCTAAATATCTGACTTCCTGCTGGTCAGAGCTAATAACTGTAAATTCGAAAGTTGTCCAGCTCAATGAGAACAATATACGTCCCAAGTTTGGTGACTGTAGGTAAAATGAACACTTTTGTCAAAAGGTAGCGCTACAGAGCTCTCCACAGCTGTTTCTAAGGCTTTGCCCATGTCTACTGGCTGACCGCTCTGATGTGTGTGTCGAGTTTCATGTAATTTGAAGCATGCCTCAAAAACACCCAAAAATATTATTAAAGTTTGGTGTGTTGCCATGGCAACAGTATTTAAGATATCAAAAATCCTTTCACAGGTCTACGCCTGCCCTGTTTTGACATTATACTGATGAAGTTTGAAGCAAATCGGGTAAAAATAAGAAGGTGATTTCAAAGCATTTTGAAAATGACACACTTCCTGCTGCCACACACTTCTGGGCACAGTTACCACACCTCAAGACATTGTACAGATGTTGTATTTCAAGATATTTGTCAGGTTTTTGTCCCTAAAACGGTCTTGTGTGTAGGACTAATTTCTTACGTATCTCCATTGCTAATTACAAAACGTCATTTTAGAGCTAGTAACCGAGGCTTAAGCCATTGATAGAAGACTAATGCAGTTATTAATGCTGTTATTAGAGAGAGAAACAGAGAGAGATTAAGTGTGCGTGAATTACCTGAATCTATGGACCCTATCATACACCTGGCGCAATGCGGCGCCAGGCATGACGCAAGTGTTTTTTGCTAGTTTCAGAGCGACGCAGTTACCATTTTCACGTCTTGCACCACGTTGTTTAAATAGCAAATGCATTTGCACCCATTTGTACGCCCATGGGTGTGCTGGTTTAAAAATTAGGTGTGTTCAGGTGCATTGTTGGCGCATTGCTATTTTGAGGCAATCGAAATAGACTGCGCCACTGACAAACTGAAACCTGGTCTAAAGTCACTGGCGCAATATTTGTTTTGTTATTTAAAGAGCGCATTAGTAATATGCGCCTATATGCGGGTGCACAACGTGTGTACACTATGCTTATAAAGATTCAGAAACTCCCAAGTTACTGGTTTGAATACATCTAACAGAATATGTGTTCATGTTTGAGTGTTTCAGTAGCTATTTATGTCAATGTGTAGTTGAAGGTGAAGTGGGTAATTTATGCACCATTATTGCGAAACCAAACAGAAAGCATTTTAAAAAGAAAAATGACACACATCACCTCCCTGAGCAAAAACTGAGTTCTATAGGGAACTGGTAAAAAGAGCTATTTTAAATGCATTTCCATATGAAACAAACATGGAGCTGGGCAAAAATGTCACCTTCACACAAATACCAAAATTAGTTTAGTCTATTCAGAGGTATTTCAGGTGATTTCTTCAGTCCTTCTGAGGTTTTATCATGCAGTCCAGTCAGTGTCAGCTGCATAAAATTGTATCTTTCTTTGTTCGGCCATCCCCTCAGTGCTAGTAAAGGGATCATGCTTCTTTTCCCACTCTCACATAAAGCGTCCTCTGACCCCCTCATGCTTTTAGCGTTCAGCATGTCTCAGTTTATTCATTCCCACTCACACAGTAGATAAATAACATGGCGAGAACTTTGAAGGTGCTGCTCAGCAGTGAAGCTCCACTTCCAGTCGAAAAACACACAGAACTCAGACACACAAGAACTTTAATTACAATAACCCTAAAGGTCCATTCACACCAAGAACGATAACTATAAAGATAACGATAAAGATATAGTTCTAAAAATCGATCTAAATATAAAAGAATAGCAGTGTCCACACCACAGCTATAACGATGACGCTATAGAGAAACGATATCGTTGGGATCACTTTCAGAACCATTTTATTTTTCCAGCTGTTGAACGATAAAACACTGACAGCCAATCAGAATCTGTTCGAATTTAAGGACTCGCGCATTTAAAATAGCAGACGACATTACGAAGTTAATCACTGGGGTCCAGAAAAAGCCACCACTGTTTGACAAGTCAAACCCCCTTTTCGAGGATACTTGAAAGAAAACGTAGGCTATATATCGGAAAACAATCAGTCATACCCTCGGAATAAATGGTGAGAAGTATTAACGATGAGATCATTATGCCATGCTAGCAAACAGTGTAAAATAAAATTACCTCAGGCATCCAGCGCTAATTTCGACAGCATTGTCTTGCTTCCTTTGAAGTTGCAGTGAAAAAGACTAAGCGTTGTTTTTATTCCACTATATTGACTTGGTCAGCTAAATCCACTGTTAGAGCGATTACACTAGCTATATTCACTCGAAACATAGCATGCTGAGGACATCTGCTGGTTAAAGCCGTGTAAATGCAACAAGAACAGCAAAAACATGTTGTACACACTTTTAAACCACAGCGCGTGAGATTAGAATAAACAGACCAGATTACATTCGTTGGTGTGGACACAAATATAGTTATCGTAATAGTTATCTTTATAGTTATCGTTTTGGTGTGAACGGGCCTTAAGAGAGAATGGAGTATTCTTGTTCTTCACTCTGTGCAGCTGGTTTAAGATGTTTTCTGGTTTTTCCCAAGGATATGGCTTGAAGAAACAACCTTAAGGTCAGCAAATAGGACAAATAGATGTCTCTGAGATATACATGTGCTATCAGGGATCATGAACATGTTTGTTACATCACAAAAAGTGGTTATCAGCATCCAATAAGGTTTATGCTGTGTATGTTACACTTTAAACAGATTGAGAGACATCCCTGTAACCTGATTGGAAAGCTGATCTGAGACTCTCAAACACTCCTCCTGCTTGTTGTCCAGATGGAGATCCATGTGTGGTCATGTCAAGTGTCTCAGTTTCATCCAGGACTCTAACATGAAATTAATGGCACTTAAAAATGACATAAGCTGGTCCAGCTTCACATAGATCAGATCAAGTCATCTATAATGTAATTTTTCCCAGAATCTTAACCAAAGTTAGGAAATTATTAGTATGCCATGAAGACCCTAGTTAATTTAACTCCCTTACTGATTATTATTGGCCACCTGGTGAAATCTCTGGATCCAGATGGAGAACCATGTAAATGAGCTCACTTCAACCAAGTGAAAAAAAGGGAAAAAAAGTGTTTTAGATTAAAGTTTTTCTACTTAATACACTACAACGTTATAATAGGCTACTTAAAGGGTTAGTTCACCCAAAAATGAAAATAATGTCATTTATTACTCACCCTCATGCCATTCCACACCTGTAAGACCTTCGTTAATCTTCG